>NC_092430.1:4830731-5131881 GCF_036169615.1 Heliangelus exortis
TGCTCTCTGGTCAGAGTTCTGGCAAAGTCAGAGCCAGCAATGCAGTGAATCTGCTTCTGCTGCACAACCAGCCCAGCTGAGTGCTGAAGAGCAGATGTGGGGACAGCATCAGCAGGGCTGCCAACACAAGACAGCTTTGACACCTTTGCTTCATGTGCCAGCCAGTCAAGCATGCCCTGGAGGTGAGAGATGATGGATGTGGCAATCCCATCCACTTCCAGGTTTGCATTTTCTTGTCTTTCTATTAAATAAGCATTCTCTTTTTTGCTGGTTGTACACATAGCAACAGTTTGCACTGCTCTGGACCCATCTGTGGATTATGTAAAACCAGGTTTGAACCGAAACTCAACCCAATGCATTGCGGAGCATCCCCTAAAGAATTCACATCCTTGCTGCTGCCCTCACCCAAGATGTTTTTACAGCATACGGAGCTGGACTGACGACTGCAGAATTTTGCTTTCGCATGTGCTAGGAACACGGTAAAATAATCCAAGGGCTCCCTCTCGTGGCCATGGGGCTGTACTACACTTTATAAATGCACTAAAACACTCAGCTATCCAAATTCTCACCCATCTTTAGCAGTGCAAACTGTCCAGAAGGCTGTGTGACATTTCGGGACACAGCTCATGCCCTGGCACTTCTTTCCAGGCGGTGACAATCAGTGTGATGTCTCATTCCTGGCTCTTGAGAGCATTCATCCTGAACAAGAAGGCAAAATCCAACCATTCTGGATGTTTCAGATTTTCAAGGAGAGGCCACACACTACACAAATCCAGACATCATCTGAAGATAAAAGCTGCCCATGTCCCATCTGTGAAGGGCTCGTGTCAGGGATTTCTCGCTGCACACAACCACTGGTTCTTCTGTGCCTGTCCACCCTCCCAGATAGGAACCAGGGGAGTTTCTTCCTCCCAGCTATTTGCAAAATCAGCAGCCACAAGTCAGTCTACATTGACTTTCATTTGTTTTTTTCTACACAGACACTAAAGACTGCTCCACTGGAGAAGAAGGACTTCCTCATAACAGGGACATTTAAGAAAAAACATAATTTGTTTATATTGTAAAATTTACTTGGTTTTCTGGTTTTAGACATTCAAATGTATTCCATTGTCTTAGTGGCATAAAAAGCTAATTAAAATAACAGTTGAAGATACAGAAGATTGCACTACAAATAGATTTTTTTTTTTTTTTTTTTTTACTTTCTAATTTGATAGGAATCAAAACTTAAGCAAATCCTGACAGTCACATACTTGCCATTCTACTCTCATGTGCAATTTCCTACTTTCTCATTTATTGCACTGAGCTTACAGATCCTTGGGGCAATGACAGTCCTTGTTCTACACACACTGTTTACCAACATGGGGACCTTATTTATGACTATGACTCTTAGACACCACCACAAATGTTATTGTGGTATATTCTAGTGGCCAACATGAAGCAGGTTTGGGATCCAACAGCCGTCCCAAGCATTAAAGGTGATAGTTAAACATAAGGAATAATTAAGTCCCTTTAAGGGAACAGCTTCACAGGCAAAACCAGAAGCTACCACCCAAAGCAAAAAATAATGTACAGAAAGTCCAGACCAAAACTCATTACAAAGAGAGAGGCACTCTCTGTTCCCAAGCTGTGGACATATATTTTGAATTAAGAAAAGATCAAGTATCAAAAAGGAGCTCCAGGAGCACAGAGACAGAGATCTCAGAGGCAATGCACGGGCTGAAGGGGAACATTTGGCATTTACACACAGGGAGAAGAAAAAAAATGATTGCCACCATCCCATGAATTGTTGCATGTTTTGCTATTCTGCGTCCAAAACACACAATGGACTTTCAAAATATTTGAAAATCAGAGGAATGGAAAAGGACAGAGAAAGCCATAACAGAGTGGCAACTAACTCAGTAGTTACATACTCCTTTTGAATAGGAATTTGGGACTGCATCTCCTTCAAGGTCTTTTGACGAGCAGCCCAGGGTGACGTTTTTATTCCCTTTACCCCAGAGGTCAAGTACGACAGGGGTTGATTCTTTCATTGCAAATTCTTCTGCCCTGCTAGAACCACAAATGCAGAATCCCTGGAGTTTAATGCTGGCTTCAGATTGTGATTCTTCAAGGAGTGCATCCAGCAAAGATCTGAAGTACTGAGCAGTGACACACAGTGATGCTACTTAGCAGAAAGGCATTCTCTCCCTAGCACACTTTGTTGTTGTTACCATTTTCCTCCTACTGCAAGTGGATGAAAGAATATTCCAGCCTACAGAGTTCTCCATCTTACCTACACAGTTCTTTTCTATAGTAATGCAAGTTTAAAAGACTTCTGTGATCAGATAAGGAACATCTTGACTTACAGGTGGTCATTTTTCAGCAGCAGAATTCACTGAATGCAGCAGTCAGGAACCCATCCCTGCTAAGATGTCCAACAACTGCAGCATGTTTACTGACTGCCTTGAGCTGCTGGGGAAAATGGCAACTTTAAGGTGAGAATAAAAGAAGAGCACAGATGCTTTGTTTATGCTCACAGAGTAAAATAAAGCCCATATGCTTTCATATGCATATTTGCCAACTAAAGCATGAAAATGTCAATTCATTGCTGAGGTATTCTGTCTAGATGCCTTCAAAAATAATTATAGCTGTAATAACAACTATTTGCCCTTCTTGCAGTTATTAATTACAGGGTGAACACAATGCTTACAAGGCATACAAAAGACTCTAATATCCTTTGTATGCATAACTAAGGGTAGAGACACTAAGAGGCTAGTGATAGACACTAGGCTTGTGATACTAAGTTGACCCAGCACAGAGCTGTTCATGCACTTCAGCATGAGACAAATACTTATCAGCATTGATGCAGGGTACTAAGTACCTGTCAAAATTCAACTCAATTCTCCTAAATTTTGTGCCCTACAATGAATTTATACTGTACTACAGCTACAGTGTATTGCAGGCACTTGAGATCACAGAGAACTTCTGCACAAGGTCCCTGGAATTGTTTGATGCAACACTTGCAGTTCCAGCCAGCAGGGAAACTAAAAAGACCCCAACACACCAAGATCACTCTTCATAAAATAAATTATCTCCTGGAAAATCTGAATGGGGTCTTCTGCCCAGAGCTGCACAGTGGCTGCTACCTCCCAAAACAGGAATGCAACCCTCCTGCCCAGAACCTCCTGCAGACAGACACAATTGTTCATGGAGAACTGAGTTGCCTCAGGCATCCCATCCTTTCCCCACCTCAGGCCTGTCCTGCCAGGCTGCAGAGGGGCTGGCAGCCTGACAAACCAGCAGCAATGCCCCAGCTGGGCACCCTGCTTTGCCTTCCTGGCTCTGGGAAAAATAGAACTTGACCTACCCTAATCTTTTTGGATTTTCCAAACCGTTCATTTTGAATGGTTGCTAAAGTGCATTTTTGTCCAGGACATCACTGACACAGACACAAAGAATGAAGAGAGTGTTTTCTCATGTTCTTGCTCAACATAAACAAGCATCAAGTCCAGTCTGGGAAGGAGAGCCCTTTCCCCTTTGCTGTACTATGTTCACATATATGACAAAATAAGTGAAAGATCTCTTCAGCTTTTGTCCATCACATGGGCCCTGTGTGTCATGCTCACTGATGAAGTCATATGGGGGAGGAAAAATGCTGTTCCACTTGCTGGGGGCTCAGGCAGACACCAGACAGGTATTGAGCTGAGCCGTGTTATTTTGGAAAAAATGTCCCCAAAAAATTCCAGTGTTGATTCTGAAATATTTTCTAGCTTTTTTTTTTTTTTTTTTTCCTTTAATGCAGGTTGAAAACCCTTAATTCACAGCTGTCCCATGTATCTTCATTCCCTTCTCTGAGTTATTCCTTCTGATCTCAGCATGGTGTCTGGATGTTACTTTGATCATCAATGTAAAGTTTAAATCTTCCCTTGCTTAAACTGGAACCAGATATCACTGCCTGGGCCTCACTAGAAGAAAGCACCAGACCTTAAGAGGCCCACAAACCTTCAGAAATTAGATAGCACACCTTGAGGAGGCAACAGCAAAGGATAGTGCCATCTTCCCACTGAAAGGAAAGTAACCTCACAGGCAGCATGAAAACAGGCTGCACATTTGGAGATAAGGCCCACATTTTTGTGGAAATCTGTCAGATAATAGGTTCTGCTTTGCCAAAGAGATGAAATACCATATTGTAACTATTGGGAATTTTCTTTTCAGATGGTGTATTTCCTTCAGATTGTGGATCTTCATTATAAACAGGGACTACCGTGCTGCTACGCAGCTTAATACATGCGATCTTTCAGAAGCTGCCTACATCTTAATGAAAATAAACTTCAGTTTGTGAAATGAATTCACATTAAAAAACAAACAAACAAGAGATAGTTATACTGGTTCCTTTTTCTTAAATTGAAAACTGCTATATTTTTTGTTTCGAGAAAGCCTGGCAGTGCCCTAAAGATGAATTTATGTACAATAAAAACACAGATGCAAGATGCCTGGCTCTCCAGCAGAGGGACTGCCATAATGCAGATTGCTTGGATTGTTTTTGTCTTTTGTGACAGCCATGCTCAGAGCACATGACAGGGATTACTGAGTCCATCAGAAGCCTGTAATTCTTTGTTGCCCTGAGACTAAGACGTGGGGAATGACAGGATGCAGGGAAACATCCCCCTATTGCAGCGATACCTGGGATTCTTAATCCTCCTTCCTTTACAAAAAAGAAATGATTTTGTTTCCTGTGTGGGTCCCCTGATATGATGGAGCATTTACCACTGCAGGCTGAAATACCTGGCCATGCCTGCTGCAGAAATCTCAGGCACTAGCAGAGAGACTCCTGCAATATGGGTGTTTAGTTGTTTATTGAGACATCCTTGGACCGTGTCTATTCTGCTTTATAAACCTCACAGGGTGGTTAACTTCTACTGCTCTCTGTCTTCTTGGATAGGTACAAACGACTGGTACTTGGTTTTGTTTCCATATAAAGGCCAAACTCACATGGACTTTCATTATTTCTAATTTTAGTCAAACATTTCTTCTCACTAAGGCGTAACATACTGTACTATCTGGCACATTTTTCCATTCCCTGTAAGACCTCCACTAACACCAGAGAACCTTTGCAAGGCATTATGTTCCATGGTATCTAAACCACTTCTACTTGCACTCCTCTCTTTAGGGTATTTATATTAAGCTTTCTACTATATGCCACTGCTGTAGCTCAGATACATTCCATGATTCTAGCATATTGCAGTTCCAAAGTCTCCACTTGACTTTCTCTGCTACGTCCTTGATTTCTTAAACTTTGTCCTTAGACAATCTCTAACTTAAGTTCCAAGATAAACTTACGTTTATCTTTCAGTTTAAATTCAGTCAATTCACAACTTGATCCTGTGTTACTTCCTGCAATGAATTCTTTCAAAATCCCCTCACCCTTTACCAGAACCAAGGCAAGCTCTCATCTGGCTCTCTGTGTTGCTAATTGCTGACTGCTGCTACACTACAGAATTTTACAGTGTTCTCCATCAAAAACCAGACATATCATTCATCTCTGCTTGCAAGGTCTTTCTTTTTACTACTAAGTCATGACTATAATGCTTACCATCAATACACCACACGTGTCCTGTGAATATTAATTGGTTAATCCTCACAATTTCTACACCAATAAACAAACAAGAAAATAAGGCATATGACAATCAAATGTCAATAGTTACGTAGTTGGCCAGTACCTGATTTGAATTATAATTTATATTTCCTTAGATCAGACTTAATTTTAATTACTAAGTAATGCACCATTTACTTAAATTATTCTGTATTGAAAATCATGGTCCTACAGAGCTCATTTGCAAATCTGATTTTTTCCCCAAGTTGAGTGTTTTTTAAAATATCAGTCTGGAATCCAGGAATATTTGAGAAAACTGATTAACAGTAACCTGTCCTTTCCCAGATCTTGTATCCCTGTATGAACATGAGCTGTGCCAATCCCATCAACAAAGAGGTGGATCACAGGCTCTTAATCCTTTGGAAAGTCTGACTGCTGACTATGGAAACCAATATAATTACAATCAGCAGTCACAGCACAAAAAAACAAGTGCCCCCAGTCTGTCATATTCATACTGGGCTAACAACCCAGCCGTTTCCAAACACATTTCACCTGTCACAGATTATTTGCACACTAAGATAGAATAGGCATATAAAGAACACAATCAAAATAACGGTTGTATCTGCCATTCTGCTGGAATTGGCAACAAGTCCATATCTTTAAAACATTAAGCCATCATAATAAATGACAACTTAATTGATGGACAGTTAAGAATTTAGAGTTTGAAAGGAAGACTTACAGGGAGAAAATGTTTTTTCCAGTTTTTGTTGTTTTTCATGAGGCCATGTCTCTACTATACATTATTCAATTAACAAGATCACCCTCCACAGTCACTTGAAAATCCCTCTTATCATCTTTGTTCCTTTCTTCTGTATGAAGTGAGGTGGATTTTTTCTCCACAGTTTCAGTGAACCCTGGCTGCAGCTTCTAAGAGGCTCATTATCTCTTCTATCACATCAGCTTCTGCTTTCAAGGCTTATTGTTTAGTTCTTAATATAAACTGAGAGACTAAAATCCCTTCAAAACACCCAAGGTGCCTTTGCCACTGAGTAACCAGCAAAGCATCATGTCTGCTGTAAGACCCATTTAATCAAAAATCACATACTACAGGAACACTGGGACTCTCAAAACCTTTGGAAGTACAATTACCCTAATTTCTTCCTTAGATGAAGGAACACTTGACATGGTATTTAAATGGGCTGTCATTTTGAATCTCCATTATGGATTTGATTTTCTTATGTAAAAATATGCTTCAGGAATGCTCCCAGCTCTGGTAGGCATTGTGTCGAGCAAGGCTCAGAAGTAATACAACAGCTTTGCAGGGTAACCAATTTCAACCTCTGTGGACCAGGCTACCCAAATACAACCTTCCTAACAAGTAGCTGGCAGGCTGGATAGAGTAGCTCAACCTTCCTCTTCTGGTCTCTGCTGTGGTCGAGACCTTCTGGAAGCAATTCAGCAAGCGACAAACAACTTAAATACGCGATTATGGAAAAGCATCCTCCTCAGGGAGTTTTCCACTCAAATCTCATTGAAATTCAATAGGATTATGGGGACTAATTCCCTGAAAGCCAATTGAAAATTCACCATATAAATAAGGGGTTTTTGTGTGTGTGTGCACACACGCATGTATGTGCACATACAGCCACGTTTCTGTCCCCTTGTGCACGGATACACCCAGACACCTACGTGGTGATGCGTGGGCCCATAAAAGCACAAACCAGCTGAGTGCTCTGAGTGGACAGAAGGCATTCACACTATATTTAAGTGACACCTCTTCTCTCAATTGCTACTCCCTCCAGTTAGTTCTGTCAAACTAATAATATAGGTCTGCACAGCAAAATGATACAGTCTCAGTATTAGCATATAAAATCCAGATAAGTAGAGGTTTCCCATGTCTGTTTCTTTTCCCTTTTCTCACTATTGGAGAAATCTGCCAAAGCCAAATACTTTCATTTCTTTCTCAAGGCTCTATGTGGCTTTTACGGTTTTGATGAGAGGGGTGGAAAAAAAAAAAAAAAAAGTACCTCTGCAAAGAGATGTTACTCCATTTGGTTCTCAATTTCTAACAATATACAATAAATATTACTACAGTGGACTATTTAATATTCCTGTAAGTATTAAATGGCCTAGAGCTGAAGAGAGTCTAGCTGCCTTAACTAAGCAAAATAACTGGCTGTATGAGCAGTTTTCAGGACAATGATCAATCACAGTGTAATACAATCATGCATTAAGCTCAAATCAAATGTGAGACTGGCACAAATATTAAAGTACAACAGGGCAGAAGTCAAGTGTGTACAAGTCATTGACAAACATTGGTGCAAGTGCTTTAGACAAGACATTTAAAAGAAATTTTACATAAAAACACAGATAAATTTATCAAAGTTTGATAAATTTTAAAGACAGCAAGAATGTACAGAAAACATGAAAAATAAACCCCCCCCCATCCAATTAATACAACAGAGTTTTACTACATTTGTATTACAGAATGAGGACAGAAAAGGATACAAGAAATTAAGAGCAAAGAAAAACTCTACTGGCTGAGGACAGTGGAATTTCATTGCCAGTGAAAGATGTGCACACACGGATGCACGCACACGCACAGAAAATAATGACAAAACCCAAAAAAATCATTTACTGGAACAAATGACAGACACAGAGGTGAGAAACATTGGGCATGTTGCAGCATATGAGCTCATTCCCGATCGGCTAACGATGGTACCTGGCTCGGCTGAAGGTCACTGGGTTGCCTGAGCGGGGTGACAGAGGGAGGAGGCACACCTGATGTGGATGCAGACCGACCTAATCTGCAGCTTGATTTAGGCTCTGCAAAGGAAAAAAAGAAAAAAATGCACCCGTGAACATGAGACAGGTTACTGCTGCCATAAACTGAATCATGGGGGACCCAGGATTCCCTTGAAAGAGACTCCAGATTTCATTGCCAAAGTCTTACACGTTGGGCTGAATCACAAACAAGAGTTGAGGTCAGAAGAAGGTGGATCAAGACACTCTGGGCCTTTTTCCTCTCCTCTAGCATCTCTGAAGCTGAACCAGCATACAGATGGGATGCACATAAAGAAATATTTGTTGCCCTGTTGTTGCCTTTTTCTACTCCTCAGTAAATACAGGAATGATTAAAGGAATCGCAGTGGCTTCTGGTTTCATCTCCATCCCAAAGCTGAGGGAGATGGTAGTCCAAAGGTGGACTGTGCTGAGGGAAAGCATGAAATGCCAGAAAATTAAGAAAAAGTGGTGAGGCTAGTGGGATACTTGGGGATTTTGAATAACACCAAAAGCATATGGATATCTGGGATTAATTAGTGAATTGAGACAGAAATTAGTAAACAGGGAGAGAATTCAGAACAGCAACAGTGTCAAATTCTGAAGTGAGTTCTCTAGAGCTGAGGCAATTACAGGAGTGGAGATAGCCTTGAACAAGAGAAAGTTCTATTCCAGTGAACTGCATGGAATTGCAGTTATTTAATTTCCAATTTCCCTTCTGTTGCTATAGATAGATATGTTTCTCAGAATGCTTCCCATTGGCTTCCAGCACAGGCTACTACTGCTAACTATTACCAACATGAAGCTGACCATACAGCTCAGGAGTTCTTGAATGTATTTTTTTTTTTTTTTTTGTGAGCTGTGCTGACACCAGTGTCCCACCCCACATTCATTCTTCTCCTGAAAATGGGCCTGTCTCTGAGAAAATATTTGTCCCTTCAATTCCTGTTTATGACCAAGGAAACATCTCATCTCAACCCCTGACTTTTAGCTCAGATGAATATGTTCATCCTTCTCATGTTTTTTAAGTCTTCCTCCCAACCCTGAACTTTTTCTTTTCTATTTAGTTGATACTGAGACCAAGGACATTTGGACTGAGCAGACACATTTGTACAATAACAGACTCAATTTTAGCATTGATAGTAGTGCTTTAATGTGACTTATAGGTGATTACATCGTGTTCCCTTACAACGGGTTTAAAGAATTCCTCCTATTTAATCTCATAGTTTCAAGAAGAGACAAAAGACCTATGCCTCATGCAATCCTGCTTTAGCAAGTTTGCCTTTGAAGCACAGCTTTTCACATCTATATTTTGCTCATGGCTCTCCAAAATGAATATTCTCATGCCTCATTTACCCTGATGCTTTGTCTGTGTTTGTTTTATACTGGTATCTCTATTTCCTGCACGGATCTCTAATATGATCACCAGCCACTGGTCGGGCCATTATTTGAAAGGAATGAGATGTCCATCAGTAGCACATCCTTAGGGCCACTTGGCACATTTTGGAACCATGAGAACAGCTTGCACATAACACCACCTACCAGCAGCATGCTGAAAGGTGTTCTTCCAATCTCACTGATGCTTTTTCTTTGTCACTCTAGCTGCTTATTTTCCTCTGATGTTTCAGAATTCAATAGAGTATGGAAAAGAGCTATCCACTTAAGCTGGAGCACTTAAACCAATGAGAGCATCTGTATGGGTGAATATTCATCAACTAAATATTAATAGGTTGGTTAAAATCCAGCTGGCTCTGCAGCAAAAATATTTATGCTGCTCAATGAATGCATTATTCAATTCTCTCATTCCTAGTCAGTCTGTAAACATACCAGGAGTCAACAGGCAATAAGCAATCAGAAAGGAGCAGACTGATCTCCCCCATAACCTTGCACTTTGTGCATGAGCTGTTATTTTGCTTTTTTTGGACATGGAAGGTTATTCTGAAGGTTTGATTAGATTTGTTTTTGTTCAGATTTCACTCTGTCTGTGTGCCAGATTTCTGACTGTTTCTTTCAGTAATATAATAATGAATCTCATGTCTGCTCCCTCCTGGAATTTTGCTGGAGTTTCAGAGAGGGCAAGAATTAGGGTTTGGATGTTTTTCTGGTTTTCGCTAATGATAAATAAAGACTGGTTTTGCTGTGACAAGCTGAATCAGACACTCAGCATGTAAAAAACTCCTAGGCACAGCCTGCCATTGCTTCTCAGTTGCTTCCTTTGCTTTGCAAAAGCAGAGAGAAGTGTCATAATTTCCAGTTTGGAAATATGTGGAACAAGAGATCATCACTTCCTTGCCAAAAAGATCCCTTTCATCTGGCATCAAAGAAATAACACCTATCACCATAGCTGAAGTAGCAGTTCCTTTATCTCCCTGTAATATATATTACAGTATTAAGGGAACTATTGCAATTTCCATGGTGATCCTCACCAAAAACATTTCACAGACAGCTCCATCTAGCTTTTTTTTTAAGTTCAGGAAATTGCTTTATGCAGTGGAGGGAAATGTTTTGATTGTTTGTTTTTTAATAGCCATTTCATTGGTCTCAGTGGGAATATTTTTAGACCAAATAAATAATGTATTCTACTGTAATTAGTGCTCTGCATAACATCTTCACACTGCAAACTACTGCAGGGGAAAATATATCCATAAATGGTCTGTTGCATAAATAATGCCCAACTCAGTGTTTTGCATTCTGCAGCACGTTATGTTTCAGCTCTGGGCAGCTTACAACAAAATAATGATGATGTCTTTAAAGAATAACATCTGGTTTGGGCTACCTAAAAAGCAGTAAGAGGTGTTCTTGCACAATTATGTCCACCGTCCAATGACTTTTAGTATCATTACCTCTCTGGTTTCATGTTTTAAATTATAATTTCAGCTTGTCTGCAAGGTCTTCATATTGATAGCAATTCTGCTTCTGGAGTGAAAATGGGCTTGCAGTTTACTGATGAGACTCCTGAAGGAAGACAAGCTTCTGCCAGCAAATCTCAGGGATGATTTCTAGTTTTTAATTCATGTTTATCTCATGTGGACAATATTGAGGCAGCTCAATATTAACATCTGAAATGAGTAGTCTTGAGACTTCATGAGCAGTCCCCTTTGTGGCAGCAAAGCAGAGTACAGAAGTTTTATCAGCCAGCCTCATAACCACACAGGAAAAGCTGTATCTGTCCTCCAAGGAGGATCCACGATACTGCAAGCTACAGCACACTATTTCCATACTAATATAGTTAGAACAGCACCCCATGGCACAACTCTGCCTCACTGTGAGGGTGGATCCAGAGACCCCACTTCAAACATTAGAGCTTCCCTCTATCCATAGTCGGGGCCTTTGGACACTGCTGAAAGCCACTCAGATGCTGCCAAGGGCTGCCAGCCCAGTGCCAGGCTAGGGAACTCACAGGAATATCTCTGAGTGTTGCACTGGACTGGAGCCAGGGGACACAATGCACTTATGTAGCCTTTACAGATTGCTGGTGCAACCAATGAGCTTTAAATTCAGCAGTTCATTTGGGGCAGCTATGGAACTGCATAATATCTTTAGCCTTGCTATGAACAAAACTGTCCATAAGATTTGTTTAGCTGATGAAACTTCTGGTGGTGTTTTGCTTTGCAGAGATTGAAGCAAAGCATCACTCACACTGTGCTGTAGGACACTGCTAACCAAGGGCTTGAACCACCTCCAGGAGCCAGATGCAGTGTAATGCAGGTCATTAGGGGATGGTGGGTCAGCTCTGTCTCAGTCCCCTCTTATGTCACCCACAGCAGCCAGAATGCTGCTGGGAGGGACCACAACACAAACCCACAGACGTAGCCAGCTGCAGGAGGACTCTCAGGTTTAAGCTGGGTGCTGACAATGCCAGCAGGGTTACCCAGGGACATCAGCAAGCAGGCAGCCCCAAAGGACAGCATGAGGGAGAGAAATTTCAGAAGAGATTATGCAACACAGATATAGAGGCTTACCAATCACAAACAAGATTGCCTCAAAACTGAGTATTTAATTATGTATTTAAGCACTCACATAAATGACCTGTTCCAAAAGTGCGAATCCTGTCATCATAACTAAAGAGGTAGAGGCCTGGCTGCTTGTATTTGGGGCAGGGGTTGGATTTTCCTTATTAAAGCAGAGTGCTAGAATGGTACAGGATTTTATGGAAATATTTTTGATCAGTTTTATACTCGTGTGGTACAGTTTTCTATATTCTCCAGAAACACAACATCTCTGCATGATTTTTATAGCTGGATCTTAATGGAAAGAGTTCTTTTATTCATCCAAGGAATCCTTCATTCTGCCTATCCTCATCTTAATTCAAAATAATACTCTGGCTGTCACTTACATTGGAGAAGCTTCTTACCCTGTCACAGTCTCTTCTTTGCACATGAAAAGAGAAATATTGCTTATTTGCTACAGCTGCCAAGAAGCACATGTGACAGGCTGAGAGTAATCACATGCAAAAAAAAGTGAAAAAAAGAAGAAAACATGCATACTGGAAAAATGAATTGCAGCTATTATCATCATCCCAGCCTGGCCAGCTTGGTCTCCTAAACAGTGATGAGTAAGGCAAAATGTACTTGAAACTATGAAACCTTAAAGTGGCACAAACTGCTTTGTTTTCTGTTTTTTTCTTACCAAAAAAGTGTTTAGGACTTCACCTGTGCTATACCAGCACAGAAGCACGTCAAACCGAAGTGTTTCCACAAAGGCAGCATTGAATCTGTGGAACTGAGTGCTACTACATGTCCATAGGTCAAAAGCTCAGCTGTTCTCAAAAGACAGTCAGGTAATGAGAAAACCATGTCTGTCTGGGTGGAACATGTTAGCTAAGATTTGTCCTGCACTGTCATGTCTCAGGCCAATGGCTGTGGCAATGAGAAAAGGAACAGTCATATTCTACTACCAGTGTTTTTTAAAAAAATCTTAAAATTTCTTGCTTTCTCTGATGCTTCTGGCAGGTTGTGCTGTCGATCTTGGGGACCTGGATGAAAAGGACAATTGTGTATTCTTCCAAATAGCTGCAATGCCACTGCTGCAGAGAGCAGTGTGTGCTTCCACACCCTTTGCCTATGGGACCCTGGGGATCATGGCTCATGGTGTGCTGGCTTGATGGGACCTTGTACAGCTCTCAGTAGTACTGTCATTTTATTTAGGTGACAGGCACTGCTAGGGGAGAGCCTGTGTGCAGAGATCACAGACAACCAGCCTAGGCAAGGTCTGGAATTACTGCATCTTGGGTAGGCTGCCCAGTACCATACACCTCCAGCATTAAGTTGCCTTCTCTAGGAGAACCTTGAAGGATTTAGTAGTACTGTGACATTGCCTGGGAGGAGAAAACTTAGGGGTTCAGTCTTTTGTGAGTGAAGCAGCCCTAGCTAAGCATGAACTGGGGTACTTTGTTGCTACTCCCTTCTTGCATCAATGAAAGAATCTGGCACCTTGGGCTTCGCAGGCATTGCTCCATTACCAAAGAGCTTCCACTTAACTATTTGTTCCTCTTGCAAACCCAAAAGACGAGCCAGGGAAGGCTGAGCACTTACTCCCTTCCTGATTATTTACTATGTTTTCAGTTAGAGCACTCAGGGGCTGGCTGAGTGACAACAAGTGATTCAAAACCAGGTCACAACCGGAGTGTCTGAGGTTTAAGAGGCAGCGCAGTGCCTGTCTCTAGCAGCAGGTGGCAATGCAAAATGTTTCATGGTTGCAGTCAGGAAAGCAGCAGCAGCAACATTCCAGAAAATACTCTTCAAAGCCCCTGGAGTGAAGCTAACACAGCCTTCTGTTTCGCAGATCTCGTTCGGCTTTTCACTACAGCTGGACTGACTTTCCTAAATGCCAGTATGCCCCCGAACCACTTGCACTGCTTCCCATCAGAAACAATAGGATGCCAAGAAACAGAAAGTGGCCCTGACAAATTGTGTGGTGGATGAGAGAACAATTAGGCATTAGGGACAGTGAGACCCCACATGCACCTGATAGGCCAGGCACATATGAACAAAATTACCAGAAAGCCCAGGATTCTGTTTGCAAATGACTCGTTACAGATGCAGAGGTGGGGGAAACCCACAAAAAATCAGTCCTCTCACAAAAGGGTTTGCTCAGAGCAGTCCAGTTCCCAGCTAACCTGTGCTCCAGCAGAGCTGCCTGATGAGCACACACGAGAAGTCCTTTCACAGCCTGTTTTACAGCAGAGTAATTCAACCCCATTTTCTTTAAATTATTTCAACACTACCCTAATAAATACCTGTACCAGCATGAACTAGGAGGGAGGCAGCATGCTATGATGTTTCAAGGACATGTCCACACAAAATCTGTAGCCTTTTCTCTCTCATCTATGATGTTGCAAAGAGGGAAACAGCGGTGTTGGAGGAATGACCTGATTTTAGTTGGGCCTGTGGTAAATCTAAATTCTAAATTCCTAGCACAGAATTACTTTATTTCCTTGGCTCCAGAAAGCATATGTATCCATATAGATGTATGAAATGTCTCTTGCATTCTGCTATAGTTCTAATTAAATTGCAAAGAATGAACTGGTAAAGTTCACATACAAGTTTGTTGAGGAGGACTGTGTACAGCATTTTTAATTCAATGCCCCAGCCATAAAGGTAAAACATGTTGCTCAGGCAACAGCTAGAGACACAGGGGGAAAATTATTTATGGCAGAGGAAATATTCATCAAATGAAATGTCATAAAAAACATTGGGAAAGAAAAATCAAAATTAGCTCCCAGATTTTAAACATAAAAATGGAGTCAAAATTCAACCAATAAAATATTTCCATAATTTTTCTTTGACAGTCTTAGCTATGTAAGACAAAGTCACAGCTAGCTGAATCAAGGCATGATTCAACAACTATTACAGTTTTCTTATGCCAAACGAAGATTAAAGCCAACATGTTTTGTCTGCTTTTGGAGATAAACCAACTCTAAATAAAACTGATGTGAGATGACTGGACAGAAGTGCTGTATTTTGCTTAGAAATTATTCTTTAATTTTAATTTCTCTTCTGTTCTGTTCTGCTCTGTACTGTCATCTTACACAACTGAAAAGCTCGGTACACATCTCTGGTCTAATTCTCAGATGTCCCAAAACTTTCATGTGGTATCTTTACCTACATTAGCACAGGTGAGGCTATAACACACTGGGAACAGAACTTTTAACAAAGCTATGAGCTAATCTGGAAAATTCCTACCTATCAGGACGCTCTGTGTAAACACACAAGTAAACAAAAGGCAGTAGCACACAAATGCCCTGTGCCCAAGTAATGAAATTTTCAAAAAAGCCACTTTTTTGGGGGGGTTGGTTTTTTTTTTGACACAGGAAGGACTGATCTGGGTGTCTGTATCAAGAAAAGCTGGACTACACAATTGCTGCAGATGATAGGTTACATCAGCAAAGCCTGTTCAAGTTACATCCTGAGTTTCAGGTTTCACTTCCAGCAATGCAGGGAAAATGAGAGTCCAACTCTCCCAGAGGGAAGTGATGCTCTGGGTGAGGGGTGAGCAGCTCTGACTCCCCCCTGCCACTGACTGCCCAGCACAGCTCCCAGGCAGGAATTATTTCTTGGTTTAGTAGCTCATTCATGGTCTTATGCTTACTGAACACTGACCATTAGGCTTTAGTATGATATATACTGTTTGGAAAGGGGTGATTTTTCACAATCCAAACAATAAGCAATGAAGTTTCTCTTCTATATGACCCATCAAATATCAACAAGTAAAAATGCAATGCTTATGCCAGAGCTACACTCACCTGTTTATAGGTGTCCATTCAACCATCAGTTCCATAGGCCTTTTTTACAAAAAAGGTTCCATTATTTTTCATGGTTTATGGTAATTCATTTTATATATATACATATATAAATTTATATATGTATATATATAAATTTATATGTACATTTATATATACATATATGTACATAAATTTATATGTACATATATAAATTTATATATATACATATATAGATTTATATATGTACATATATAAATTTGATTAAGAAAATGGATAGGTATTACAGACTTCTGAAATCTATATTCACTTCTCTAGAAATTTACATGCAAGCACAAAACAAAGGCTGTTTGTGCCCACTGATAGGGCATAGCAATAAAAAAAGAGCCTTGTTTCTGCAGAGTGTTTTTGCTACTCTGTGCAGTATGTGAATTTATGAACTTCTCTCCAAGGTGCCATCCTGGAGGTGTCTTTGCCATAGTGTCCCTTCTCAGTGTGAAGTGGAATTCCTCACTTCTTTTAAAAGAGATGAATGCCACATTTACATGTTTATATTACCTGCCACCACCACGCCCCAGTCCCATTCCAGTAGGGAGCACAAGCAGGCAGCCTGACACTTATCAGTGCAGCAGTTAACGGGCTGGGCAGATTCTACAAGATATTTGGAAATCTAAGGATCCCAGATGCTTACCTACATCTCTGTATCTTTAGAGATCCTTCAGCTCACAAGGGGACTCAGGAGCTCTGCTCTGCTCTGCCACTTGACCTACCTGAGCTGTTGCTTCCAGCCAGCATGGTTGGACTGACAGAAGATCTCCCCAACCTGCTGGACACCACAGGTGGGCCTGGTGTTCCGTCCCATTCCTGAGCTTTCCCTGGCTCCCTGGAGGAAGCTGTCCCATGGTGGCCTCCCCTCTCTTTGTTTTCCAGCTTCGGTAGTGGTTCAGTGCTGTGACTTCTAATCTTCAGTTCATCCAGTGGTTCTGTAAAATACAAGTGCACATTTCATTGTGGAGTGTCTGCTAACTATTCACATCACATAATGATCGTTTGCTCAATATTCTCTATATGCCAACCATAAATCTTTCCAGGGCAACTTATATCATTATTTTACCATCTTGGCCTAAAACCTATAGATAGAGTTTCAACACACTTTTTGATTAAAATTTTTTAATTATTGAAACCATACACCATGTAGCAAAGGGAGGAAATTTTCTGTTACTACTTTAATATGCCAGAAAAACATTTTTGAAAATTGTATCCCACTGAATTATGCTTTCGTTAACAATGGAAATACTTGAAGTCTTTTCAGCTGCCATTTCATTGGATAGAAGTTCTTCTTCAGAAGCTTTTAAAGGAAAATGTCTCCTAAAGTAATATTGTGCTAGCAACATATCTGTACTCATAAGCTCCAATAAAAAGTAGACAATTCACCAAACTGTCCAGCGTTAGTTAATATTTTGGGTGTGACCATAGCCAAGGCAATAGAATTTCATTTTGTTGGAAAATCCCTGGAGTCAGAAAATTACTTTCTACTTTCAACACCATGAGTCAAGAAGAAATTCAAGAAACAATTGAATGATTTTTCAAGAGAAGCAGTGATGTATGCTTTCTTCATGGCTTGTGGTTCTCTGTTCCTTTCTGCAGACCCTCATTTCTTTCCCACAGGTTGAGCAATGCAGAAGAGAAACAATTAATTCCTGATCTTTTCCATCTGTAACTGGAAAATTCACATAGAAAAAGTAGATACAAGAAGAAGCATTAGACTGGTTTTCATTGTAGCAGCTAATTAATGTGCTAATCAGTTAATCAAAGCTTGCTGAACTATTTGCCTCCTTTCATCAGGAAAAACCCCAAAACCAACAAAACAATCCTCTGAGTTTGGAATTTTATACCTTGCATTTAAGCCTAAAGACATCCTTACATCTCAGTTATTGTAATTCAGGTTTATAAATCAAACCCCTGATTGGCCTTATTTTCTGTATGTGTTTACAGTCTTGGAATTCACATTTCATAGGGATGGCCAATCTTCCTTTGAGCCCTATCTCAATATCTTCTGGGGGTCAAAAGGGACATTGCAAGACCTGGGAGAGCCAAGCAAAGGGAAAATGCCAGAAGCCATTCAGAAGTAGCAGATGCCAACAGCTCCCCAGGGGACAATGCTGAATGGCACTGGCCTGGCATAGATGTAATGGCAAAATTTGTCTCAGCAGTCACTTCCTCTCCCAGTTACTCCCATGACCAGGAACTGAAAATACCCAACAGGAATTACCACTCAAGTGGTACAGTCTTGGGAAAAGTACCACGTTCAAAACACTTCAATTTTTCTGTGACTCAAAAGCCCACACACTGTTTACCCTTCTTACAGCAAAGAGTGGAAGATGTATTAGGTATCTACAGGGCATGGCAGAGACCTCACCTATACACAATGTTAATAAAATCTCAGGTTGTTTGGAGTTGTTTGACATTCCAGTCTGCACAAGAACTTGATGAGCAACAGCACATTCAGCCTGAAGTTTCTTCAATCAAGTGTTATATGAGATGCACATAAACATATCTAACTGGATGTTAAGAATATGATGCCACCACTGTCAAGAGTTTTTCTGAAGTACTCCCAGTAGTAACACTCATGAGAAAACCACAAAATGGCCCCAGTTTAGCAAGTCTCATAAACAGGATTGATTGACATTTTATGTGACAAAGACCTTCAAAAATGAAACCTCTTCTGTGAACTCTTAGGTCACTTACCAACTTTCATGTATGCCAAAAGACACTGCAATGAAAACCCAAAGTGTTTGTTTTTCCTGGTTGGTAACACAGAAGGGTATAAGGTAACCCTGTATCACTATAACATGATATCTGCCTTTTATGGGACCTTGCTAGGAAATGTCTGTAGCACAGCTCTGCCCTTGGCTGTGCAGAGACCTGCTGAGACGAAGGGCCATGCACTGAGATCCAGAGCAAAAATTATAATCAGATCATAACAATTTCAGTTATCAGCAAAAACATCCATACATTTTTTCTGAGCATTGATCTATCGAAAATAATGATTAATTTTTCCACACAACAGATGCATTCCTTCATCACTGCATTTTTTCTTTACAACGGTAACATTCACTTCTTTAAGATACTACTTATCTGGGAAAAGGAAAGATTTGAACAGATTTCAAAATTCTTTGGAAATGTGCACAACCCTCTTTCTCACCAGTACAGGATTCTGGCTAGATTACAGCTCTTCCTTTCCAGCTAAACGAAGAATGAGCCAAAAGACTAGAATATGCTTGAAAAAACACAGAATAAAGCCCTACAAGTGTGCTACTAACTTAATGCATCATTCAATGGATTTCATTTATTGTATCATTGAGCTGCTACTGGAAATGCTGTGATTACCTTACCTGTGAAACCTCTGTGTGTGTCTCACTGACACTACTTGAACACCACCCCTTGAAATTCCACATGCTCATGCAGCCCACTCTTAGCTGCAATAGAGACACTCTGGTTGAGTGCAGACCTAAGGATTTATCCACTTCAGTTTCCTTAACAGAGAAGCACTTGTACTTGTTCCTTGACAAAAAGGATTTGTGCATTCTTAGTTCTATTATCAGCAGAAACAAAGTACAGCAGTCCTCTGCAACCAGCTGGAAACTACAGAAATATAAAAATAAAAATATAAAAATAAAAATTCGGCTTATAGTCTACTTGTTTATAAGGTGTAGAAAATCAGTTTTCAGCTGGCTGTCTAGACTTCATAAATTTGCATTCCATTGTTGTTTCTTGGGGATTTTCAGTGCTCAGTTTATCTGAAAAGTAATATATCCTAAAAATGAAAAGCAGATTGAATCAGTTTATAATGTTGTGCAACCCGTCAAAGACCCTGAGTCATTATTATTTGGTGATTACTATCAGTAACATTGGTACAGTCAGAAAAACACGTCAGTGTTTAATATGTCTTTCAGTAATATTATTTCCTGCTCACTTGTAAACACATAAAAAATAGAAAGCAAAATTGAATGCCTCACCTTTAGCTCAAACAATCTGGGGAGAATTTGAGAGTAATTTCAGCCTCATTAACAACTGTTGGTGGGAATCACACTCAGATTCAATGACTGTGCTCGTTCTTGCTCAAATGAACCAGTACCTCACCTCTAACCTGCCTGGGGCAGCTTCAGAAATACAGAATCCTCCCCTCCCAGGTCACAACACATCACTGGGACCTTTTGGTGACAGACAGACAAAAAACTTGGATGTTTTTATACTTCCAACTACTTCCCTCTGAAGATGGAGCTCCCCAGAGCAAGCTTTCTGGCACAAAATTATTGTCTCTCATAAAAGCATCTCCTCCTTTTCACTGGCAGGAAGCACAACTCAGACGTAGCTGTCAGCTGTGGTTACCCATGGGCTGGTGATCTTATCATCAGCTGGAAATCAAACCAGGGTATGTATCTTAAACAGGGCACCCCTTTATGAAAACTCCAGCAGGATTTAAATGGCCAATTTATCCACCTTGAACCCATCCTGAAAACAAGAATTACAGGTAGCAGTTACTTATGCACCACACAGATGGCATCTAAGTTACCTCATGCTGTTAAAAACCTTAACTCAAAGTTAGGAGATATGGAAACTCAGTTTATTCTGGGAATTCACTGAATCATATGATGGCCACAGGCAAATCTTTTCACAGTCAAGTGCTGTATTTTGAAAGCTGAAATTATTATGGAAAGCCTCTTCATTGCTCAATAACGCGTAAGCCAAAGTATTAAAAAAAATGTAAATTTCAAAAAGTAATTTATTCCTTTAAATATTTATGGATACAGTTGGTTGAACTGCCATAAAGGAATTCAAATGTTTCAAGCACCTTCAGGTGTCATTGTATTTCAATATTCAAAGATATGCATTTTTCTTGTTTATTTCACCTGAATCTCAGGCTTTTCCATTTTGAGAATAAGATGGTGTCTAAAATCTGTGACAAAGGACATATTTTACAAATAATTGACATGTACAATTTCCCCCTCTAGGAAAGGCCCCCTAATAGCTGCACACAAGGCAGGACTGGCACATGAGCTGCAGTACTGGCAGATGCTAAAGAAAGAGAGAAAAAAAATGAGTTATTCAGTGGTAACCTGGACCAAAGAACTGAAAAATACATCTACAGAAAACATCATTCTTGAAAACAATTCTTGAATACAAACTCTGTGGCCATTCTACCAGACTGCTCCTAAGCCTGGTGGCTTCCCAGTGTAAAGCTAAGTGATAATGAGCAAAACCTTTATTAGAGCTTGGGGTTTTTGGGGAAGAAAAGCAATTGTCTTAAGGAACACAAAATGAAGGTTGGTGTCTGCCATCCCTCTCAGCTCTAAGCTGAAAAGTATAAGCTAGTCATCCACACATTATTCTTTTTTTTTTTTCTGTGTGTTTGTCATAAACCTAAATAAATAACACATCACTCTAGGCAGACCTCACATACAGTGGGAATAAAGGGAACTACACAGAGAGTCTAACATGAAATGTACAAGGGTTGGACTTGATGATCTCTGAGGTCCCTTCCAACCCAGCCAATTCTATGATTTTATGTATTGGTGTGAAGTAAATCACTTTGGATGGGGTTAGGTAGGAAATAGAACTCCTCATCTCCAGTGTTGGTCCTCACCTCATAAAAAACACAAGGCAGGCGTGGACATTGCTGAGACAGCAGGAGTGCAAAGCATTCTCAGAGGCACTCCTGGCCGTCAGGAGGAGTGGAGATATGGAATTACACTTCAGCCAGCACTTGTGTGCCACGATCAGAGCTACCACAGACACGTCCCAGGTTTCAGCTCCTGCACCCATTTAAAGGCATAGCTGCAGTGCTGCCAGCAGCCCTGCTCAGTAAGTTTGTGCCTAACCCAGGGTCCTGCCCAGGGGGAAGGCCAGGAAGAGCTCTAGCAGTGCCCTGTGGCACCCTGCAACATGTGCCCAACCACTGCAAGCTGACCACTTCCACAGGCATCGGATACAGAGGGATAATAAAAGACCTTGGGAGAATCCCACAGTTTCCACTTTCAGACCATGAGGATTCTTATTTACCTTTATTATACATTTTAAATTTAGAGATGCTGTTTAATGGCTTTCTTGATGCATGGTGGTTTGTCTGACCTGCACAACTGTACATTTATCCTGACCTCTCCCAAGGAAAACTAATAGCCTATTAATACCACATGCAAGAAACATGGATAATGCTCACTGCTCGAGCCATTTTTTTTCAAAAAAACCCAGCCAGGAGTACACTATACTGTCAGTGAAAGACATTTCCTCATCTTTATAACTTAGACGTTGTGTCTGTTCTGACTTCATGTGCTTGCTAATTAAGCAGAAGTTTGCTTTGCATATCAATTTTTAATACTTTTTTTTTTTTAAAGTGAGAGCTGCAGCAGCCAGCTTGTTCAATTAAAAGCAGCTCTGACCTAGTTTCATGCAAAATCAATAGGAAGTCTAAAAGAGTCTCACAAAACATGTAACACTGAAGGAGAAACGGCTGAAATGCTTCTTGGTGTTCACTGAGCTCAAGTTCCTGTGAGCAGCCCAGGGTTTGTTTGGTTTTGCTTTATTTGATGAAATCGAGTGGAGATCACACCTGCCTGCTACAGACCTGCAAAGATCAGCTCTGTCTGATACAGACAGCAGAGAGGGGAAAGGAGGATTGCTGAAAAGATGTGTTTGGCTGATTTTCTGTGTCTATCCCAAAGCTGCTAAGTGGGCAACCCTGGCTAGGAAAACAAGATAGGAGAAGAAAAAGCCTGCAATGCAGTTAATTGAAGACAAACAAAAGATTGATACCAAAAGATGATCCAAATGTTTAGAATAAAAACATTTGGTAAATATTATGAGTGTTATAAACTGGTTGAAAAAAATAGAATAGATTTCTTTGTGTTTCAGTAAACTTTAGCTGGCATCAGTCACTTAAAAGATGAAGTCTTACAAGTCCCAAATGGTAAGACATACATCTAATATTGTTTGAGGAGTAGGAGGAAAAATCCTCTTGTACATTGATAATTGATTGAAATACAGGAAAACCTGATTTTTTTGACTGAAAGGGTCACATGTGAAGATATGCATTGTTGTACAGGTGTATTACCAATGCTAATAAATGTCCAGGGACTCTTGCCATTAATGCCAAAAGCTTTCTTTGAAAGGATCTTCTTTTGGCACTGTTTACCTCCAACCAGTCACAATCACACAATTAAGCAGAACACTTCATTCTCTGATATTCATTGCATATTTTCTTTTCATTCAGAGCTGGTGATGTCACTTGTGCTTCAGAGAATCTCAGCAGAACCCTCTGTGTTCCCCAGTGCCTTCCTGGATGAAAACCTAGGTACAGCAAGTCAAAGGGAATTTTGCCATTGACTCTAACAGAGGAAGGATTTTCCTTCCAGCATGTATTGGTTGGGGCTAGCCAGCTATGCTGATTCACAGGAATGTGTAGCAGAGTTGATACTGGTGAGCTGCAAACATTTCTCCTAAATAGTCTGTGCACCCAGATCTTCCACTGATAATTCAGGCCCACCTTTCAGTCACACAACTAAATGTGTGCACAAACATTTCATACCCATTGATGGGTACATAGATGGTCTGTGTCTGTTTGCAGAAAACAGGATTTAAGAAGGTAGTTTTTGAGTTATGAATCTAAGTCACACATAAAAAAAAAGATAATTTCTATCTCTGGTAATACTAAACACTCAGCTTCTCTCTTTCATATGAGTAGTTACAAGAATAATAGTTCTCCTTACTCATTCTCAAATGCCAGATACAGAGCTAATTGCATCTTACTATTTTAACAAAAAATAATTATTAGGGATGGATAATTCTGCTCAGACAAGTAAAAGTAACCTGAACTTTCACATCAAATCAAGTTTCTTATTATGCATTATTATCCTGACAGTTATTTCTTCAATGTTCCTGTACTTCTCACCTTATCTATACCTAGCATGTTTGTTCACCTCTACAGTTTCACCATTCAGCATTTGAATAATATTACATCTATAACCCAAAGAAAGCTATTTCTAACTTATTTCTCTTGCTACAGATAGACTCCTGGAAGGAGCAGGTAAAACTTATGGAGAAATATATCCACCTTTTTTCAGTTAAGAGTCTAAATCTTTTAATCAGAATACTACGGGTAGATTAGATAAAATACTGACAGAAATGTGTAACACATCCTGCAGTCATCCACTATGTTTTCTCAGTTTTGGCATTATTCACTGCTACATTCTGGATAGCAAAGTGCTCTTGTTAGCAGAGTGGTTTTTTTGCAAGGGCCAGCAGCCTCCTGTCTAAGACAAGGAGAGAACCCCCCTTGTCATAATACATAAGGGGATCCTCTGAAGTAGATCTTAACTCACACAAAACCTTTTGGATTGGGTTTTTAATGAAGGAATTTAAGAATTGAGTTCACTCTGCCAGGAATCAGATCAGACATGCCAGAAAAGGTTTATCTTCTGCTCTCTTTGAAGCTTGCACAGTATTTCACCTTGCTAAAGTCACAGTTCTTGGCTTGGTGGTGGTGTGGTCTGGAGGACTTTGGTTATTTTTTTCTAAACAAAACTGTCATTTCATTCCCTGTTACTCAGTTTAAGCAGACAGACATAAGTGCTATCTCTATATGTCTGCCTATGGAACATGTCAGTTCTGGTTCCAAGTACTTTATGGACGTTGTGCTTCTTAAAAATAAAGAGAAGAAATGTAGGCCTTCCTACTAATGGTGTTTAGTTTTACTTATAGGATTTAACAAACAAAAATGCACTTGAATGCTAACACAAACAAAATCTAATCCTTAACTTTAAAAAAAAATTAAAAAAAAAAAATACAATTCAGGGTCCTGCACTGAGCTATAAAGTCAAGTTCTGGAAGATCTAGAAGATGCCTTGAAGAAGGAGCCCTGTACTGACAAAGGCAGAGGCAGAAGCTTTATCCATCCAGCCAAGCTGACCACCAAGAGATGCAGTGAAGTTCTCAGACACTGGTTTGACACTGGTTGAACGTGGTTACTCCCTTTTGTGCAAACCTGACCTGCAGTTCCTGCCTGACACTGCTAACTCTGCAATTCCTGCAACACACAGTACAATTTTAGAAAGGTGCTCCACCAAATCTCAAACCAAAGCTGATGCCAGACATTTCCTCTAAAGGGAGGCTCCATATTGTTTTCAAATAAATTATCTCCAGGTGACACCAGGTTAGCAATAATCAGGCAGTCCCCTAACAGCTCTATAGGGTGTCAAGTTTCAGTATGTCTTTGTTTAATAGAAGCATTTGCTGTTCCAGCAGACAGAACCAAAGAATGGGTCCCTGTCAAATCCAGAAGCCCCAGGGAGAAAAAGCCCAAAAGTGTGAGGAGCACATCCTCTCAACCCTCTGGAACAGCTGGGCTGGCTGCCTGCATTCAATGTGGCTGGGACAGCTTCCTGAGAAGAGGCTACATAAATAAAACAGCAACACCCCTTTAATTCAAATTAAGTTGATTCCTATCTTTTTCTTCATTCGTTCCTAAAAAGAGGACCCTGATACCCTACACTGATATCACCACCACTAAAAAAATGCAGTAAGAAATTTCAATAAATTTTGTTTAGCAGTTTCATTGGAGGCATTATATTCTAATGGAAAACATTACCAGATAAAGTGTTTCTTACCATTACTGTGGAGCACCCATAAACTGGTTGTAAGTTACGTGGTCCTGTTTGAAACTAAAAGACAATAAGCTCTCTAATTTACTGTTGTGCTGTATGACTGCACCGTTATGAATACAAGCTGTTCTAGTCACCAAGAACACATTTATTTTCTTGAAGCTAGAGACACAGATGGTGTAAAGGGGAGTAGCTCTCCTTATTTTAAATAAGCAGCATTGATTTATAAGAGCTGAGGATTTGGCCTAAGGGTCAAGATATTTCTGGCTTAAAAAGCTCTGTTCAGGAAAAAAAATAGAATAATAATTTTAAAAAGTCAATGGCACTTAAAACTCAGAACCTATTATCATTACCCATGTCCTTAAGTGCAGCATGTATTACCTTGCTTATTCACAACCCAGAGAAGTAAGTGCTGGTAATTGAATACAAGGCTTCTTTTTTCCTTTATTTTTACCAATTTTCAGAGAACTCACATATTTCTGTATATTAAATATAAATGTCTCTTTTATTCCTTTATGTAAAACAGTCTTTTACTTGAAATCTAAGAGACAGAATAGCTTTATCCCCATTAATTTTTCCTTTTTTGCCCCTTACCCCTTCTTCATAAAAAAAAAAAAAGTTGAATAAATTGCTAACCAGAAATTCTATCAAGGAGTCAAGTAATATAAAGAGAAGGAAAAAATAAATCTGTATACATCAATCAGAAACAACAGCTGTTTCCAGAAAAACCTGTGCAATTATTTATGAAATTATGTCTCCTTCAATGCTTCTGTAAACCATCACAATCCCAGAAGGACCTGATTTTCTGATGAGCCTAAATTGCTGAATTAGAAGCAGAGATAACGTCACGGCACCAATTAACAAAACCACTGCATATCATCTCAAAACATGTGTTTTTTATTTTAATAACTGCATCTAATAAAATTGTTCCCTTATCTAAAAAGTGGAGGGGATATCCTGAACGACTAAATGCCCTTAAACCAGACATACCTGGTTTTGTGTGAAAACAGCAGGACACCAAGTGGCGTAGCATCCATTTCAGTCAAGGAATTGGCACCAATTGATTAATCCACTTGAAACAAAGTTCTCAAACCTGGAGGTATCCTCGGTGCCAAGGAAAAGCTGAGTTACTGGCAGGGAATGCAACACAGGGCAGGGACAGAGTGGCTCTGGCAGAGGATGAGCACCCAGGGACATGCAAGCTGCCACTGAACTGCTCAGCATCCTTTCACATCTTCCTTCTTTGTACCTTTGCTGCTCAGCTCACTCATCTGAGATAAACCTAGGTGAACTGCTGGTTCCCTACCATTTGAGCTTACTGCCACATTATGACTTTTCTTTCTAATTATTTCCTGTGAGTTGGGAAACATGTGTCAGCTTCAACAAGTAAGAGGCTCCAGCTGGCTGGGCTAGCTGATCTGGATCAAAACACTTAGTCCAGTGCCCACCTCTTGTTGCCAGGGAATCTAAGGATTACTGGTGAAGGACAACAACAGGTGTGGCTGAAGCAGAACTGCAAAATTAATCTCTTTTTTCTTTCCAAAAGCTTGGTTCCTGAAGAATGCTGACTACCTCTGGTCATCCCCATGTTTACACTTGAGTCATTTTCAGTCCTGTCTCACAACACTGCACGCTCATCCCCAGAGACACATCTGTTAGTGAAGGGCAGAGTCTGAGAGACCTGACAGCAGCACCCCAAGCAGCTCCTGACATTTGTGCATGGAGGTGTACACAGCTCTTGCCCTGAATATGCACTCGTGAGAGAGCACTTGAAGAAAGCACTTCTGATGCTGCAACTCCTTAGCTTGCTTGTATCTCCACAGATAACAACTGACAGGGAAGGGCAGAGCCTTCTTCAGGCTTTAACTAAGTGCAATTAACTGTGAGATAAGACCATATCCTTCCAGCAGTGAATGAGTGTCATGCTCTTCAAAGCCAGTGTTCTCTTACTTTCTATTCCTTTTCCTCTGGCACTTCACCCTGCTCACTCCTCTAAGTCTTTTCTTTCAGATCTACTTTCGGGACTGTCAAACAAGACGTGACTGCTGTGAGCACCTGGTCTCATCTCGTATACATCATGGCTCATCAGACTAGAAAATCCATCTTCTAGTGAAACAGCTGCTTCATCTGTGATGGAGGAGTCAATACACCCCTGGCTGCAAGGTACAGCATCATCCAGCAGTAACTTCAGCAATGTCCTCTTAGTTCTGTGAATCTGTACCTATCTCATTATCCTGAACAGAGCAAACAAATGCTGTAACGCAGAAAATGGCTGGAGAATTAGGCTGACATACTTTCATATAAAACTACAGAAAATATGTTAAACTGGAGGATAAACATGACACAGCTTCCAAATTTCAGTCTCTGTTACAGTCTCTCAGCTGTACCAACATAGCAGACCAATGAAATGTTTTGGAGAGCCTATAATACTTCTTATGGCCAGCCTAGTTTTGCAGGCAAGCTCTTCCTTTTCTGAATAAGTGAAGAGAAATACTGAGGCTGAGCAGTTATTTGAATGAGAGGGTAAGCAGTGTTCAGTGGCATGCCAATTCCACTCCCTTTTTAGGCCAGCATTTTTCATACTAACTCCAGGACAAAAACACATCAACTGAAATCCTGCCCTGTCTCTCTACATCCCTCATTCTGATCTTAATGCACAGAGTTGGAGCTTAAATAACCAGACCCACATGGGGTGAATTTTCACTTGACTCACTTTCCAAACACTCTTTTCCAATGCAATGCTCTAACAGGGAATGCAAAGTTTCTTTCTAGGTCCCTGGAAAGCATCAGCATTGAGAAAAACAAAACAAAACAAAACCAACCAGTCAACTAAAAATAAGAAAAGAAAAAAAACCACCAAAACCAAACAAAAAATTTCCACTCTAACTCTGTGATTTCTTCATGGGAGTTTCTCAGTTGCCTGAAATCAGAATGAGCTATTTTTAAAAAAGCTGAGCCACTTCTGCTCCTCTCACCCTTGACACTATTTGACAGCTTGTAATAAAATACTTCAGACTCCTGCTGGTACCAGCCAGGAAAAGGAAATGTTAATAGTTCTCCCAATATTCAGTCACTTCAACTGAATTTTCATAGCAGCACATTCACAAATTTCCTCCTTAAATATCACTAAAGGCTGAAGAGTGAAACTCTCTGTAGGCAAAATCTAAAGCAACTACAGAGCTCTGTAGAGCTAAGGAGCAATGAGCTTCTGTACTTCTTGAGTCCTCATCTCACACTTTGTGCACAGCCAGGGCCACAAGCAGAGGCAACCACTGTGCAGTCATTAGGATGAATACTTGCTCCACTTCCTCAAAATAGATGTGGAAGTTCCCAGGATGTGGTGGATAAACCTTACCAAGAAACCTTAACAAATGGAAAAAACCCAATACACAAACATGAAGGGCTGGTCATGGCCAGGGTGTACAGGACCATTTCACCCAGAACAAATGTATTGCCTTGAAGTGAGTGAAGTTCAGATCCACACCATCAGCTTCTCTCTGTTGCTTTTTAAGTATACAGATATCCCTGTAGGCACAACTTCAGTTCTGTATTGTCACAGAGTACAGCACGGTGCAGAAAAGACAGAGGCAGCAAATGCAGCTCTAGAAAAATCTGGAGACAATTCTCCCCCTCTCTCACTCTGCAATTCCCTTTTTACTGAGGGCCATGGGTAACTCCATCAGTGCATATGTTAAAAGCAAAGGGAAGGTGTCACTCAGCACGTGGATTGAGGAGTCACCCTTAAACACCTTCCAGCTGCAATAGAAAAGGACACAGTGCAGCAGCCCAAGGACAGCAGGCAGTGTTTGTGCCCTTTAATAATTTCTCACTGAGCTCTGAGAGTGACTTTACATTGCACAGAAGTCTGCCAGCTGGCAGGTCATGCTACCATGTTACCCCACACAAAAGCAGGGAGGGTTAAAGAACACTCACTGGCAATTAATAATCTCTCTCTTTCCTGCTTTTTCACACCCTACATCTTTCTTTGGTGTTTCATAGGGGTTTTCTACATCTTTCTGCCTTTCTTTGTGATTGTCTTGCATAATTTTTCAAATTTCTGATTTGGCCTTACATTTTATTTTTATTTGTTCTTCTCTCCTCACCTTCATAATTGTGCCATAATGCATATCAAGATGTTGATGGCACACAAGGGTTTTTAGAAGAACACAGAATAATAAGTGAACTGTTTATAAAATCCAGATGTACACACTACAGATGCAACCAGCAGATGCTGAATGCATCCATCACCATGGCTGGGACTTGAACAGAAACTTGTATCCTCAAAAAATATGGTCCTGAGGTGACAGTCTCCTTAGTATCACCGATTTATTCCAACTTCCATTGCAAATCCAATGAACTCTACATGAATAAAATAGAGGGGGATAAAAAAGGAAAAATGGCAGGAGAGCAAAGAAAATGATACACAAAGGCTATACAAGAGCAGCTTTGCTTGTACAGTACATCTGTTGACTGGAAATAAGGTCTGTGCAGTCTTCCTCCTTGAAAAGAAACTCACTCAAAAATGTTAACATATTAAAAGCCAGCTAATACATTCTACGTTTGAACTCAGATGCCAAATTTCCACAAAGCCAGTTGCAGTAGTAACAATAAAGATGAGAGAATTTTCTCTGTAGCTGCCACAATATTTTCCAAATACACTCAGCTGAATACAAAATTTAATATTGAGCTATTTTGTTTTTGACAAGCATATGGCAGTGAGAGCTTCAGACAAGTCACAGAGGGCTGAGTCTTAGAGAATTCAATGAGAAAGTTGTTTGAGATGTGCTCAGAATAATTTAATATTTTAGAAGCAAATATTCTTCATTCCCTAGCACCATTTCAAAAGAGCCATTTAACTCCTTTTGTGTGTGTTTATTATACTTTAGATTCTGGGAATCTTCCTGATGCTGAAAGCAAATTACACTGAAGAGATAACTATGAAACTAGGGCAGTCTCAGTGAGCCCTATGTTATACATCCTAAAAAAAAAAAAAAAAATCCAGAACTGTATGTGGGCCTTGGGCTTCCAGTGTGATTTGCAGGAGCAAGTAACTTGCTGTATGCTTAGCCAGTCCAGTCTACACTGCCTGTAACTATCAACTATAACTTATCAACAGCATGTGAACGTGACTGTCTGGTCAGATTCTACATCCAGATCTCAAAATTCAGATGCTTTATGGTGGATCATTTTAATGTAGAAACACAAGACACAAAATGCAAAAGCTGCATGTGTTTTCTCTACATATTAGTGTGCTTTTTACCTCTGCAGTACGTAAACACAAACCTGGTTTGTGCTCTGTGGAGTAATCCCAGAGGATTAAGTCATACTGTAAATACCAGACAAATTACAATCAGATTAGGTGGGCAGTCTGTTCATTACTCAACACAGATGCACTCCAGAGTCTTTTCACCACTGCTGTCCATTTATAACATGAATGCTTTGTCCTTAAGGTAAGTGAACAGTTTCTATTTCATCTCTCCTGCCTTACCATTCATGCCCAATAAGGAACTCATTACTCCTTTCTAAAGAGCAAATAGAATACTTGGCCTCTTAAAAGGCCAAGAAGAAAGCTGTTCTTGCTACAGATCTGCAGGGCAAGAATTATTCGAAATATATCAGTGCTAAGTCCCTTGAAAGATTTGCATTCAAATGCAGTCAAGTGGAATATAGGGAATATCTTCCTGGAAGGAGCCATGAGGCAGCAGCATCGAGTTGCTGAAATTTCCCAGGATTTGCCACATCTGCTGCAGAAATTTTCATCAATTCCTAATCTGGTATTTCTGCCTGCACTGGTGAGCACTAAACCATCCAACTTATAAAGCTCATCAGGTAGATCTGGTGTAGCACAGGTTTGAGAGGGGATTTCTGCTCACTTATGAATAAGAACTATGTTTAATAATGTTCAATATTGTCTTTACTTTGCCAAAATCTCCCTACCACTTCACTGCACTTCCTTATAAATGTCACATCACATCCCTCATAATTTTTCCTAATTACAAGAATTATCTTGCCTTCTGGGTACAAACTTGCTTCCATCCAGCACACAAATCTGGCATTATTCTATTTTTATTACTGTAATCACTTAGAGAAACCCTGAGTCAGGGCTTACATATAAAAGTATTTATCATTTCAGGTCACAGAAATACTAGAATCAAATAAAGCACCGACCATACAGGTACAGGTCTCAATATTCTGCTAACTCCATGCTCACCTCCACCTACTGATTCCAGAGTCACTTTTCCTGATTTGCACTGAGATAAGTAGGAATAGAATTGCTAAGGATGGGGCAGTGGAGTCCACGAATCAGAGGAGTTGCCTTGTATTCCTACCCAAACCAGTGCCTCCAGGCTTTTCCATATTTGAATGGTGGTATGGACTCAGCTGCAAAAGTGTGAGGCAGGCAACCTCTGCCCATGAAAACCTAGATGAGGTGGTCTTGTGAGCCCCCAGAGTGCACCCCAAAGTGACTTGTCTAAACTGTAATGAGTAATGTAAGAGAGTAGCACAAATGCAGTCAAAAAGGCAATGCAGAGCACACCTCTCTTTTGTAGCTACATGGTAGTCTGGAAACCTGAGCACCTTCCTCTATGAGCTAAAAACCAGCATAGTTTATCACATGGAATTCAATATGTCAGCTGCCAAATATTTCTAATACAGCACTTACCCAAACATAAGATCAGCTGTTCTCCAAAGAGGCTTCTGAGGAATTCAGTTTTTGCAAGCATTTGATAAGCAATACGTGAACAATACAATTACACTAGAGGAATAAGGAAAAATAATATCAAGAACTTACTTTCTGCAGGTTCCTTAGATCTTCTGCCACTGGAGGACTTCCTCAGGAGACTTCTTCCTGAGGTGAAGAGGCTGGTTAATTCCTCCAGAGGACTGGTGGGTGTCCGAGAACGGGAACCACTCTGAGATGATGACCCATAGGTACTGACTGAGGCATTTACCATCTTCCCTCCTTCTTGCAATGTGTTTCTGGTTGTAGAATGAGGCACTGATGGAGAGCTTCTTGAGAGACTTCCTGAATGTACAGAGTCATAAGGTGGAGGTCTTTTGAGGCTTAGGGGGGTAAGAGACCTACCCATACTGACAGGAGAAGGCGAGGCAGAGTGACTTTTAGGATAACCGTGTGGAGATTGTGTTCTGTACAAGGTAGAAGGATGAGGAGGGGAGGATGTGTGCCCAGGGGTGCTAGTTCCATGAGATATTGTCTGGTCTTTCTCCAGTTTTTGATGGCCTGGTGTATGAGGTGGCAGTGAAGATGGAGAAGCTCCAGCTTGCTGTTTGATGTAAGACACATTTTCTAAAACGGGAAGCTTTGTGACCTCCAGTGGAGTCAGAGGAGACTCATCAGAATTCGGGGAACACTGCACTGGTGCTGGTGGGAACACCAGCAGTGGAGGTCTGTGTGAAAGCAGATTTGGAAATGGTGGGGGTATATCACAAAGCAAGCCCTTGGGAGTAGATGGCACTGAAGACTTGGTGAAATCTAGGTCAGGCACTGTGGGAGTAGCACACTGAGAAGAACAAGTGTGATGGTCATATTCACATTGACATTTTGAATCTTGGCCTACATCATCAAATATAGGGTATTTCATCTCCTCATAGACTGCTTCGCTTTGGTCATCCTCATCTTTTTTGAAGTCTCTGAGAATATTCCCAACCATTTCAATATAAACAGGCTCTTCTTCCTCTGTGTCAGGTGCAGGACTGCTGACCTGTGATAAAGAGGCATCCCTAGTGAGTGATGTCTTCATAGGGCCATGCTTTTTGATATATGTCTCATCAAAAGATGTGCTTAGCTGAGTGTTTGGATTTCGTTTCGGCTTAGGAGGTGGAATCTTCTTTGTGTATTCATCACTGTGAGGTCTTGGCTTGGCTGACACTGGAAAAAAGAACAAAAAAATAAACTCATCGTCTGTAACACAGCCTGTCAACCACAGGATCTCAGTGTCATAATTCTGCAATGTATTTCCTGGGGACAGACTGCTGCTGTTTTTCTTTGGTATTGCATCAGTAGAACACCATAAAAATAACACCCTATTGAAAACACTCCTAACCTTCCCTCAGAATGCTCAGACTTCAGTATTAAGAGCACTTCCTCCCAGAAAACTGTTTTCTCACAAAGTCTTCAGGCAGGGGACTTTTCATTTTTAAATATTATGCTTTTCAAATATCCCTGTGGGATTTTACAGACCCAAGGAATTGCCCAAGACATACAACTCAGTGCCCTAATGAACTTCTTATGTCTGCAAGAGAACAGTTAAGATCCTGGACACTCAGACTTGAATGTCAGTGATCTAACTCTGCAGTGATGAATCAAGACATTGCTATTTGTAGTAATTTCTTGCATAAAGTACAACAATTCTCTCAATACTGACTGAGGAAGAAAACACTCACATGGAAACACTGTAAAATTTGCTGTTGGGATAATCCTAATCATTTATTAGTACTCTATCCAATGAATAAATGAGACTTCAGTGACATCAAGGAGGCACAAAGTATTTCACAGATTCAGGTCCTTCCCAAGCAGGTTACTTCTAAAAACACTGCATCATTTGGTCTTGGAAATTATATTAAAAAACCCTATTGTGATGACATTAATTTGAAATGAGAGAGAGGTCAGGGGTTTCTTGTAAAGTATCCTTTATGAATTAAACAATAAAGAAACTCATGGAAACTGTATTTTGTTCACTATGCATAAATAGCTAATAAAACATCTCATTAAATGTTGGGTTAATAAAATGCCTCATTAAATGTGTGGGTGAAGTCTTTTTATCCTAAGAGGACCAAACTTATTGAGAAACAAAATTTACTCCATGCTCTACATCTGATCTATATTCCTGTAGGGTAAAGAGTTCTTGCATTGAAAGCCTTGATACCTCATTGTTAAGTTTCCCAATTAAAAAAAAAAAAAAAACAAAAAAACAATCAAAACATCAAAAATTCCTGAATTACAAGCCAGTTTAGAATGGCAGCATTCCTGTCTTACCAGACTTTGTTGGTCAGCTACTGGGCAGTACTGGGACAGTCTATGAGGAAGCCAGCTCAGGGCTGGAAGATGCCTGCATTACACCATCTTCCTGACACCATTTGGTCAGTATCAGAGGAGGATCCAAACACAGTGTTATTTTATCACATTTCTGCTTTGATCTGCTAAATATCCTCTCTTCAGTTCTTACCAGACATAGCAATAAAGGCAGATGCTAAATGAGATTCTAATGTTGTTTAGGAATAAGGAGCTGTGAACTTACACGTGCACATATGTGAAGTAATGACACTGCCCTCCCACAACAGCATTTACTTAAGTTTAACATAACACAATAAAGCAAAAAGAAAAATAAATCTCACTAGAATTAAAAAGCAAACCTACCAAAAAGAAACAAACACACACACACAAAAAAACCCAAACAACAAAGCAAAGGCAAAAAAAAACAAAAACAAAAAAACCCCCAAATCAAAACAACAAAAAAAGCCCTTACACACAAAAAAGTTATCTGCTTTCATGATGGTTCCAATTAATGTGTTCCACTTTGCAGCAGGCTAGGGACATGGAAAAGCTATCACAGATAAGACTATTTGGTAGCTTGATAGTTTTTCACTATGTGGATATATCCTAATGCACTTTAAATTTGTCTTTTTAATTAAGCCAAATTAATTTTCTTGAATGTATTATGATGGACTTTTGGGAATGATATGTAGGCTACCAGAATCATTTGGGCTTTGCAAAAAAATATTACTAGGGATGTGTTTGACAATACTAGCAGATTTTTCCTGCCCTGATTCCAGCTCAATCACTATTTCCTTTGTGTTTAGTCCTGTTATTTGTATAGTATGTTCATATATATTTTCCTGACGTAAACTTGATGTCAATCCTCTCTCCACACCTCTGTTATTGTGATTTACAATCTTGGCAAAAGCAGTCTTCTTCAGATTGATGTCATTTAATGAAGAGACAGTCTATGAGCCTTGCACAATCTGCCAGATCATTTTGGAACACGTTGCCAAGGACCTGAACTCTTCTTCAAAATGGCTAAAGGATCACAGGCTTTGCTGCACTTAAAAACTGCCTATTTTGTATACCTGAAAGAACACGTTTCCCTCTCCTCTGCCTTCCTCAGACTCCTGTTTCCTGTGCTGTATTGTGCATCTCCTGTGCCACAAGTGTCACACTAAGAACCTGCTGTCTCACAACCCCATCCTGCTCTTCAGTTTCCTCTGGAGAGGTGCTAATGATGAACAGAGTAATCAAAAGATTCTCTTGTGCTGGAAGTCACTCAAGGCATGTATTAACTAATATTTTTACTTTAAAAAAAAAAAACAAAAGAAACCCAACTAAAAGCACTGAAGATTACTGTGTTTTCAAACAAACTGTTAAAAATAGCATATTTTGCCTCTTCTCTTTCCATTTTTTTATCCAGCTAATGAGGTTCTGCCATGTAGTCTACACCTGTTCTGAGGTGCAAAGGTTTGCAAATACAAAATTCACACATTGTGACATTACAGACCAGGAAATGAGAAATGCCATGGAAAAAAGACTGACATCCTGCCATCTAGGCTTGTAAAGTAATTTTGCATGGGTTGAAGTCTAGTACTGCAGTGACACACATGGCATTCTCATCTGCCATTGCATGATACGTAGCATTAGACTAAAATACCTTAGTGACATTATCAACACAAAGGTCAAATGGCTCAGTCTTGCTGTATAACACAGGGGGTAAAATCTGACAAAGTGAAAGATTTACTTTCCATTTTCTACTCAAAGCATTTTTCCCACTGCTACTTATTTTATTAAAGCACCTATTATTTCCAGGAGGTGGTATGCTACTGAGATTTTTTTACCTCCTTGACAAACTGGACTCGTCAAACTAAAATTTTCAACTAATTTCTGTAAATATTTTATAAACACCATAAAGGTATAGAAGTAGTTCCTATATGCTGCACCGATCAGGAGCAATGGTTACTGTAAGAATTCAGAGAGAAGCTTCACATAGGGCAAATAGCAAAGAAATCTTTTCATCATGACTGGGAATGGAGGAACTGCTCAACATCTACTGGGAACACCCCTCAGCTGCAGTGAAGCATTCAGAAGGCAAACTCAATTATCTGTAAGAAGGCCATGGCTGAAGACATTTATCCTGCTTATTTACCAAATGTTTCTACTCTGAAACCCAGATCCATAGCAAGGATTGAACTCTGTGGCACACTTGACATGGGAATTTGGATCATGAACTATCAGTGCACCCAGAATAACAGAGAAAAAAAAGCAACTGAACCCAGTTGTGCAAAGGTAATGAAAGGAGCAGGGAGTATTTGTACAGTTCCTGTGTCACCAGCATTTGGCAGGAATAAGGATGCATGAATGCAAAAGCCCTGGCAAGATCCCATAACCAATGAAAGGAGATTATTTGGCAGTCTGCAAAGAGGAAGAGGCAAGATCGCTTTAAGTACTTGACATTTATCAGGCAGAAAAAGTATTTGGTGCCTGCTGGGAACATAAACTCCTATGAAAAGCAAACCATGCTGACATATTGGTGATACACATACTGCTGTGTTGTCTGCTCTAAACATCCAGTAATTAATGCTTTTCAACACGGATTACCACGTCCTTGGTGCAACTGTTGTCAGTAACTTGCCTTGAGACATTGCCACTCACACATCAGAGCACATGGGGCCCCATCCAAAGCTAAATGGAGGAAATGAAAGTTTTTCCCTCCCTGCCAGGTGCAAGTTCCCTTAAACAGCCCCATCAACGTGTGCCACAAAGTTTTGTGAGCACTTCTATTACAGAGACACAAACACAAGAGACCACCAGGTCTGCCAGAAGGTTGTGCAGACTGAAGGTGCTCAGAGAAAAAAATCAGCAACTGCTGCGATGCTGGTGGCTCCTTTTTCTTTTTTTTTTTTTTTTTTTTTTCAACAAAACCACCCAAAATTACCACAGTGGATAAACTGGAGGCACAATGATCCTTGCAAACAAAACTGAACTTTACAGAGTTAAGGCTGCTTGGGCAGGAACTCTCCATGTTTAATAGCATCCTACTACCAAATCATTATCTAGCTCTAATAAACTGCAAGTGAAACAAAACATGTAGGCTGTATTAACCTCAGCTTGCACCTAGAAGCAAAAAGTACAGTGCTTAAAATAGCCTTTAGGGAATCCTACTGAATAAACAGAATATGACATTTTTGAAATGAGATATTTGTAGCGCAAAGGTTACGTGTAGCTTTCAGATATGCCCAGATAATCTGCCTTTTGTAGTTCATTTTGGAAATACAGGATGTTTCTGGTCATCCGAAATAATTTATTACTCTTTAAAGAGAGATCAAAATATTAAATTGTGTTATCAGATTGTTTTTTTCTTTTGTTTGCTCACTGTGTAAGAAATGAGAAAATACATCTAAAAACTAAACTGAATTTTGGAATTTTCTATTGTCTTTTGGGTGTTTACCAGCTTTTGCAGTTCAGAAACCAAGCCAGTGTACTATGCTGTTCACCATAACAAACAGAAGGGAAATATATGTAACAAGAAAAATTCTTCTGTTTCAATTTTGACAAGATTATACAGCATTCAGTGACTTTGTAAATGGAGGAATGATATGGGGCCTAAAATTTTTTTAAAAAATGTTTAAAATGGTATTTTAAATGCAGAAGGCATTACTCTTGCTGTATTTTGAGGGGTAATTCTATCAAAAAAGAGCCTCCAGGAGCAAAAGGAACCCAAATGGGCTGGATAGTGAATCAATGATGCACAGATTCTGAATTATATCACAGAATTCAAAAGAGAAAATCCAGATGTAGGGTAGCACAGAACCTATATATATATATACATATATACACATATATATATATGCATGTGTAGTTAAAGACTGTAACCTCACTGGCTTTAATGAAATTAACTGCTTGTTCAAAGCTGGACATCATTTGTGCACCAGTGCTTACACTGGTTTGGATTTCATTATCTCTTCAAATATGAAGTTTGAATATTCTCAGTGAAACTGAATTGAAAAAGTCCTCTGAGCTGTGTAAAGGATTGGCACTTGGGGGACCTGAGTTTAATTCAGCTCTTTGTCACAGGCCATGGGGCCTTACCTACCATGTTACCCCTTAATGCTCCTTTTCACTAACTCTCCTCTGATAGTTTAGGCTCTCAGGTATTTTAGCCAAGGATTTTAACTTGGTTTTTATCAGTCCTTGCAGAGTTGCTGCCCTCATTGGACAGAAGCAGTAGAAAACAAAAACAGATGTAAATTTATCTGCTGGGCACATGCAGTGTTGAACATGCATCTTCTCCAAGGAATTTTAGAAGGCAAATGTTCCCACACAGTGAACAGCCATAAAATACATAAAGAAAGATGCTTTTTAGCAGATGACAATAGAAACATCATCACTAGGTTGAAATAAGAAAGGAAGTACCTCTGTCACAGCTAGCCACCAAAATAACATTGTCCTCATGGTCACAAGTCCTTTCCCTTCCTTGCCTCAAAGATGCTAGTAGGAAAAAGGAAAAAGAGAAAGGATGAGGAAGGAACAAATTAAACACCTGATTCATTCAAACAGCTTTGCAAGTGATAGGGGGTTTCAGCACAATGATTTTATGTAGTACCTATTTCTTCCTCCTCCTGAATCGATTAGTTCTTAATAGAAATTATTTGGATATTTAAAGAGGACAAAACTACATTGAAAATGAAAGGACTAAAAGAGTGTGTCATAAAATAATATGTGCTAGATGGATGGCTCAAGGCTATGATTAAGGAGACTTCTTCAAACGTATACAGGTCCCTTGATTTTGGCTACGACTCTTTTCAGCTTTTAAAATGATTATTTTCTGCTCTGATTCAAAGTGTTAGAAACCTAGTGGCTTCAGTAGTGACTTTGCAGAATTAAACACCAGTATAACACAAAGCAGAATTTAAGTTTAGTTACTGCAGCTCTGCATTAATCCAGCAATGCAACTACAGCAACTGACAGACAACACAACTGAAAACATTCTGCTGCCAGATTCAGCTTAGGCTGTGTAATTGTGCCACAAAACTCAATTTGCTTCCATTCTTAGGATGGCCCTAACACCACAGTTCCTTACATGCTGTCTATGCCAAGGCAGCCATACCTGCCAGGGATTCACAAAAGCCAAACTGCTGCACCAAGAGCTCTGCTGCCAGAGCCTCCTCCCAGCACACAGGGGATAACTGGTCCTCTGCTCTGCATTATCAAGAGAAGGGCACACCCAGAGATGCCAGGACATTTAAAAAACGTCGGGTATCAGCATGCTGGAAAGAGTTTCTCCCCAAACTGCCAGGCTGCAGAACAGACTGACTTCCAGGTTTTCTCCTCCATAGCCTTCCACTCATCTCCATCCACCTGACAAAGAGCTCTACTGATTCCCCTTTCCCACAGTGAAAAGGTTTCCAAAAGCTTTCAGAAAATTGCAAAGTGACTGCCTTCTTCTGAATGCCCAGCCTCATACTTTCAGATATTTTGAACATCACATCCTAGTTATTTTAAAGAATGAGAAATTGATGTCCTTGATTTTTCCAGATAACACTGAACAGGCGAAGAAAAAAAGCAGCGTTTGAGGAATAATCACAAATTACGTGCAATCAAGCCTTTCCATACTCTTCACTGAAGACTTTGACTGAAGTTATTGTCAGTCAGTAGAGTCCTGATAAGGCAGAAAAACTAAGATTTTGTGTGAGAAAAGTCAATGTGGATCATCTTCCTTTTACAGAAAAACTGATGAACTAAGCACAAGTGGAGGCTAACAAAAAATCTCACAGTAACTTCTGTTATGTTGCAATGATTTCTGAGTATCCATTTAGAAAATTATCCTTGAACTAATACACCCAGACACATGGGGCCAGGGTCTATGGCATTACACAGATGTGAGCTACAGCAGTTCCAGGGGAAGCAGGCTCTGAGGAGGGAGAGGTGGGAGGATTACTGGGGAAGTAGGAGTCTGCGTAAAGGATTCTCTCTGCCCACACATGCAACCAATATTGCTAAAGTGCTGGTTTGTTCTGGTTCAGATGGCCCTCATGGTACATACACAAAACAGATTTTCCAGCCCTGCAATAGCAGCAGTAGAAAAATCTGTAATTGTATACAATCTGAAGGAATTGCAGATGTAGAAAGGTCATTGGCATGGAAATTTATCAGTTGCAAGCATAATGAGATGAATTACATGAAGAGTGTGCAAATGGAACCATTGAATCACATTTGCAGAGAAATTAATTAACAAAGTGTATGTGCTTGTTTATTGGTGGCTTTGCTGCTCTATTGCAGGTACCTGCACAGAGACAGAGAACTGAAGAGTTGAACACAGTCACAGCAGAGTATGGACCACCAGCCACAGATCACTAACGTGAACTAAGCCTTTCTCTTTTGAAGTAACATTTATTATCTTGACTGTCATCTTGTAAATGAACCCTGAACAGCTTTTGCTGATTGCTGTAAATTAACTGTTATCACTCTATTCTTACAGCTACCCACAAACTGACTGTGTTTCACCCTGAGAGTGAAGGGCAGCATCAGTCCCCCCACCCCCTACCCAACATCTTCCTTGTGGTGTAGCTATTAGAGCCCATTTCCCATAGAGCTGTCACCCTGCACTACCTGCCCTCTTTCCCAGGTGTCACCTCATCTCACCCCCCCCTAAATACCACGCAGGAGTGGGTGAGGTCATGCATTTTGTCTGACTGGTTTTCTACAGGCTGTGCTGTGTGATCACTGCAGCAGCGTTTCTGTCAGGAAAGGAAAGATCCCTCCCCTGCTCAGAACAAGATGCTTCTGGGTATGTGTGAAGAGTTAACCCAAATAAACACACACCTTACACACCTACACTATGTGAGCTTAGGATGTAGAGGGCACCACTATGATAAAAGTAAGCCTTGGAGGGCTGGGCTGCCTATTCATACATTTCCTGCTGCCCCAAGGGCACCGAGGTAACATTTAGCAATATTCATTGAAATAAAGGCATGCTCCAGTCTCAATAACAACTCCTGTCTTTGCAGAAACAACTCTGCTATTGATTACTAGCTCTTGGAGCTGAGCAATCTGATGGGGGAAATTACTTTCCTTAACTTCCTGGAGAAGGTACAGTACAGAGGTTTTCTGACCCAGTGTCACGGAGAGACAGGTTGAAACTTAGGTCTGCAAGAGTACCTGGCTCTGGGTGGATTCTAAATCCAGTACCTATGCCCAAATAGTGGGCTTTGAAAAAATTACAGAGGAAAGACAGAAATCAAGCTAGAGAAAGAAAAAATGCTTAATGAAACAGTAAGTTCATCCTACCTACTTTATCTAGAATAATAGTCTGTATTTGTTGATTTAATTGCTGCTTTGGTTCACAAGTATCCTGTCCACAACACTAGCATTGACTATATGCAAAGACCTGAATAATTTCCCAGACATAGAGCCTCTCAATATTTTAAATGCACAGTAACACCTATCTTCTACTTACAAATACAATAAGTAGAACAGATCAATTGTTTGCTTACCTAAGTAGCAATCTGTTTGCTGAGCTTCTAAAACAATTGCAGCCCAGTAAATCAAGCTGGCAAAACTACTGAGGTGATACTGGGCCTCATACTGACCTCATCGTGTCCAATTGTTCCCCAGCTACAGCAGCCCCACAAACACTGCTGTGCTTCCTCGACATCTTCTACCACCACCAAGGAAACAACAGATTCCTCTAACTCCCTCTCTCTCCAAAATTCTGTGGGCTTTGTACAAGCCTTTTCCTGGAGGCCATGGTATAAAAAGCCTCTTGTTGCTGCTGGCTGACAAATCAGGCAGGCGATGCTGCCACCCAGCTCACATTTCCCAGCAAGGCACACGGCTGACCACTGGGGTCATGTCAGTCACCACAGCAGCAGCACGGGGAAAGCAAATGAGCCCCAGTGAACAAGAGTTCAGCTAAAGAGTCAATCTTGCCTTTCCCACAAGGTGACTTTGCAAAAGCAGTTCCTGCACATTGCCACTGAGCATCTTTTGGGTGAATCCAATGACAGCTGAAGGGGACAGTGCGTTGTCAGAGCCACTCACAGGCAGGCAGCAGTGCCCAGAGATGTAAGAGCTCTGCGGTCAGAGGCTGAGTGTTACTGAGGTACTCAGTGTAATCAGCTTGAGGAAAAAAGCTGCACAGCTACTCATTTTACTTCCATCTCCATTCTATATGAAGTCTTAACAAAATTGCAGACGAGCCACATGTTATCGGTTGCCTCCCACTCCAAGCTTCTATAATTTCATCTTGCATTTATTTGCAGAGTTTTCTATTTAAATGAGTAGAGAGTACAGCAGTGTTGCTCTCTAAGAGCCACGTAGCCTGCTATGGCTGTAATGCACAGTACTGTTTTGACAGAAAAGTTCTGGTTTTTGCAGAAAAGCTTTGCAAGAGCCCTCTCCTCTTTCAGATCCCAGACTCAATCTCACTGTGCCACTTGAGAAGCAAGACGGAGGATAAGCACAAAAAGGAACAGCACAATTGCTGCCAGAAGCTGTTCCTACCTCACCACCCATGGCTGCAGAATCTGTTCAGTTCAACTCAACTTCGGTGGAGTAAGTGGGAACAAAGAGAGATGCTTGATTAAAACTAGTACCCTGAAAAAAACGGGGGAAAAGACCAGGAAGAAAAAAACAGAAGATGGAACAACGAGGAAGACCCAAGCTCTCTGCGAAAATTTTCATATGTTGTGTTAAAGGAAAGGCAGTAATGCAAGAGCAGTATCACAGGCCAAAAGATCTTAGCCAATATCTAAGGGAAGAAGCAGGCATCAGATGCCAGAGTATGACTGGAGAAAGAGAGCCAAGATCATAGCTTCCTCCCAAAAGCTCCCTACATGAATGAACTATTTCTCTTTTCCCTTGCCTCATCCACACTGCAGTTGCAGTGAGCATGCACACAGCACTCCACTCCTCTCCCCTTTTCTTCCTTCCCTTTCATTTTTCTATTCTCTTTCCAATTTACTTATAATTTTGAACCACCCAACCTTACTGCACAGCCTCTAGGCCATCCTGAATGATTCAGCCAAGTGCAGAAAGCAATAGGATGGGTGTAAGCACAAGCCAGTGCTGGTTTTGCTGCTGAAAAGCCAGTGACTGCTGAGACTGTTATCCCAGTTTGCTCTCTTAGATAAAATATCTTATCCTTTCCTTTGCAAAACAACATTGTAAGAAACATTCCTTTTTACCCTGTCTTGCAGCTTCTGAATTCCCTCACCAGGACAGAGGGAAGCACTCACGCTTTGAGCAGCAGCAGCACCACAGGAAAACAGAAGCTGTTCCTCTAACCCAGTGCATTCAGCCTACTTTGATTTGCTGGGGCTCAGATGTGAAGCTCTGCAGGAAGTTTTCCACACCACTAAGGCACAGCCTCTGGTAGAGAACAGAAAACCCAGTGGGTTCTTACTCCTGGGTCTGTCTGTGCTTTACATAGGCAGCATTTGGCATTTCCCAGTACTGGACTATAATCACCACTATAACATGCACTGCAGCACCAGCAATACCAAAAAGAGGTTGGCAAAGGGAATTTGAGCAGTTCCTATGCTTAGAAGCTACTTGAAGTCCTCATTTCCACAGTGGCTGACCTGAGTTCATGAACAAAACCCTGCCAGACGTGTAGAACTTCACTCTTAAAAAGGAGAATCCTGTTCAAGTATTCCCTCTCTGCTCAAACCCTTTCTTCTACCCTTCTCTTCACACAACCACTCACAGATGTCCCAGTAGCCCAAGTTTTGATTGTGAGCAGAAACACTCTGAGTAGAATTTGATTGCAAACTCCCTCACAAAACAAAGCAGTCGTAGCTATCCCCCATTTTAAGGAGGAAGAATCTGGGACAATGAGAGTCAAATGTGCCAGAGCTGTGAAGATCCCTGTTCCTCTTCTGCTTCCATCACCAGTAGATGGTCACTATTACTTACAGAAGCCTCCATTTGCTTTAACACTTAGTCCCATGGAAGCATGTATTTGCAGGACTGGGATTTAATAGCAACTGGTTGCAGCAGATATTTATCCCCTACAGCTGTAAAAATAATCTCACCTTTAGCAGAAAAGAACAAACAGTAGCAAACCAGTGCACCCAGACTTCTATATTCAGTCATTAGAAAGAAATTACCAATTAAACAGAAGAGAGCCATAACAGGGTCTCACCTGCAGCCAGACTTAAAACTCTTGGGATGTGATTCTGCTAAGCACTGTGTGTTCACATTAAAGCCAACGTAAGTGGAGGTTCCTGCCCTTCCCAGTCTCAACTTCTTGGCAAGAAATGCTTTGAGAGTTCAGTCATGCTTAACTCCATGAGGATTTGTCTCATTTGGTTGCTTAAGTGAGAACAGAATTAGAGGACGAGTTAAAAATAAGCTAAGATGAAGAGGGGGAAATCCCATCTATTTGCTGTGGAACAAAAAGTACATCTGTGTTGTGCTTTTTCCTTTAATTCCAAATGAGTTTTGCCAGATAACTCTGTACCTCAGACCAGCTCTCAAAGTAAGCCAGGACTTCAGGATTTCAGTGTGATCCTTTCTCACTTTTCCACAATGTCTTAACAGACAATTCCAAAGACAGGATGGAAAACAACATTGTAGTAGGAGTATTCCAAAATCGATACTTTTGTACTTTCACTGGCATTTCATCTCATGTAACAAATTCTGTAGGGCTGTCAAACTGAGGCAAGAGAATTACCTGAATTTCTCCTCCCCTTCTCTCATGGCCCTGATTCCAGAGCCATTCAGTGATGCAAAATAATGCAACAATCTAGTGCTTCATAGTAATTCAGCTCATGGGTGGAAATGCTGGGAAAGCTCAGTATTACGATTCCCTGAGGTATAAACAAAATTAAAAAATGAAATACAGTCTCAAATATAATGACTAGTTTTTTCTAGCAGTATTCCAGTGAACTGATGATAATGAATGCATTTATTGACACTATAACCTTCCAGTTACATAGAAGATTTCCATGGAGGTTGAAAATTAAACAAGCAGTGGACAAGAGCACCCATATGATAGCTTTCTTCAAAGACTCTCTTCATTGTGGTTATTCTGGTAATGATTATTGATCCAGACACCTCAAGAGCACTGCTAAAGTACTTCCAGGGCTGGGTTGGCTCTAAAAGCTCTAGTGACTTTTATGTGATGTAAAACCTGGCAAATTCTCTCCCCTAAGTTCCCAGCTGCCTGCCAGAACTAAGTGGCACACATTTCCTTGCCTTTTTGGCATGTCCAGGGGCTACAGAAGCCCTATAGTCAGGGGACCTCTGGCTGGCAGCAGTCTGGAGAAAGCCTCTTGCTTGTCTGAGTTACACCCAGCACTGCTTTGAGGTCTTAGAGAGTTTGCTGATTCTGGGGCAGGATTGGGGGAATGCACAAGCACAGTATGGGCCTGGGCTTGCAACCAGGCTTCTAAACTCTCCTGGGCACTGGGGTACACAGAGCAGAAAAGCCCACATGCTCAGCTGGAAGCCCAGAGTTTACCAGGCTTTACTAGCCCGAGCTCAGGGCAGGCAGCCTCCTCCTGGATGAGCTGCATTTGCAGTCAATCTGGTAAATCAGCACAACATTCCCTCAGCTCACATTATTAAGGCTTTTCCATTATCAAGAACATCACAGCTTCCATCACCCTTCAGAGCAGAGAGAGATCTGTACTGCAGGGGGGCAGTACATTTAATTTGGTGCTTTTTTTACACAGGTGCAGCGTCTCTCAGCAAATGAGCAGCATCCTAATGTGAAAAGAGGGATGAGGAATATAGAAAGCAACTTCGTTAAATTAAAAAGACAGAAAAAAAAGACACTAAGCACACAGGATAGACCAGCACAACATAGCTAAAGTACCAACTGCAAAGTCTAGGGCACAGTGCAATTCCCAAGTGAGTAACTAAATCTCCATGTCTTTTACCACTGCATGGTCTATTTTCTGTTCAATGCTTGCAGCTTCCATTAGCGTTAATGAGTATGCATATGTGCCTTGAGGGTAAGAACATACTCCCTCTGTGGCTTCAAAACTTGTTTATAAATCCGTCCAAAAATCACATTGTGTTCATTGCTCTGTGCAGAAAGCTATTAGAACAGCTATAAGAACTGCTGCTTTTATTCCTTCCTTTTCCCTTGCCCTCTCTTATCCAAGGGACCAGAAAACAGAACAGAAGAAGGACTGGAGGACGTGGTATGCAGAGGAAAATAACTCAGTTCTGGGAGCTGCATCTGAAAACTGAGTTGCTGCAGGGAGGGGCCAACAAAGATCTCAGCAAAAGCAAAGAAAACTAAACCTCAAAATACCAAAAAAACTATCTCCCTCACCCATCTCCAAAAGCAAAGCCTTAGAAAATATCTCTTTAATCAAGCTATTAAATGCTGGAGAATAAACCAAAATGTGTCTTGTCCTTCCTGTGCAGGTCAGTGGGAACAAGTGGTTTTAGCAACAGAAGGGGCTGAACCCAGAGCAGAGGCCATACTGGGCTGAGCCTCAGAGCACAACTGGGACAGCACTGCCCTCCAGTCCTTTCACCTCTGAGGCAGTAAGGAGACTGCTGAGATGCAGGGCTGAGCAAAGGGAAAGCAGTGCTGGGTTTCTAGCAGAGACTGCATTGCTCCAGTGCTGTTCAAGGCCCCATATCCATCCCTGTGCCACCTGGACACACAGGGAACTTTCCTGAAGTAAGGCAATTAGGAGCCAAGTCGACCTCATTTTACTGACAACAGGTCTTGTGCTTTCTGTCTTCTTTTGACTTTTCCCTCCAACATTGCCAGCTTCCTTCTCCCAGTGTGCAGAGTTTCAAGCTAAGCCCCCTTAAGCTTCACAGTCTGCAAGAGATACATTACAGCATCCGAAAAACAATGGGTAATCCAGCACTGAGATCAAGACTCAGATTAAAGTATGTGAAGGAAAACACACACTGCTTCACACGTGGCTGAATACCAACTTGCATTATAACTATACAGCTAACCTCAACACTAGCTGCAGCTCTTCATGTGAAAATACTGTGCTTAAAATACAGCAAAGCAGGCCGTAGGAAAGAGCTAAGAAAAATCAGACAGTGAACAACATGCAAGCTCTCAGATCTCTCAAGCACTACGGGCACGTGGAGCTCCAGCTGAGAAGCCAATATCCCGGGAGAAAGCCTGGGATGCTGGAGCTCAGGAGGCAGCACCCCGTGTCCAGCCGCAGCCCCTCTCGCCCGCCCATCCCCCTTCCCAGGCCCACCAGAACTCATCTGTCAGTCCCTTCAGACTCCTTAGGTCTGAAGAGGGCTCCTTAGTGTTATTGCTTCCTTTAGTAGCCATGGATGAAAAGATGGGGGACTAAGAGCTGGCTACAAGCAGCAGGACATGGTTACCGTAGAGGACGCTATTTCAAAGTTCATGCTATATAAATTATTTGCTAAGATGGGAAATAAAAGGAAAACAGCACCACACCAAAACAGCAGAAGTGCTGAATCCCTTTAATCCAAGATCTGTTTAATGAGAGTAGCAAAACTCCAAGTTGACAATGCTGAGTGACCAGTCTAGCTGACTGTAAAGTAGATTTATGAGAGACCAGATGGACTGTAACTAAAGATACAGTTACTGTAATTGCTTTCCTCTAGAGGAAGGTTTTCCTTACAAGTTGCCCACCTTTAGAGATGGCTGAGCAACAGAGAGGGGCTTCTACTGCATGGGCTCAGGAAGCAGCAAATGGGACACTCAGAAGAAAAAGAGTAAACAAAATGAGTGAATTCCAGAAGTGGGGAACTCTGCAAGCATTTTTGTGTATGCAACAAACTTCCAGTGGGCTCTAAAAGGAGTAGAAGTACAACCATGAACAGCAATTTGAAAATGCTACTCTAAGTTTTAATTTGCATTTGTGTGCATTTAATTTGCCTTGGGTGAAGATGTTTGTATATACATGCAAGCACACACAATGTACATTTTCAATATAAATAGCTATATTACGCATAAATTACATTAAATATATTTTATGCACAGCTATTTATATAATGTACTCATCTTCCACATTACTAAACAATTTTTACAAAAAGTTAACTCACAATTTGCTTGTATCTCTCCATGTGGGTTTGCATTGCAGTAGATCTGTAAACCTTTGTTGTGGACATGCAGTGATCACAGCAGAAAACACTGCTTGAGGCTGGCAGTTATGTTCACCAATTATACTGTTTTATTCACTTTTTTTTTCTGTAAGACTGGGCATCAAAAGTGCATAATTTAATTAAAATCCTGCATTTTCTCAATAAAGAGCCTTTCAGGATCAAGATTAGATATGTCTCTCCAGATGAAATGTTATTTAAAATTAACCTTTTCAGTTCACTTATCACTTCCAATGTGTGATGCATAGGGCAGAGCTACATTTGTTTGCTATTACTGCTAGAGATTAAAAACTGCAGAAAAGACAACCCACGTTTTTAAAAACAACTTTCTAGATATCTGTCATGGAAAAGAAATGCATTGGGTGGAAGGTGCTCAGCGGGTGCCTTTGAGAGGTAGCTGGAAGAGTAAAAAAGGAATATTGAAGTATTAAAAGTAACACAAAAGTGTGGAAACACAGCAACAAAATTAAAGGCAAATTAAGGAGAATGAGGCCTTTCAGGCAGTGCCAAGGGTGACTGGGGTGAAACACACAAACCCAAGTGTTATCCCATTGCTGCACCATGAGACAGGGTTGATATGTGTCATTGCAACTTAGGAGAAGATTCTGACACTCCCACAAATTTGGAAGCAAGTGCACTCACAGGCAATGTGTACAGAGCCACTGTGGCTCTTACTGATGCTATTTGTGCTTCAAGAGGAAAAGGTTTTTCAAGTTCATAACCAAATTTCTCCTGCTTTCTTCTGCAGTAGAGTCAAACTCATACTCAAAACATAAAGCAATGTTACAGTAGTTCTTATCATCAGATGGACTCAAGGTTTTCACCTTACTGCAATCAGAAAAAGTATAAAAGTTACCACCCATAACTACTCTTGTTTGTATAAACTTGACCACTATTAAAAAGCAAAAAGTAAACAATTTTAATAAAAATTTACTGTCCCTAGTTGCCTAGGAAATGTAGGAAATTGCTTTCAAAGTAGCCACAGAGTCAGACAATAGATATTGTAGTCTGAATTACTCTGCATTGCCATAAAAAAAATGAGCTGGAAACGATTTTGTGACAACTCCTTTATGGAGATTCCACAATGGTTGATGGAGAAACAATAGGGTTTTTCATCAATGTTTTCCAAAGTTTCTGGAAAAAGCTCTATCCATTCAGCCTGTGAATACCACAAATACATGCAAATGTGTGAGACAGATGCATATACTAAGATCTGGGCACTGTATGCACAACAGTGACTGAAAGTTAAACATGTGTATTCTTGGACTTGAGCTTCCAGAGAATTGGAAAGATGCAGGTTTTCAGTTTCTTGAATTCAAGACTGCTACCAGAGTGGGAACTACCAGATATGGGAAAAAAAATCAATCACTTCCACATAAAAACCAAACTGGCAGAATCAGGGCTTGACAGATTTCCTTGAATTAAGCACAGCTTCAGATAATAAATTAACTGGGAGTTAAATAGAGAGGAACAATAATAATCTCATAATCTAGGACAAAGATGATTTAATATTTTCATCAAATCAAATCTGTAGATAATGAACATAGACTTTCATGTTGTTCTACTCACCTTTAGGTCCTCACCAATGTATGACCACACTTTGAAATATTCCTATACTAGCCAAATGAGGGCTGTGGAAATGCTGTAATCAAAGCACACATTGCATTGCAATGTGCAGGTGAGAACAAAACCTCTCCCAGTGACAGCAAAGCACTTTAGAAATCCAGCCTGATGATCCAAGCACCATAGTGTTTCACCCTTGATCCAGACTTTAAAATTTGGCCGGTTACTTAAAAAGAACCCTGTAATCTGATCTTACTTTCTATGTATCAAACTTTTCAGTGAAAGCCCAAGCCTGGCAAGTATAAAACCAAATGCATAGAAACAGGGCAGATATTCTAAACACACAAAAACAATGGAATAGCTAAAGAGTTCTGTCAATTCAAAATCTCCAGGAATTTCTTCACGAGAGTCTAAAAGTGCCCATTGCTGCAATTCATATAGACTACCAGAATTAATATAATAAAAGTCATACAGTGAATATCACCAAGGTTCTCAATATTCCATGAAGACATTTAGTCACACTAAAAAAACCAACATGTAGGTATTACTTATTATGCCAGTAATGGAGTATTACTCATTCACTGGTTCTTTCCAGAGACCTTGCTATGAATATTCAGTTCTTGATTATTATAATGAATCAAAGGAGCTCTGCAATACTTAGTGCTATGGCATAGCAGTACCACTGCCATGCATGCCACTCATAGCCATCATGTAATGGATAGATCAGCAGTTCAACTATACATTGCTTTCCATCTTTGTTATCACTAATGACCTTCTAAAATCAGATTTGCTTGAAGGGTTGTGTCATGAATGTAACTATGAAGTATTTCTGACCACAACAACAAGTACAAGGGATGCACACTACGAGCACAACACACTGCGTGGGATGTCAAAAGTGGTATGAAAAACAGCAGAGGGAAAGACCAGCAATAATCAAAACCAACTGTCCCTAAGGGTTCCTTCTTAGAGTTCACACTGTGAAACAGTCATCCTGATCTCTCTCAGCAGCAGGGAGTACAGCTGGTCCTACTGATACACAAAATGCATTTCAAACATGCAAGAAAATAAGGAGAAAAGCCCTATAGCATCAGCTCATCTTGTGTAGATCAGAGTAAGAAAGTGGTATCCATATTCAACACACGGGTTTATTTTCTTCTGAATGTTGCATTGGGTGAAATGTAACTGAGAGGAATGGAAAGAGAAAATGTAGACTCATGCAAAGGTAAGGTTTGGGCAATACATTGCATCACCTTGGGTACAATTTTTACCAATACTTCCTTGCTGCAGAGTTTCAGAGCCCCACAGTATTCTTTTGAATAATATCTGTCCTTCACTTATTTCTTGAGGAGAACCTTTCCAAAGTTGTGGTTTGCACAGTGCCAGTGATACAGTGTGTGCTCCTTGCCTGGCATGCAGATAACAGTGTCCTACATGCCATCTGATCACAATCTCTTTTTCACTTCATTTTTAATTAACTCAGCTCATTCCCCAGCATGCAACCAGGCCACATCAGTGGTCTGGATCTGTGAGAAACATCAAAGGCTGGCAATTACCCAGTGGTGTAAAATATGGAGAACCATGATCTACAATACCTGTGCTGGCACTTACAGATACATGGAGAAACACACAGTTAATTACTGAATGCAAGATTTTCAACTTGATAATCTTGACATTAGGTAACACAACTTTTTTTTCCAAAGAATGACAGTGTTTACCTTCAGTCCTGTCTGGTAGTTTCCCACTTTTACTTGTTGTTCCAGTGTTGACTGTTTCAGATGAGGTGCTCAGTTTGGTGTTGGGGTCTCGCTTAGGTTTTGGAGGTGGCTGCTTACGAGAGCTGCTGCTTTCATCATCTGTTCCTCCAACAGAATGAAGAGACTGGGATCTCACGGTAAAGCCACTGGAGCAAGGATGTGGCAGTCTGTCCTGAGGAGCAGGCATTGTCATAAATCCCATACGGAAATGTTTCCCCACGTAGCTTCCTTCATTTCCTCTCACTACTTCTCCACCTATGCTGTAAGAGAAAATACCCATATAAGTAAATGAGCAGCTTTTGCCTAAATGGTACCTGGGACCAGGATCTCAGTTCTGCCTGTGATGAGCAAATTGTACTTCTGAACTTGGAAACAACCAATAGTCTTTTCTTAACACAAGATGACTACTAGAATACTTTATTTTCCATCATATGTTACCAACAACTGAAATGTACATACATCACTATGTGCTCACTCAATTTTACAAGAAATTGAGAAAAACTGTTGTCCAGGTTTCATAGTATTATGGCTAGAAACCATGTACAGAATGAATTGCAAGCACTTGGAATCAGAACAGAGTTTCCAGTAAGACAAGGCACTTTGCTGTAGAAATGTAACACTGGTATCGATCCACATTCCTCTACTCTCATCTTTGACTACAGATGCTCAGGTACCTTGGGAAAAAAGGCTCCTGGGGACCAATCAATCATTCTCTTGAATTAAGGAACAGTAAGACAAAGAAATGCTCTGAAAATTACTTTGATATGGGAAATTGAGATTAACATTTCCTCAAATGTACATGGAGCTGCAAACATTGGCATCATCAGACTAGGAAAAGAGAAGCACAGGAGATGAAAAGGCAATGGGCTGTGGAACACCAGGAAGAAAATAACCTGCAGCTATTCAGAAACACAGGGAAAGCTCAGTTGAAACAAGTGCTGTCATAGCACGAACTACATTGTACTATGCACGGCAGGACTGGGAACCTGGTACTGTTCCTGCTCTACTCATGGGTGCTTATCAGCTTATCTGAAAAGCAGCTCTTGCTGATGCTCATGCTGGAAACTTACAGCACATTTCAAGTCAGACAATTCAGTGACTGCACAAAGAAACCCAGAAACACACACAAGTCAACATGGGCCTGCTTGCAAGGAGGATGGAAATAGTACCACTGGGGGCATGCAGAAATGTCAGTATGAGATATGTGAAGGCCCAGAAAGCCCCAGTTACCTCCTATTTCCCCCTCACATGGAGCGAAGCTCTAAGCCATCTTTGCTCCTCTGCAAATTTCCTACTGGATGCTGCCTTAGGATGTTGCAATTTATTTGGCACTATCTCCTTCTTTAAAAGACAATTCCACTTCCCATAAGGTCATGTGAAAAGAGAGTAAGGTCACTTCATTCCCCCCTGCTGTCCTCACTTTCCTTGCAGGCTATACACAAGCTATACCCAGTTGTCTGAAAAGCATCAAATTGGCACCAGGCAATATAGAAACCTGTGTACAGAAAAGCACAACTTTTGTTTGCTTACCATTGTCCATATATTTGTACTTAATTTCCACTAGTGGAGTGGTCCACTTGCCTAACTGGTAACAACTGAAGAGGTCTAAGTGACCATGAGCCACTCTCCAGGGTCACTGACACCTACCTGCACATGTACAAACACATGAGCACAGACTGGTTCATGTTCATAACCAAATTATTACTGAATTCTAATTGGCATCAATTCCAGAGGGATTTGCAGTCACGAAGATCAAAAGGTAGAACTCATTATTTTGAAGATTAATAAAAAACCTGCAGCTAATTTAAATGATTAACTATGTCTCTGCTAATCTTTCATAAATTGTTCTGAAAAGAATATAGTCCTCTGGTGCTGGACTACAAAAGGGGCCCATCATGTTATTTAAAAAAGATTACCATCCAAATGTGCTGAAGAGTACAGGTGAGGAGTTTGCCTCCTTCCCTCAAGTCTAATGGATAAATCATGCTTAGCAAATAAAAATTTCAATTTGCCATGTCTCCGACATTATAATTCTTATCAGGTTGCAATATTCAATTAGTGCTGCATGAAGGTATTTAAACCACACACTATAGGGCAGATTTCTCCTGGGATGAACCTACACAAATCCCACTGAGGTGGCAGGTTTCACCTTCTCTTAAGAATACACAACTGTGTTTATACAAAGCATGGGGGTTATTTGCCATACTACTGCATTTTGTATTCCAGAAATAAAATCATTAAAAATAGGTCAATTGTCTAAATGCACTGCCTCAAACAATTAAATCATGTTGCTTCTTTTTCCTGCTTTTCTCATATTTTTTTCATTCTTTACTGAATTCCTTACAACATCATGGATGAAAACCTGTCTCGCATGCTTTCTACACTTAATCCAGAATAAACAGCCTATAACCAGTTTAGAGAGGACAAACCTTACTGTTCTGCTTCACCACTGCAGTAGATCTGGTCTTGGGTTTCTACATCCTTTTCTCAGCTACTAGACAAAAACAACAAAACACAATTTCTCTCTCTTCAGCCACATTTAAAAGAGAGTTTAGAAGCCAACATTCAGCTGATGGTTAAGCACTATAAACCCCAAGCTGAAGAAAACTAGCTTCTCCTTCTTGGTTCTGGACCCTGGTCACTGATCAGGATGATGGAAGGCTAAAGTTTGTTACTTATTCTGGTAGTGATTCCTGAGCATCAGGCAGGGTGTGTTTCCTAGTGTAGCTTGACTAATAAGTGCAAGTGAATGCTGGATGGAGAGCCAGGTTCAGATCTCAGTGGCACAGACTGAAACCCACGCTGGTGCAAGAAGAAAAGTGTCACCCCAGGTTCACACTGGGAGCACAAGAGCAAAAGCAGATGTTAGGTTTCAAATGTGGCATCTGCTACCCTCAGACTGCAGCATGCTGAAGCACATTGGGACTTCTGCAATGCAGCTTTGCAGCAGCAGTGCTGCTGATGCTACACAATGAAAACAGAATTAAAGGCTTTATTTATATACTCCTCCTGCTTGCAACAACAGGAGTTAGATGGGTCTGGTCTATGTCCCACTTCAGCACAACAGGCTGAGAAAGACTTAAACACACCTTGCTGCATAAATGACTACAGAGACACCAAGGGAAAATAATTGTGTAGATCTCACTCCATTATTTCTGACAGGAAAGAGCCTGTGCTCCTCATTGTACTGATAATGAGTTCTCTCATTTCCAAACTGTATTATATGAGTTGCTGCAAGTATTACACAGTTTATTAATATATATGGAAATACAGATTTGGATTATTCCTCTGGGAAGTTTCAATTTGAACTTGGCCAGGTTCAGCTGCTTCTCTGACAAAGAATTACGTACAGCGCTCAAATAACTGTTAAAAATGCAAGACATTTGTCTACAAAGAGAGACATGAATTATGTAATACAAAATTAATCATCCAATCACTCACATTACACACTTAGAGCAAAGCTGACTTCGTGCTGAAAATGCACTTTGGTATTTGCCTGATAGGATGAAAAATTTGCTGAGAATGAAAAAAGAGGCCGTGGAGTGAGGTTGGTTCCAGACACCCTTCAGGAGTGCTCTGAGGCAGCTCCTCTTTCAGAAACATGGTACAGGGCTGCTCCAAAGTCTACCTAACAAGCCTGATGGAGACTATTGAGTGCTGCCAGGACATTGTGGACACTGGAAGGTAGAAGAACATCCCATCCCTCTCCGTCTCCTACACAGTACTGGAATTGAATCATTACAACAAAATGGTTGGATCTGCCTTAAAGCAGTAGTAGTGGATTTCAGCTTTCATTTCTGAAATATGAAGAAGAGCTTCAACTAATGGATCTGATGAGTTTTGTGATACCTCCAGTGAAGGTTTTATCTGTCAGCTGAGATTTCTGAGGTCAGAACTGGGCTAACATAAAACCATACTGACCTTGCTGTTCCTACCCATGGTATCAGCCTACCTGCCTGCTTGGGTGTTTGAAGAATGACAGAGAGGAAAGTCTTACGTATTTTTCAATTTTTTACAAATCATACAGGTATTATAAAGGACAAATTACAGAAGAAGGTTAAACATTGAAAAAAGAACACAAAACATACACTAAGTGGACGGATCATGGGCAACATCATCTACACCTTGCTTTGAGTCATAAGGTTTCTATTATCTTAGAATATATTTCCAAGTTTCTAAGTTATAAAACTAAAAAAAATTAATTTCTCATCACATCGATGAAAAATGCATGGCAAAGAAAAAGTATCCAGAGACTGGCTGCCTCAGTCCATGTGGTCTTTTTAATTTGCATTGTTCCTATTTAGCATTGTAAATAACAGTTTTAATTTGCTGTGAAGTTTTATTACTTGGTCCAGGCAGCATTTGAACCCTGGAAAATACATTAGTAGTTAAGCGAAAACCTTTGTTTTACTTGGTGTTACTGCTTTAGCGTTGAATATTTAATCCTTCAATACAATCGAAAGGAGTAGGATAATTCTTGGGAATATCTAAGTGCCACAAAGTCAGAATACCCTAGAGCCACATTTTCTTTGCTGCTATCTATCTACCTTTGCTCATGGTATCCATCCAGATTCTTACTTCAAATTTATAATGGATTAGTTTCATACCTCAGACACCAACAACCACTTGGTAGTTAACCATCTTTGTGTGGTTTCTACTTTTCTTCCTGTGCTCTTTTTCGTGAAATTTCCTTACTTTTTATCCCCAAGTTTAAAAGGGGAACTTCACCCGACTATGAAACTCTAACCTCCTAAGCAAAACGAAGGAAATGTACTCTGCTGGTGACATAGCCTCTTTTATGGTATTTTGCCATTTCTCTGCTATGATACAGCCCAGTCTGGGACCACTGTCCTCTTGCAAACAAGAAAAGCCATTTCAGTAGGAGCTGCTCACTGCTCTTGTGCTTAAGACTTACTCTCCCCTCTGCCTAACTACAAATAGCAGGACAAACAATACCCATGGACTGCCAGGGCTCTTCATTCTGGGGGAGCTGCAAGCCCAAGCAGTGCTACCCACCATGCCATAAATCTAATCCTTCAGGGAAGCCATCTGAGTCAGACTGAGGAAGAGGGAAGTCATAAAAAGAAAAATAACTGTGATGATGTAGGAAGATTTTTATAAGCCTATCATAAAAGTGACTAATCACCAGCAAAAATAAAAAAGGAATAAAAATACTTAACTCAGGGACTGTATATGAGCTGGCTTGACTGAGCAAACAGCACTTCATCCCTTGGTGCATCTATCTTTTTTGAGCTAAGAGAATAGCTACTGTTGTTTTAACTACTTCTTTACCCTCACAGCAATGAATGCCCAGCTCCTCTGCTCATATCAAATGTTCTTAGTATAAAGGGCTGAAATGGCTTTGAAATGTCTATTCCCCATCAGAATAAATTATACACACATATACTAAGGATGACACATTTTACTTTGTATCTGAGAAGCACTTTCAAGATTAGCATAAATTATATTTGTAAATTAGAGGTTGGATGCCAAAAAACAGAAGATATACTATTTTTATCCCCCTAAACATGATTTCAGCAGACCATGAAATGTAATGCTGAAGAAAGAAGGGCAGGATCACAATCATGGATTTAGGAACTGCACTGTAAGTAGGGTTTTACATAAATCTCCACCATTTTTATTATAGAAATTAAACACAAACAAACTACAGACATTTCTATTTTTTTTTTTTTTCCATCACACTTCAGAGGTCCCCCTCCTTATTCCCCAGGAGGGGACATAGACAATTTTTTTTCTTCATTACTTGCCTGAAAGACTCCAAATGATTCATGACAAACTCACAACAAGATCCAGAGGATAGTACTACTACTTTTAGATACAGAGTGAAGAGTAAAAAAGTCATAATAAAGGTCAAATCTGGAGTAATTCTGTGTACCTGGTGGACTACCTTAGGTGAGCAAGCGACACATCTGTGCACATCAAACTTTTTATCTCTCCCATCTGGCCCTGCTTTTGAGGCAGGAGATCAACTGCTGCTTCAGTCACACCTCTCAGGACAAAGGATATAATAGTTGTATAAAATAAATTTTCCTCTTTTATCACATCTGTCATAACTACAGGCCCAGGGTTGGATGCAGCAGACACGCAGTGCACTTACACACCCTTTGTATGTACCTGCACTATTGCACAAGACTTCTTTAGATGTGCCCACATCTCACACCAGATTATTTCTAGGAAATCATTTATTCAAGCCAACCTACACATTTAAAGCACTCTGCTGGTGTTGAGAGTCTGGCTCTTGCCATCCATGACAGAACTGAGCCTTGCATGCAGAAGATCCTCCAGATCAAATGGAACCACCACGTGTTGTGGCTGTACTGTAAGATTAACTGAGTCCCTGGTGAGCACCTGAGGGACACCTCTAATTCCTCTGCAGTGCACCAGGGATGATAAAAGCAAAACTGCCCAAGACTGTCCCCAGCAGGTTTTCCATAAGATGCCAGACAACCTAATTGCAATGATGATCTGCTATGATCCTGTCACAGACTAAGGCTGGGCTGGCAATCAAGCAAATGACAGATGCTCTCTATTAACCCCTCTCCCTTCAAACCAGGACACATTCATAGTCACCTATTTTTTAAATGTAAAAAGCTGAAACTAGAAACAGGTGGGGTTTGGGAAAAGAAGAAAGACTCAAAATCAAACCACTTGCAAAATGTTGATAAATGAAAACTCTGTATGCTGTTTTTACAACAAATGTGACATAAGCTACACAGTTTGCAAAGGAGTAATCAAGTACTAAGGACCTTCCTGATCCACAGAGAGCTTAACAAAACTGTATTTCATACACCATGTCTGATCATAAGTGCAGCTACTGCTTCTCATTTCCCCTCTACCTTTAGTAGGTTGCCTCTTAAACTGGGATCAACACTGAGTTTGTGGGGCTGAACATCCTCAGGGGCCTGATGGTGTTTTCCCCCGAGGACCAGCACTGAGACTGTATCTGGGACACAGGGCATGGAGTGCTCCAGCCCCATGTGCCCCTCCTGGTGACTCCCTAATGCATGTGCCAAGGTTGGCAGAGCTGTGAATACAGAGGACACTCAGCAGACAGGAGTGAAAAGCTCTCTGCTTTTATATGCCAACAGATATTTTAATTTTGCATGGGAGATGCACAGCTAAAAGCCAGTAAATGAAAGCTCATATGTTCAGAGTCACCTAGAATCAGACATCAACCATATGCCAGGTTTAAAGTGAGTGCAAATGCATGTTCACGTTAATGGAGTGGGGTTTTGCAGCCTGACAAAAAGGGGTGGAGCTAGAAAAAGGCTGTGTTTTTGTCACATTCAGTGGAAAACCACATGGCACAGACACCCCTCTGCCTGAGAAACTGTAGCTAAGCAAATATATCAATGAGATATGGGAATAAATTTACGTACAGAATAATTGCTGTGGATTTCTGAAATAAAGTGTTTCTTTCATTTTCAGTCAAAGAATTGTCATAGAAGTAAAATCTGCAAAATGTAAAAAACAACACCCAACAAGAAAAACAACCAATAAAAAAACCTTTTGTGGATCAGATGCTGGGAAAACTATAAACCTGGACAAACAAATGAAAGGTGCTGACACTCTGAGAAGAGGGATTTGTAAACTGAGTGTACTGTGCCTACCAAATATCTCACTGTGTCTGGCCTTTCCAGACTCAAAATTATTTCAAGCAGTCATTGCACAGATGATTTTCTGAGTCCCTTGAGCAAACATGACTCTATTTTCCTTTTAAAACCCAAGCTCAAATATAAAGAAATTTAGGTTATAAATAAATGCATCCTATGACCTCCAGTGCCAAAGAGAAAGGAGTTTGATCCATGTATTCCATATATTCCAGGTAATATTTTCATAGATATTCAGGGTCAGCTTGTAGTTACTAAAGGAGCATATGTATGTTAGCAACTTAAATGGGACTACATCCATTTTGATCTACACGATTTTACTATAAAAATTTTATTCAAGGAGAATGCACAAAAAAACCCCAGGCAAATTCCTACAAAACAGCACAAGGCTTACTTGGTTATTTTTCCCCACTTAGAATGCTATGTGTCCTCAATAGATCCTTGCACACACAAGAATAACACAAAAAATGAGCTTTCTGCAGCTTACCCCACCCTAAACTACCTAAATGCTGTGCTGGATACATCTCCTGATTGTCACATGTGCTGTAACCCATACAAATCTTGACCAGAAAATCCTTTTTTGCACTGTAACAGCCCTGTCAGAATCCGTGGCCTTGTCTCCTCAGCTCTCAGTGTGCTATAGAGTATTCATAGTATCATCTCTCTGTTCCTTCTGATTTCTGAAGGAAAGGTTTCTGCTCAATTTGTTGATCACCACTTTGTGATTTAACTGGACAGTATGAGTGTCACTTTGTGCCTTGCAAAATGAAACAAAGATTCCAAAAACTGTGTGAAACATTTTTCTCAGGTGTGATAAACCCAGGAAACAGGAAAGAATCACTCCACAGACATGGATACTGGTATCCCTCTTCCCTGGACAGTCTCCAGGTAAAAAAAAATATACATGAAATCCTGTATGTCAGCATCAACAGCTCTCAGCAAAGTCTGAAGAGACTTGTTCATCAAGATAAAGTAATTTTGCAAATCCCTCTGCTTATATCACTTTATCCACAGCAAAGTGACCATCATTATCACAAGAGAATAATAATGTGCTTCACACCTAAATTTAGAAATAATAAGATAAAGTGACTATATCTCTGTCTTGATGGATGTCAGCTTCTTAGCCAGGGTTGTCAGAAGCTGATTATTTGCTCAAAGAAATAAATTTAAAAGGACATTCTATTTTCAGAAACACAACTGATTTGATATTGCACATCAGAACATAAGAAAAGCAAGTATGATAGGCATATAGGTGGTTAAGACTTCATGATTTCAGCAAGGACATTGGAAGAAACCAGCCAGCACAAGTATAGCTTGCCAGATGTCTTCATACATCCAGAGTGCTCCTGAATAAATTCCATACCTAGGTCTTCTGATGATACCTTCATTGCATGCCCATGCATTCCCTTTCAAATCAGGGTGAGTTGGCCAAACACCATGTACAGACATTCTTTTCTCCTCTGTATCCAGGGCCAGATGCAGTAAGTGGCTGACTTCTAAAATACCTCTGCATATTTGGGAATTTGAGACAAGAGACAAATGGCTGCAACAAAAGCCGCTGATAGCAACCAAAGCTGCTAAAAATCAGCACACACGCTGATTTTCACCACACTCCATTACTTCTGCAAATGTGAATCTCAGTCTGACTTATTTTTTGGTCATTGCTGCATTGTGGATTTCTTTTTCTTACAGGGGTAAATTTTTGCCAGGGAGTTGAGCCAAAATAACATCCAGCAAGCTCTGACACTGAGGGAAGGTCCTTAAAAGCTCTTCTAGTGACATATACTTAACATTGTCCAAAGGGTCATCGCTATGGTTTATAAATCTGAGGTGAGCTGAAATTTTGATGAAGCAGCAATAAGCATGTTTTCCAAGCTCTGAAAAATCTGTTCAAGGATTTTTTTTTGGTAGTTAAAACATTTAAACAAAGAGCAACACCTTGTAACATGCTGGGGAACATGGTGGTGATCAGTGCAATTCATACTAAAGGCATGTAAACTCCCTTTCATCCACAGGTAATGCCTTGGAGCTGTCATGGAGTGGCATGTTGAAAATACCTGAGCTTCCAAGAGAAAGTGTTTTCTGTGCCTGGCAGTGGTGAGCTGTGGCAACTGGAGTTACACAAAGGCTGGGGCTCATTTTGCAAGACGACAAACCAGAAATAATGTGTTACAGCTTTTCCTTGCACTAAGAATTACTATTCAAATCTGCAAAGCTGCTGGTAGTAATTTTTAGTGTGTGCACCTTTCTAGGGCACTTAAGCCACCTTGAAAAATTTTCTCTGTAGAAATGCTGAACTCTGCCATAGCATGAATTGGTTTCTCATCTTTCAGTGCTATACCATGGGCAGCAGTATATTTAAAAACAACTTTAGCCAGGGAGGGGATCAGAGGCACTGCACTGTCACCAAGCAGTGCAGCCCAAAGCAGCCAGCACAAAGGGGATCTGGGTGTCTCTGATAAGAGCAATTCAACTCTTTTGTTGGTTTGGTTTTGGTTTTCTTCCAACAAGAAAAAACTCTTGTTCTCTGCTCCAGAATATGTGATGCCCCTTTCCCTGCCCCACTGCCCACACAAGGCACAAAATTCTGCTGCTGTGTGCTTACTGCCTGCCTACCCACAGATTTCCAGTTTGGTAATGCTAAGACAAAAAAAATTTCCTTCAAGATGGTCTAAGAATAAAAACCTTAAACTCAAATTTTTTTGACCATTACATATAGTACTGGACCAGGCGGGCTTTAAAGTTCTATGGAGAGCCATGGCAACGTTGCTTTTAATAGGCACTATCACCCACTTTACTAAATGCAGTAAAAGGCTACAGAGTTTTAGGAAGGATAAGCTGCACAATACTTCACACAGATGATTCTGTAAATTTGCCTAGAAATACTTTTCTAGGCAACCTAGAACGACAGGCAGAAATGTTAGCATTTCTGGCTATTACCAGCTCATTGTTCTGGCCTCTGAGAATTTCTTAGTATTTTATTTTTCACTCAGTAAGTAGCAAAAGATACCAGTTTTTAAGTAAAACCAATCAGCACATGCTTATCTAACCAATGGATGCATCACTTGACAATAAAAGCTGAGTATTAGAAAAAAAGAAAGTACAGAAGAAGCACTATCACATTATGGCAGCTCTAAAAAGCACCTTCTAAAACCTGTGGCCAGGTAGAGGGTAAAAGCAGCCTATTTCACATTTTGGGCTTAGAGTTACATGATAACCTGACGTGGTCCATTTTCAAGTTGTGTTATGTCCATGACTAGGAGAACACTCTTAAAATGAGACTCAAGGCTTTTTTGGAAGGGAAAACTAAATACCATGTAGAGATTGTAAAACACTAGAGAAAAACCATATGAAATGAAAACCACAGAGTTTTGTAGATGCTTGAGCATGATCCAGGCTGAATTTTTCAAATCCACCCTTAGATATCAACAGAAATTCACACTTCACAGGTGTATCCAGTAAAATCTTTAGGAGACCTTTAATTTGAGACCTAGATAAATTCCAAGAAGGTTCATGAAAGTATAGGGTCAAGGAGAGAACAAATAGACAGGGAGAGATTGCATACTGTGAAAGTGACAAAACTGGGTTGTCTAATAAATGCTAGCATTTATAATTTGTGAAATGCAGATAAAAATAAATGCATACTATAATATTTCATAATACATATGAGTTATTTGTGCATATGCTTATTAAACTGGGTTTATTGCCCTCCAAGCTGAAGAGAGAAACAATTATATCCCTTTTTAGCATCAGTAGGATTGGGCATGCAGATACATAACTCTGATTTACTGAGTGTGACAGGCAATCAGTGTGCGTCAGAGAAAGCCCCGATCAGCAAGGAGCCATCTTAAAGCTGCATTTGAATTTTCTTTTCTTAGGATTGAACAGATGAGAGTTTCCTTTGTGTTTTGAACAAAACAGGATTGAGAAATAACCTAAATTTCAGGCTAGAAAATGCCCTGCTTCAAATTACGAGAAAATGAACAGCACTGATTTTATCCCTCACTCTCAGAAGAGCCAAGTAGTGCACATCTGCAAAAGGAGACTCAGATATATCCCTTTTATTAGACCTTTCCACTTGTACACACAGGAAGTGACATAGGAAAGTAGTATAGAAATGACAGCGAGAAATCAAGTATTTTTCTACATTTTTTCACTCTCATGACAACCATTAAATTTGGCTCATAGAATGCAAAAATAAAAATATAAGGACTTTTAAAATTATTATTATTTTAATAATTATACAAATCAGGAAGATACCCAGGAAATTAAAGACTGAATTCCTGTATTAACACTGATGTACAATGAGAGTAATTAAAGAAACTGTTTAAAAGACACCGATATTACTTCCACAGAGGGTTTATACTGCTTGTCAGAATGTGAACTGACTGCCTGTTTCAGAAGCTACTGAAAAAGCAGGCTTGCAGGAAGAAAACATCTCAGCCAAGCAAATCAGTAACATCTTGTTTCCAAGGCCAGAGGGTCAGATTCAGCACATCTCAAGTCTGAAACAGGCACAACAAAACTGAGAAACCTGAGCAGGACTACATCCCCCAGTTCTGCCTGTCCCACTATCCCAGACTGCTGCATCACATCCTTAGTCAAAGCAATGCTTGGAACAGTCCCACTTGAAACACTTTGTCAGGACTCCAGGGTTAGAGCTGAGTCTAAATGAACAGTTCAACTTTCTACTGAAATAACCAAATGTTAGCTTTTCTTTTCACAAGTCAAGTCACTGGAGTGCTTAGGAATGGCTGGACTAATGATTAAAGCTGTCCCTGGAGAGGAGCACCCTATGCCCTGCCAGGGCATCTGCAGCTCTGCCAGGAGGAGTTGGAGTCAGACTGGGGGTTGCCCCAATCAATTGGTCAGCAGGGGGCTGTTCCTCTGTCCTGCTTTTAACTGCAAAGTGCAATGCAATTCAAAGACAAAACAGGAACTGATCATTCACAGAACGAAGTTATTAAAGATTAAAACTTGCCAAAATGTCCTTCAGAGACAGTCACATACACAGGTATGCCTCACACACACACATCTTATACACAAAGCTTGAATCTCAGCAAGTGCTGTTTTCCAGTGACAATGTTCCAATACATAATTCAGTAATTCCATCGGTATTCCTTGGGAATATTGACTCTTGTTGATCCTTAATTTCTTGCTGCATTTTCTGTTTTCTTGTTAGCTTCCATTCCTAATGTTTCCTATTATTATTCTGGTCCTTGCCAAGTCTGCCCATTACCGGCTCATTAGAATTTCTGTGGCAGAAAATGTTCCCACAAGAAACTAATTCTAGTACCTTTCAATTTATTTTCAGGCTGAGTAGGTCTATAAACTCAGATTATTATCAAGGTGAGCTTGCAGTGATGTGCTTGATAGACAATCAATCTTGTTTCACTAAGGCAAAGGGAAGTTCACCTATATAGTTTTAAATTTATACTTGGAAGGCAGAACATAAAGTGACTCCAGAGCCACAAAGACCCTTGCTTCTCCTGGATTTTCAAATGACCAGCAGCCAGCAGGGAAAACAAGTCAGGGTTTCTTTGTTAGACATACAAGAGGGATGCAAGGTCACTAGAAACACAAGTTTGTTCTGGTGACTTCCAATAGAAATCTACTTTGGAATTCTCTGGAGACTTGAAAATTTCCAAGCACAGGCATACACATGCTGTTAGTTAATATTGTGAATAAAATCACTGAGTAGTTCAGTGAGCTGAACATACAGCAAGCTCTAGCAATAGTTTTTAGAAGCAATTTGAGGGCTGAGTTCTCTACAGAATGATTGTAGAGTTTGCACTCTACTTCAATTATGACAATAAAATGCTAGTACTGTTAAGAAAATTACAAGGGATTACATGAGAAATGCCTTCCACCAGTTAATAGCTAGGCCTCCAAGCAATCCCAAACAGATCTATTACTTGTCTCTATTAAAAAAAAAATCCTACTGAAGTTACTTATTAATGCTTAAACAAACTACAAAACAAAACAAACCTAAACCAAACAAATACCACCACAAAATTCTGACAGTTTAAATACCCACGGCTAAAAGGTACACTGTATGCATATTTCTGTAAAGTGTCTATGCTATTAACCACAGGACAGCTATCTCAGACACAGAGCAAATAGATGAACACTGCAGAACCATGGGTTCTCTGTGGGTACTCCCAGACTTTAAAGACAGAGGCCAACAGAGATTGGAGACAGACTGAAAGCAGCAGACTGAGCCCCTGGGCAGCTACCCCTATGGGAACAACGGGGCCACAACACCCTCTTTCCCCTTCCCCAGCATTTATTTTCTCTATGCCATCTCCTGAGGCAGGAACAGGACAAATGTTCAGTAGGCAGGACCATCGAATCCAGTCTCAGTACCCAGAGGCTCTGGTCTCACCAAGAGCTGTAAGAGCTCAAAAGCATCTCCAACAGGCAAGGCTGTGCAGAGGAAGCTCTACCTCAGTCATGCCCTGATGAGAAGATAATTACAAAACCCACCAAATAAAACTGGACTCATACTGTCATGTGGGAGGGGAAACTGCTCCTACAAATTTATTTATCACTAGGTATCCAACCAGTTTCACAAAATCATCTTTCTTACCAGCATCTTGCTAGGTAAGAGTATGAACTAGCTCTGCTCAGACAATTTATAAAATGTGAGAAGGCAGCAGGAAACCTAAACATTCATGAGGACTTCCTGGAGAGGAGCATCCACTGCTCTTTTTCTCATTTCTTTGATTTTAGACTCATCTTTTCACAGTCCTCTATTCTCCAATCTGTATGCCCCCTGTACTGCTCATCCTGTGCACTTCAGGTTATACACTGAGGGAACTTCTGAGCAAATGTCTCTCGTGACAATGTTTTACAACAGTTGATCTTAATCCAGTGACAAGGAGGAAAGACAACACGAGGAGTGCTGGGGAAACCAAGGCCCACCTTTGAGTCTACACAGATAGAGATGCTCTGTTCTAACAAAGAGGAGCCAGGCCTAGAGGGGGACCTGCATGCCAGGATGGCAATGACTTCAGAGAACCCACTCAGGAAGTTGGTGTCTGTCTGTACAGCTGTCTTGTAGTTATTTAGTTTCATATATTTACAGTATATGAGCATCTCCTAATCCTTTACTTATCTCTGGGGGACAACTGCCCCATCTCCAAGGTTAGAAGATGAAGCAGAACACACACAGAACCACCATTCTGACACGCTTGTACTTTTCTCCATGTGGACAGAATTTGACTTCTGAAATCCACAACCAATATTAGTTTGAACCAACCTGGTAGGATGCCAGAACACAGCCCTGGAGCCTTCAGAGAAGGCTGCATCACAAGCCATCACAGATCACTTGAATTCAGGGACAAAATGTTAACACTATGAAGACCTCCCCACTCCATCTCTTTTGACACAACTGGCAAAGTTGGCCTGAGAGCACAGAAAAGGTTTGCAGTGAGGCCTCAGACCTGGAAAGCAAGGACAGAATGTCCTTGCCTATCTACAGCTGCCATTTCACTCCTTCCCATGTTGATTTCCAAATTTCCCTAGCACACTGGCAAAAGAAGATCAAGTCTGATGATATGTAAAATGCAAGATAAATACAAAAAAAGATAAAATAAAATACCTCATGTTGTGGATATGATAGAGCTCTCAGCCAGTGACCTGCAAATGATTTTGAGTGTTTGGGCAATGTGCTCATAAGAAAAGAGAGACAGAAATTCAAGAGTGTGTCCAGTAAATGTGGTGAAGTGCCAAGGCTGAGGGGACAGTAACAACAGGAAGAAAACTGTGGGTAAGTTATTTCACCTGTCAGAAGGCAGATAAACAGGAAGAGGAAGATGAAAAAGAAAGGGGGAACTTGTGCCCTGAGCATGCTGAGACGTTTCATAAGTGGATGCATATTTGCTGCACTGCAGATACACTTACACATAAGCCTGAATTCATTAATACTAAATATTTACACTCAGCTTGTAACTGGTCCAAAAAAGCAATTATGATGTATCATGTTGATGGTGAGTATAAAGCCATTAAAACTTGGATAACTCACACAATATACTGTCTCAGTGCACAGTTAACAATAATGTCCCTACTACACTACATTTAAATGGGGACAGTTGAATGCTTTCTAGTAAAGCAATGCAAAATCTGTTTTGCTGTGACACGTACACTGCAGCAAGATACCTTTATCTGAAAAATGTGCTACAGTGACACCATTGCAGCTGCTCATTAAATTGAGCACACTTTAACCTGGTAAACTCAAAGGGAGCTTTTGGAACTGTACTTGGGTTGTAGTATTTTCCCAGCAGCTTAACACATAACTCATGCACTTAAAACACAGAGATGAACTGGTAGCAACCTTTGGCCTTATGATGACAGGCAAAGAGAAGTCAGACAAAGAGAGACACTGCATCCCATCCCCAGGCTATTTTCATGTGGATCTCTTTCAGGAAGGAATAAACAACAGTAATTCCTCGGTTGGAAATGAAGTGGGAGGAACAAACCACCTTAAATATCCATTAACCATCGAGGACCAACACGAAACAAGTGCAAAGCTGGGCTCTTACTGCTCTCCATCTAGCTGGAACTCCATTCTTCATCCCATTCTCTCAAGGCAAGTGGTTTCTGACTTGGGATGAAATTCAAATAGAGCTGGCACTATGAAGTGCCCATCCTCCTGATAGCTGATGCCAAAGCAGAGAGACAGAGCAGTAGCCCCACCATCTTGTAAAGCTCAGCATATCAATATGAGGTCTGATTGCAGTACTGCAGTGATTAGAGGGGGGATACATCTCATTTCATCATCTCCAACAGGAAGGCAAGGAAGAGAGCTGGGAGCAATAACTTGCTCAAGCCTGCAAGCACAAGACACAGCCCTCATCTTGCTTGTGAGGGCATTCTCACAAATGAGAACCCTTCCTTCCAGTCTGCACAATCCAAGACACAGGAGAACCAGCCAGTGAGCAACATCAATGAGACAAGGCAAACAGACAGAATGGATCTCCAAGGAGCAATAAAAGAAATTGCTCCACCTGAGAAATGATGTTTTGCAATTTAAAATCCTCTGAAGACACTGTGAGCTGGTCAGGCTGCAGAGTTCAGTGCAGCCTGGGAAGAGTAGAGAAAAGGATGAAGCAAAAGGGGGTGCAGAGCTTCTCCAGTAATGCATGAGACCATCTCTGTGAGGGGAAGGGCTGATGGCATCCTTCTACCTTTTACTCATTAGACTAGGAAGAGAATTCTGCTTTATAACCAGAGCAAATACCTTTGGATCTATGAACAGCCACCAACTTTCTTGGATACAGCAATACATGTCTTAAACCTTGTCTTCTACCCAGTCCCAAGTCCTCATGCAACCCAAGAAATTCTGTGGCTAAGTCCCCATCCATGGGGAGATGACCAACTTTAGGATAGGGCTTATCTCATGAAACAGGAGTTTCCTGTTAAGAGCTCAGGGCTTCCCCAGCTTCTTCTCCCCCAGCTTATCTTCAGGGGAATGATGAGCCCAATTATTGACTTGGCAAACACCAAGACAATTCCCCTGCCCTTCATAAAGTTTCTCTCACTGACCAGCATATAACCTCAGGTAATTAGGTAGATTCCTAGATGGCAAGTACCCAAAATGAGTCTTTAAGCTCAAGGGAAAGAATAGTGACAGAGCTTTTAAAAGATTTTCAGATAATTCTCAGAGACATTACGCCCCTCATTACAGTCACCTTAAATGCAGCAGAACTGACTGAGTCAGAGTTTCTGGTATTAATTGAGATACAACCTAAAGGATGCTGAACAGCCCTTTCCTGGACATCTCCCCCACTCAACCACCTCAGACAGGTGATAAATGCAATCTCTCCATTTATTGGACCATATTTCAAACACAAATGTATCTGTCACTATACATCAATGCACTCCCTGGATGGCCTTTCCAGATTGTGCTAATGCAGTTGCAGCAGGACCCATAAAGCAGAACTCAGGACAGCAAGGGAGGCTGGCACAGAGTCTCTTCTGGGTATTCATTCAGGACCTACATGGCAAATAAATGATCTTTCTTCAGAAGACCTCTCTAATTCACAGCTTAACAGATTTTCTTCTATTTCTTACCTGAACTAAGAGATGCTGGGGTGAGCAAATCCCCAAGCAAACATCTGCAGTAACAGGATACATCCACCCTGTTCTGGAACAGGTTCAGACCTGGATAGACATCAAAGAATTCTCCCAGGTGGCAAGACTCAAAGTGGCATGGTCATACCAGAAACTTAATATACTACACTGCTAAATCATCTCAGATCACCAGTATTTCCTATTTGCTGCAATTGCCCTTATAGATTCCACACAGAGACCCACTACTTATCTTACAGCACCATGAACAAGTAAGAATCCAGAGCTAGTCATGAACCTAGGAAAAGAGCCACTGATAAACTCAATTCTGAATTAAAGTCCTTAAGATAAATTGTTCATGAGCTATTTAACAGCTTAAGAATTAACTACAGAATTATCCAAACAGTTATAATTTATAAATATATGAATAAAAACATAAGCCCCCTTAAGCCATTTACAAAGGAGAAAAATAGCATGTAAATTATTTGCTGTTAAAAAAACCCAAAAACCTCTTCTATTTTAGCTTCTACTTGTGTAGCTGCAAAAAAGAAACAGTTTGAAGCCATGTTGTTTTCGCATAACTGTATTTGAACTCTTAACAAAAAAAAAACATTTATGATTTTTGAAGCTCACTTTCATTGAAGGAAAACAAAGAATAAATACTTTTGTTTGTTTGTACACTTGTCACATACAGGACATGAGCCTTAGGGAGAACCACCTCCAGCACAGAGAGTCTGGACTTTGTGCTGGAATTGCAGAAGTGCCTCTGGAAATCCCAAACAGATCACTAAGAGTCAGTGAGAAACCAAAGAGGATTTTAAAAATTCTGCTTATCAAAGATGAAATCCCAGAAGTCACTAATGGTGACCTGTTTCAAAGTTCAGTGAGGTTCAGCTAAAAATCTAAACTTTGTCTTGGTTGTGAAGACATAGAGTAAAATACAAATTACAAACCCATTTCACCTCTGGTTAAATTTAGGTTTTGGGCCCAACCCTCAAAAGGTTATTCTAGAAAACCTTTGGGACAGAAGTACAAAGCTGAGGCAATATTACAGCATTGTGTCCTGATGAACATGGAGACTGGAAAAATTACACTGAGAAATAGCTGAACTTCACTTAAAAAAAAACAACCCACAACATCTGATGATTGATTTCAAAAGGAAAGAAACAAAAATGGATGGTAAAATGGATGATGTGGGGAAACCTCAGAGAACCTGAAAAACTTCAAATATGTATGACTTAGTCTGGCTTGTCATGTAGATCAACTCTAATAAGTTTACACATACCAGCTGAAAAATTCCAGCAACTGTAAAAAAGACTCAGTTAATATATGCATATTCTTATGTAAAATAAAGTGTGCAGTTATTTTTCAGTGTATGATTAGGTCTATACTCCTTGAATTTCATAGCTGCTAAGATTTCTATGCTCTAGATTTGCAGAAGGAAATGTGGACTGGTTTTACTGCATGAAAAAAAATTCAAATTTGAACTGCTTTCTTATTCATCTATCAGCATAAAATAACCATAAGACCAAGCCATAAAGTTTCCATCTTATTTGCATGAATATTGTACTAGAGTCAATTAAAGTATTCCAGATTTACACAGTCGTTGGGAGGAAGATCAAGTCCACAGTGTATAAACATTAAAAAGACCCTAATTAGAATCAAGTATTTTTTTACAATTTTATTTCCAGCTAATTAGAACAGATGTTTCAGTACTAGGACCTGACAACACTCTATTCTGCAATAAAGAATGATTCATATCTACATTCAAATAAATAATTCAGCAAAGATAGATGCACAGAAGTGCCTTTGTTTATAGTACTGTCAAAAGAAATACTTGGGGGAAAAAAATGTTAATTGCCATATACTTTTAACAGATTGAGACTAGACTGAATGCTATTTACAGCAAGTCAGCAAACCACCCTGCAAACTCAGGATAATTGGTCACTAGAGCAGGTTTCTTGCAGTCTGACACGTCAGGGCCAGTTTCTGGTGTGTGTACATTCTCCCACATCTTTAAGATGAGCAGGGGTTCTCTATGTGCAGCTGGGAGACTGCAGTTACCACCATGTGATGAAGTGACATCTTGGGTGGCTTCCATTCTCTAAACCTTAAAGGGACCACAGAGGCTTGGGGGAAGAGCCCCAGGTAAGGGGAAGAGCCTTGCTCTGTATCCTGTGAAGGAGTATGGGTACACACATGCCCAACCCAGTGTCAGACCTGAGCTTAGACAGTCTGCTTCCTTTTACCATGTCACACTTGTATTTGGCCCTTCTGGGTTTTTTTAGTGGGAAGGAGTAGGACTGACTTATACTGCAAAAGTTAACCCATTCCCTTCATTAAAGCCTTTCATTTCCCATACCTAACATTCATGGAGAGGGAAATAAGAAATTCCTTCTAAAACAACAATAAATAATCAACAGAATTAATTAGACCTTCACTGATGACTGACAGCAATATCCCCAGAGAATAAACTCCATCTTAAGTCTGGTAAAAAAAATCTGATGCAACAGACTTGCGGTTTTGGTTCACTTGGAGATTCCTGTACATCACCTGATATCTCACCCGAGGACAGCAAAATCCTTGCTGAAGCCTCAGACAAGGTACTGGGGATTTGCATGCAGTGACTGTCTCTGTTGGATGGAAGCATTCAGCTCCCTCCTTACTCCCAGGGAGCTGACACGAGTAGCTAGACTGTGATTTCACACCATTTTAACACATGAGTAACATTTCAGTAGCATAATTCAATCTCTGAAACTACTTGACTTGCACCGATAGCCAGGCAGGGTGAAAAATCAGGCCAAAAGAACAATTCCAGAAGCAAGGTAGCTATTGCCTGGAGACAGAAACCTCCCACGTACCCATTTTTAGCAGAGAGAATCATTTCAGTCCATTCATCCAGAACAAGCAAAGCCACAAATACAAGTCACAGAAACAAGTAGTGAAGCATTCTCCTTTGGGAGCACAAGAACTTTATATCCATCCTCTCTGCCACAGACATATTAGTAGCAGCTCCTATTGCCTTAAGGGAAGAAGAAGAGGGTAAGAAAACTCCTTAACAGCCACACCTACCTGCTGCCCCAGCAGGAAAGGCAGGGCTGGAGCACAGCAGGACTCCAGCCAAGAAATGAACTGGTTCATCTCCACCCCATCAGTTCTAACCACTACTTCCCTGCCTCATTTCTGCAGCCGATATTCCAAGCTACCAGCCTAGTCTTGTGCTTTTGTTAACTACATCATGAACTGTGGGGGAAAAGGAAGCTCTGTCCTCTGGCTGCAGTTTTTCCCTAAAGCAAAGCCCTCCTTTCCCAAGTCTCTCCTGCCTTCTCCCTTGGCAGTGCTGTCACAGAGCAGTCTCATCTCTAAAGGGAAGAAGAGTTTGCAGTCCCCAATTCTGAAATAATGGCATGGTTATCAGAAGCAGGTTCCAAATGCAGGGGAGCTGCTTTCTTTTTCACAAGAACCTGTCAGTCATTAGGACTGCCTGGGCCTGACTGCCAGATTCTGCTTGCTTGCATTTCACAAAGCAGCCACAGCAGCTCCTCATTTGCTCCTCTGTGCAAACATGAGCAATTACAGCTCACACAGACATGAAGCCCAGCTACCTGGGCCTAATTAGAGATGAAAGGGTTTAAAGACAAATATTTTCCTTAGAGAAATCTCATCTGAAACCACACTTCAGACACTAGTTTGGACAGGTTCTTTGAGCTAAAAAGAGTTATGCACATTGCACTTTGCTAGAAATCTTTAAGGAGAGCAAAGAAATCAAGAGCTCAGAGAAAGCTTTTACTCCAAATCCATCACTGATGTCTATATTCATGTGATCCCTGTACAAAGCCAGCTGGGATTGCAGCCAGGCCAGCAACACTGAGTTCCAGACTATAGGAAAAGCCATTGCCACATTCAGGCCTCTCCCACAGATCAGCAACACCACCAGCTATCATAAAGTTATATATAACAATGAAAGAACTAAAACATAAACAAGCTTTTAGAAGAACCTTTCATTAAACCATACTGCAGTGAGTCTGAAGCCAAGTAAAATGCTGTCACTTGTCTCATTTGCTAGGCTTTTACTGTTCTACACAGTCAGTCTACTGTCATTTACAGTGACTGGAGGCTATTTTTAAACACCTTTGATCAGGCTTTTTTTTTTTTTTTTTGTGGAAACAGCTGAAAATAAGGAGTGCTTGGTGCCATGTCATCCTGTCCCATCTCCACTCCCACTGACTGATTGCAGAGAAGCCAATTCCTCAGCTGATGACAGAAATCCTGTAGATTGATCAAAACTGGTAGAACAATGCAAGTCTGCACACTTGGGATTTTGGCTCCATCAAGATTTACCAATCACACCAAGATGTGAGTCTAGGTAGCTATTTCCTTCCTCCAGCTAAATTAAAAATCCAAAGTCAAATTTGTGTAAAGCACTCCAACAGGGAAACCTATTTTCTTATTCAACAGAACCCATGTGGAAACTTTAGAAGTCTGAATCTTCATAAGCAGATTAACTTTGGCATCTCCCACCATGAAGCAGGAATATTTAAATCTAAAAATAGTGTGCTGAAGCTGTTTTAAGTTGGATAAGTCAGCCAGAGGTGGCTCTCATTTCATCCATTTCTGCCTAATTTGCTGCAGCTAAAACCTATTTGAGACATGCTGAGCAAAAGGGACAAGGAAAGTTTTCCCTCATCCATAGCTTAAAACTCTCCACATTAAATCTTGCAAGTCACTGCACACATCCTGTCCTGTATTTAAAAGGTTACATTTGAAGAAGCTATCATTAATCACACATCCACACAATTTAATCAATTGATGGAGAGGTTGTATTAGTAGTTTCCTATAGCAGCATCTATTTTTGCCCTAATTTATCTTCTTTGCAACAAAGTCAGGTCACTTTACGGTGGAAAAGTGAAAAGCTCATGTTCAGCTGTTGGAGGAGTCAAATATAGGAGTTGCCTCTTCTTGTTTTCATACTTAAAGATCAAGGAGAATGTACATTGATGTAGGGAGCTTGTTGTTTAATTATACAATAGCTATGGAGAGATAACAATCTCTTTCAAGTGCTTTAACTTCTGTGCCACTTTCCCTACTGGAAAAGGAAGAAAGATACTCATCACTTTGAATGCTGCCAGCTTAGATCTGGAGAAGACAAGGGGGAAGAATGTCACATTGAGGAAGATATATATTCAAACTGATTAATAAATGTAAACACATCATTAGATTAAATAGCAGGTTAGCTTCCTGAGAGCTACGTTGTCAGAAGCAGGAAGAAGAAAAAGACAGATCACAAAACCCACAAACAAACAGTAGCTAAAATGTCAGTGTTATTTGGAGCTCGAAGCTCTTTCTATTTGAGTGGGTGAGAATCCTTCCATCCCCCAGATGCAGCCCTGGGTTGTTTTCTGCAATTCTTTGTGTTGCTATCAATTAATCAGCTACTACTTCAGTGACCTCATACCTAGTTTGAATCTAATTTTTAGCCATAAGAGCATTCCTTCTTCCCTCTCCAGAATTAGGACCTGATGTTATATCATGAGGGGTGACTCTTTTAAGAAGGATATTGTGCCCTGAGGTGGGTATGTACACCCTCCTGCTAGCTACAGAAAGATCATCTTCTGCAGCAGTGGAACCGCAGACCAGTCAGGGAGTAGGAAAATTTCACAAGTGTCTTAAACTGATCAAATCTGGCAAAGCAAAAAATAACTTTTAGATGGCTAACTTCTTGAACAGGGAAAGAAGATTACACTGATGGCATTTTTTTCCATCAACTGAAATAATCAAACTAAAAGCTTTAAAACAAGTGTTTAGAAAATGAAGAAAATCCAGAGCAAGAACATAAAGAAATTAAATTAATTCCACTGTCTCTTACTTAATGAGTGATTGAAAATCTCCAGCTGTGAATTTCCCTGTTCAAAAGCTCACATATTTTTAAGACACAAGGCTAGCTGAATTTAATAAAAATTATGGACTGATAACCTCAGCAATTAAAGTGTTGCCAATTTAATTATACAGCTGATTAGTACCCAGTAAAGCAGAGGAAGATTTAAGCACACTATGTGAGAGGACAAGCAGTGATACCTTTTCTTGAGGTCTCCAGATGTGATCAAGTGATCTTCAGCTACTGCTTACAGAATTTTGGCCTTTTCCATGACACAGATATTAATTTCATCTTGGATGCAAGAAAAATGCCTCTATACATTTTTAAATTAAATTTTCCATAATTAAAGGGAGGGGCTTTATTAAATAGTATATCATCTCAATGTGCCATACGACACGTGGTTTCATTAACATAGCAATAACTTACATTTATCTCTGTGTACTTGCAAATACTCCCTAGAAACCAATGAAAGGGCAGATGGCATAATGGCAGCTCCTCAACTGTAATTATTATTAGTGGTACTTCATTTAATTATTGAAGGTGAACTCAGGACTTCTAAAAGTCCTCTGATAGATAGCTTGCTTTTTTGTTTCAACCACAACTAGTGCTGTGAAACTGTGGTACACAATTATTTTACAGTGAGGGTGCAGCTTTAGGAAGCATTAATTTTGGCAGTAAAATGGCTTCAGAAGTTGTACCTGCCCTTTTCTTTCACATAACATTCACACTCCTTTTATTTGGAAGCACAACAGAAATTGCTTCTCAATAAACACACTGCTCAAAGTGTCCTCTACTCCTGCCTTGGAAGGCTTACTTCTAGACATAAGAAAATATTTTTCCTAGCTATCCAATCCCACTACAGCAGAACAACTTGTTGCATTTTATTTGGAAAACACAGCTTTCTGTTGCTCACAGACTGGCAAAGCACATGAGAGCCTCTAATAGGAAGTGAAATTTGAACCTACCATTATTTCTTCAGTTAAATTTCCCCAAATTTTTCAGAGCTATCTGGATTCAGGGAATTACAACCAAAGGCCTAATGCCAGTGTTCAGTGCCTAAACTCACATATGGGATATGTTTTTAGTTCCAAAACTGGGCTGAAATCCAGTGATGGCAACAGGAATGCTCATTTCTACTCTCTCTCTCTCCCAGTGAAGAACCAGTGACTATTTCTAAACAGATCTGCAAAAATTGTTGTTTGATGCAATGATGGTAACTTGTCACCAGGTTGTAACTGACACCAAGGAGATACTCTCATCACAAATTTACACCTTTATTGGGGTAGCTGAAAGTGTCCAACTTTCATTTTACCAGGTCAGAGGCATCCAGACCTCCTGAACAAGTTATCCAGACTCTCAACATTACAAATATTACAAAGAAGCAGACACTCTGGCTAGAGAGATACAATTTAAACTGTGTCACACATCTCACAGGAGTTGTGGGCTTTATCCTGTCTCCCTGATTTAAATCTAGCATCCAAATGCAATCTGAAGTAGCCAGTGCCACAGATTTTATCCTCACCTGTACTGAACACCCAGGCCTTCAGAAATGTCATTCTAGCATGAGGCTGGTTTTAATCTTCCTTAAAGCTTCTGGATGGTGCAGTTGTACAAATGTCAGACAACCTTAATATTTCTTGATTTCCAGACAGGAATAATCAGGACTGGTTTTCTCATCATGGAGACGTATATTAGTCCCTCCTGGACTCTACCATGTTTATTTATGTATCAACACAAAAGATGAAGTTTGCTAATCCAGATTTCTAGTGCACAAGACACCTGATATGCACAATAGCACAAAACCTAAGACATTAAAGATACGTAAGTAGCAGTTTTATACCATATTCTACTTTCACAATATGACAGCACAGGATCACTTTGCAACAGAAACAGACCAGGGTTAGCAGTTTGTTAAACTACTGACAAATAGGTCTCTTGCCTCAAAAGTTACATCTCAGTAACTGCTTAAAGAGTACTTTATCAAGTCCTTTTCATAACTCATCTGCTCTCTGTAATGAATAGAACACTGAAAACCTATTTCCAGTTATTTTCCTGCAGGCTAATGGAATTAAATGGCTTCTGAACTTTGTCTTAGAATCCTCAATTAAGTGATGCTACCTCATTTTATTTAGAGGTTTTCTATTAAAGACAAGCATGGCAAGACAAAGGTTGAGATTCCTAAAATTACCAGTGGCTTCTGAGCCAGACACTTTCAGCTTGAGATGATAAAGAAAAAAAATGTTACTCAGGAGGGACACAGGATCCACACCACTGCCACACTGGCTGAATTAAAGGACCCATAGGCAGGACACTCCAATGCTGCTGTTTCCAGCATCTGTCAGTGCCACCATGGTCCTATCACATGCACAGCAGAGCCACCAGTAGCCACAGTTCCTTCTCTGAGTAGTCTATGGTCTGACCAGAATAAACAGGCAAAGAAAATAAAAGGAAAAGAGGTCTAATGAGTTAGGGCCTTATTTCACACCACTGGCAGAGACAGAACAAAACCCTTCTCTCCAAAGCCTTACTTGGTAAGGTTTTGCTCATTAGAGAGCTGCTTTTGGCAGGGGACATCAAACAGTCTCTTCAGCCTTCTTTCTCTGGCTAACAGGACACTCCCCACTCTTGGCTGTCTTAAGAGAGCTGGGGAGTGCTTTAGATCAGCTCAGGGTCTCTTATGGGAGTCTTTTGAAACATAAATATAACTTCCAAGAGATAGTAGTAGTAGTTGTAGTAGGTGTGTCCCTGTTACCATCTCTTACTCCACTCCTTCCCAAATGCCCTACACTCCCCTGGAAACCAAATGAACCAAAGTCTGCACAAAGAGGAAAGCATCAAAGAAGCAGGTGAAAAAATTCTGTTGAAGAAAAAAAAAAATTAAAAAAGGTAGAAGAGGTCCAGTGAGGCATAAAAAAAATTTCAAGAAAAAATGGTGCAGAATTGGCCAACACTTTGAGTTAGGACTTAAAGTTCTTAAGCACAACAGGCAGAACAAACCCTACTGAACCAACCATGTCTTTATGGGCTTCTCCTTGAAGATGTAGGCAGCTACAAAGTCACCAGTGCTCTTGTGTTAAAATCCCAATATAATTGTTGTCTCAAACAAGAAAGGTACATCATTTGCTTCGGGAACATTTCAGTGTTATCTACTACCCTCCAACTTAAAAGTTGGATGCAATAAGAAAACCAAACACTAGGATTACTTAAATTAACACACAGAGCAAGTCATGGGTATGCTATAGGCTGAAATTTGTTTGTACAAATTATTCAGTGAGCACACATGAATAATGAATGCATTGTGGAAATCACAATCAGCTTGTGAATGATTTATGAACTGAAATATGGGCTGAATTTGTCAGATAACCTTATTTTCTACAAATCATTCAACCATCTCAAATTAAGCTGTACCGACTGGTTTCCAAATAGCCCTACCTGAAAAATATCATCTGTTTCCCTGGGCATGAGATGAGCTCTTTAAACCAAATTTCTGGAGACCTTCCATAGTATTATCTGTCAAAGCTTCACTCAAAATAATAAGCAATGATTTTGAACCAATACTAATGCTATCCTAATTTTAATTACCAAAGGCTATAACGTGCCAGTTTAGCGCCTACCCTATCAATCCCAAACCTGCAAAGAGAATATGGGTGGAAATTACCTATCACAGAATACTTTATAGAGTGGGAATAGTCCTGCCAATCACAGTGCCTTTAAAAGGAGTCATTATTTTTGAGTGAGTTGTCTGGCAAGAGAGAAAGAGCAACTAAAGCCACCACAGCAAGTGAACGAACATAACCAGAATTTTAAAATATTAACTTCTGAAGTATTTTGAAAAAAATAATTAAATTTGACAGCTTATAACATTACCTCATTTCTTGAAAATTTTGCTCTATGGTCAGTTTAACCAAGGAATCTGAAAGTAATTAATCAACATATACAAAAGACTTCCACATGGTAGGCAGCACTGCTAAGCAGAAACTGTCCTGCTGGACTGGACCCAAAGTCCAGCTAGCTTGCTCCCTTTGACAGCACCCAGAGTTTACAGAAAGCTCCACGGTTTACAGAAAGCTGTAAAAAGCTTGCAGTAAGAAGCAAGATCCCCATCATGCTCATTAACATCAGAAGAGCAAGCTGCTTCCCTTGGCCTAAATCCTCATTGTTGCCAGAGGGATGGAAGGTGCCATCTCTGCATCCCTCTAGATCTCAGGCACTACTTAGCTCTGACCTTTCACAGCAGTCACGATGCAAAACGAGACTCCTCTTACTGCCCTCTTTTTCCAAGCATCCCCACAGAGCCAGGAAGAACCCAGCTGAGGGTGAATCAGGAGGCATCCTTTCAAAAATCATTGTGATTTTATGAGGAATCCCTCTGAGGTAGAGACAGCGGTGGGTTTAACACACCATTACTGTCAAGTGGCAGTGGGGGCCCACTCCCTTAATTTAATGCTCTTGATATGCTGAGTGAACACCAGGATGCAGAGAGGCTGCGAGGCCTCGCACGCGATGTCAGCAGCCACTTGAGTTGTGCCCTCCTGGGCTGTCACCTTCACAGAGAGGGGACGTGGAACAGCTGGCGTCTGCGTCAGCTTAAGAAGGAACAGCTTCTCAGGTGGGATTTCATCTCCCTCGGGCTGGAACAACTCCACATGGTGGAAAGGCACTAATGATCACGCAGAGCTGAGGGGAGAAAGGCAGCTTGATGGTACTGGAGTAGCTGCTTGGGTGGTTCTGAGGATTGCTGCAGTACTGCTAAAAAAACTGGAGTGCTCCTGACCTTTTGGTTTGCTCACTGCAGACTCTGACAGTTTCAGCAGCCTGATGGTTCATAAGAAGCAGCAAATACTGAGCTATTTACTTGGAGTACAAATGAATAATGAATAGGAGCTGCATAAGGACCCCTGCATCAGCATTCTTACTCTAATAGGGCTAAATCCAACAGGCTCCTCACAAACGAACCATACAGAAAGAAAGAAATAGCAATGATTTATTGCAAATAAAATTCAGAAATTAGTTCATCCCAGATGTTACTCCATGTAAATAAAAGAAGCTGAATTAGATCTGATGTTAGCCCTGATGTTAGATCAATCTGTGTTGGCCTTCACACATTCTTAGCTTATTAGGTGTACACTAATTCAGCCCCCCTTTTACTGCCTCTGGCCTTTTGTATTGGATTAATCCAAGAAAATGCTGCTCAATTGTCCTTTATGCCCTTCACTAAAAGCCCACTACTGTCACCATTTCTTGCTGCCACCAAGGTAGGAGCCACAGCAGAGCACAGGGCAGAGCTGGCAGATTTACAGCTGTGCCACCTTGCAGGCAGAGGAGGTACAGGTCATCATTTTAAGCAAGCAGAATTAATGTTCTCAGTACTTTTTTTTTTTTCCCCCTTTTCTATCACTCATACCTTTTATAACAGAGCTTATCTGCAATCTTCTGTCAGAATATTTTGGGAGAAAATTATTAAGGGTATTGCTGCAAGCAAGGTATTTTGCAGCCTATGTCAATTTTGATTGTGTTTCATGTTGAAAAACAACAACTTAAAAGTGAGCATACCCAGTGCATCAGTATTCAGTCGTAACATTTGAAGTTTTTAATATACAGATGTTTCAACATCAACTTGAATTTCAATATTTTAAAATTATATACAGAAAAAAAGCAAACCTAGCCTTTAAATTCATTTCACAGAGATAAAAACAACACAAACAACTCTGGATTGGTTTTAGTTGAAAAGAAAAAATTAGAAGATGTAGAATTTCCTAGAGAACAGATTCATTTAAGTCTATGTACAACTTTTTCAATTGATCACAGGGGTTTTTGTAGGAGAAAAACATGACTGTCAAGTTGAGAGAAATTTCTCAAGGCAAGACTTGGTTATTAACTAATTATCTGTAGAGTGAGAAAGCACAGGAAGACAATAGATGCTGGGTTATTATTTGCTACATTTAGAAATGGTAGACCAGGAAAATTCCCTAGATGTCAAGTATTTTTATGGGGGTGTGCTTTGTCCTCTATGTTTCTTTGCCTTGCAAAACCACCCTTTTCTCAGCATTCTTGAGCTCTCTTGAGTGGGAAGGGAAAGAACCTGGAAAGGGATCCTTACCTGCAGCTTTCAAGGCACACAGCTCCTATCAGCATGCTCTCACTCTGCTGTTTCAGATAGAAACAGACAAAGCAGTGCAAAGCAGGGGGCGTGCAAAATAAAAAAATAAAGAAAAAAAAACCCCAAAACCAGAAACTGCAAGATTATGTTGAATGATAGAATACCCACAGGCCTAATCCACTTTTCAGACCTGGTAAACAAGCAGCAGATAGGGTGACAGAAATTTCTAGTAGAGAGAATTTCTCAGAAAAACAAGAAACTAAAAAACGAAGAGAAAAATGAACCCAGCCTTCACAACCTCATGCTTGCACATGTATCAGTTAGCACTAACCTGATCTTTCCTCCTCTGTCAACAGGAGGAAAGGTCTCCAGATACTCACCTGGACTGGTTTTGCCTCCTGTAACAATACAGCCACACTGCTGGGTGAGTCTGGGGAAGCTGGAAGGGCTTTGAGTGCAGCAGGGTGGATATGTTAATAGGAATATTTCTGTCATTGTCTTCAGGAGGGGCTGTGCTAGATAAACAGAGCTCAGTCCAAGGCATCTGCTACTTTGTTCAGCATGTATTCCCTTCAGGTGTTGGCTTCAAAATAGAATTCCCTTTACCTGTAATTTCCTCCTTCAGTATTTGACTCTGCTTTTGACTTGTAATGTCATTGGACCAACTCAGATGCTATAACAAGTGTTTCAAGAAGTATTTGTTCCGAAGAACTAAAATACTGTGTCTTTGTTGTATCACAGTACCCTGAACATAATCAGCTTCTCTAAGATCTCTGATTACATTTGGGAAATACTATTTTTACTGTAAAAAACAAGGCCATGAATTCATTACTTGGAAATTCACATGAGCTAAAAAAAAAAAAAAAAAAAATAGCAGCTGAAATTGAAAGAAAGTGGCATTTGCATTTTTGCCCACCTCCTTGCACTCCAGTAGGGGGGCACAGAGTCATCTACCTGCCCTCAGTTGGATTCCCTGATGTTCTCCAGCCTTCAAAGCACGAAAGAGCAGAATCTGAACAAGCCCTTACTTTCTGTGAAAGCAGATCTGAGTCTCTTTTCCTTTTACATGGTAGCTGAACTCTCCAGTGTATTCTAAGACTTTTATACTGAGAACCATCTTGTTAAACAAAGCAGAGATGACTGCACAAACACTACTGTGAGTAGTCTGACATTCTAACCACAACACCCCCCCCCCCACTCACAGAACAGGTATTTTTACTTAGCAAACTCCTTACTTCACAAATCCTGCTCTAATCAGTGTTGATAAGGATCCAAAAAAGCTCCTGAAATAACATTTTTGTTTGTACAAATCCCCTTCCCCAAAGGCTGCAGGCCCATGACAGCTGACAACATCTCTCTTCTGGAGTCACATGCAGTTGCACTCAGGTGCAAATAATTGGCTGTAGCACTGAGAACAGCTCTGTCTTCTGCCCTGAGTTCATGCTCAGATGGGACTTGCAGCTGCTCCAGAGAAACAAAGCTTCAGAGCTTGCTATCCAAGCCTCCTCCCCACGAGGCTGTCTCCCAGCCTCTTGCAGTCCCCTGGCATTCCTGCTCTCCAGCTGAAGGAGCAGGAGGCATCCCAACATTTGTATACAAACTGGCTGCCACATAACAGTAAGTCCACGTGCTGGGAATCTGGCAATCTTTCCTCTGCCCAGGAAAACTTGATGTACTCAGAAGAATGTTGTCCAAAGGGTAAGTGATTTGTCCTAGGACAAATCCTAGTTGCCTTCCTTGTCCAAAGGAGGGCAACTGAGCTGGTGAAGGGATCCAGCACAAGTCCTATGAGGAGAGGCTGAGGGAGCTGGGGGTGTTCAGCCTGGAGAAGAGGAGGCTCAGGGGAGACCTCATCACTCTCTCCAACTCCCTGAAAGGAGGTTGGAGCCAGAGGGGGGTCAGTCTCTTCCCAGGCAACTCTCAGCAAGACAAGAGGGCACAAGAGGTCTCAAGTTGTGCCAGGGGAGGTTTAGGTTGGACATTAGAAAGAATTTCTTTCTGGAGAAGGTGATCAGACATTGGAATGGGCTGCCCAGGGAAGGGGTGGATTCTCCATCCCTGAAGATATTTCAAAAGAGCCTGGATGTGGCACTCAGTGCCATGGGCTGGGAACCACGGGGGGAGTGGATCAAGGGTTGGACTTGATGATCTCTGAGGTCCCTTCCAACCCAGCCAGTTCTGTGATTCTATGAATGAATATTCAGATACAGTGAGTATGAAAGCTCAGGAAAGCATCTCTGCACATCATGCAGAATTTGACCACAAGCCATAGAAATGCTCAAAGCAGACGAGTGCAACTTTGTGAAACCAAACAGATACAAATAATTACCAAAAAAAGTCCAGCAGAGTAAAGGCCATCAGGTATACTGACAGCTTTTTCCACCAAACCAAAAAGCATTTATCTTAATGAAAATTATCATGGCCTACACGAACATACAGAAGGATAAAAGAATTTTTTTCAACGATACAAGAAATTAATGGCAAAGTATTGCTCGTTTTAACCAGCACAGCAGCTGTACTATACACCAGTTAAACATTGAACTGCCCTTGCAGTAGATTTAACATGCCTGGGTACCACTCTAGAGGGCACACTATAGGAAAATACTTCTTAAATTATGCATTATCTCATGAATTAGAGTACTGTAGTTACACATCTGAACTAACTGCTAATGTACATGGAACAATTATTTTCAGGTCTTTAATTAAAATTATAAACATCGATATATTTGGAAAAAAATACTTTTGCAAATCAGCTAAAATGACTGGCCTCACTAATAAAATTATAAAAGCAGGATTACCCCTGTATCTTGATATGAAAAATACACAAGGGGACGACCCTTTGGGATCCCTCACTCTGAGAATTTAAGTATCAAAGACACTTAGTTCTTTTTTTAGATTTTACTTGTTATCCCCAGGTGGCAAGAGCAGGGTGGAGAGTTGATGATTACAGACAGCAAATTGGAAATAGGGTCAGAAAAGCTGTGTGCCAAAGAAACAGCAAAGAACACATAACATCACCTTGTTTGCAATTGTCAACACTAACACCATTGTTTATCCCAACCTTTTAGCAAGCACTTTATAAAATACAAGGCCTACAATAAATATGCTGTTCTGATGACTTTGCCATTAAAGAAAAAGACTGAAAAAAGCTTTTTCTTCCACTCATTCGAATGAAAGGGGCAAAAAAGGGTGAAAATTACCAACATGCCTTTCTGATTCTCGCCACTGCATTTCATTTGCTTTGAAAGAACACCCCAAAACACTTTTGAAAAAATTGAAAAAAAATTGTTTGAGGATTCAGAGAGCTGTTGAAAGAGGATAAAAATTTCAGGTTTGATTGTTTTTCATCTTGACAACTGTGCATCTCACTGTTCACACATGTAAAGGAATATTATTTAAATGACACTTTTTCTGTTCCTGGCTCCATTCTGATGTGGAGTAGAAAAAGCATTCATTGCCAAGCAACAGCCCCTCCAAAAAAAAAAAAAAAACCAAAAAAAAACCCAAAACCCACCAACCATGGAAACAAAACCACAAACTGCAACAGTAAAGTGAAGTGTTCCTGGGATAATTTTTCTGGGGAAGTTACCTGCTATTTGGCTATGCTTAAGTTCTGTGAAAACACCTACTTTCATCTGGACTGACTCACTTCAGCTCTACAATGTCAGAGCTACTGACTACTAATTCAGATGTGATTTTGCTATTAGGCTCGTTAGAAGTGCTTACTCACGATGTCTTGGGTTCTTCCATTTTACAGCTAGTGTTTTACATTAGCTAAAAATGAATCTTTTACTTCAATTAAGCAAAAAGTAATGGAAGATGTTACCAGTCTGAAAACAGGGAGAAAACTCTGCTTCTCTCTTTTTACTGTCTGTACTTAGTTTACTAGATGCACACCCTTAAAACAAAGGAATAGTTGAGGACAGCATCAATCTTATGCCACAGTCACACAGAGAAACAAACTTTCTTGTGGCCCAAACTCAGCTTACATCCAAAATAAACTGCAGTTCTTACCTCTAAGTGCAACACACCACAAAACACTTGAGGAAAAAAAAAAAACCGTCAAATGAGTCAATGATTCATGCTTGTCAACCTTAAATTAACACCAGCATACATCAATAGACTCATGATACAGGAACACTGAACACTGCTACTATTATACTATTTCCAAGAAAGCATAGCTATAAGTCTTTTAGTAGAAATTGTATTTCATTTTTTCACATTTTCTGTATTGTCAGTTAAAATACATACAGTGTACATAGATTTCATGAGTGAGAGGGAACTGCAAATAACAGATATTATGCATTTAGAAAAAAACTCCCAGGTCAAACTCAAAGCTCTTGTGTCATTTTCAGATGCCCTTCTTAAAACAGCATTTGACAACGAAATGCATTTGCCTTGTTTTGCTCATAGCTTAGAATTCAGGGCAGTCCACAGCTCCTGCCCTTGGAAGTGTTTGGGAATGGTAAACAAATTGGCAGATAATTACATTCTGTCTCTTAGCAACCTTAACTGGCTTGCAATGAAGTTATAGGGCTTTTTTTTCTTTTTCTGGTGCATTGTGGTAATGACAATATTTCCACAAATTTAAGACCCAGTCCTGGATGTGCCCATCATTAGATGATAGCAAAGATCAGCTAATAAAAGATCCCAACTTGTTGAAAATCTCTTGGAAAGATGATTGACAATAAACATAGACAGAGGGCAAACAAGTAAGTGGGAAGAGAGTAGTCAAAATATTTTGTCATGAGCTTAAATATTCTTTTCCACTGCTGTATCTGCAAACAAATACAATGTAGGAACCTGGAGTTTAAATAAAACCTTCAGATAGCAAAATTCCTGAGTACTTAACTGAAGAAATAAAGTTTGAAATTCTGGAATAGATGAGAAACTTGGGCCAGGTTTTTTTTTCAGAAAACCTTTGATTTTGGTAATCTCTTTTGAAAATGCAACCACATTTGCAGGAATGAAGAAATTCTGAAGGGTCAGTTCTTTTGCTGCCTAGGAGAGGGGAAATATTGGTGCCCTGACTCTGCTTCTGCAGACCTAGGACTAAGCACTGGTAGCAGATTGATGGCAGCAGCTGTAGAAATCTCCACTGCATTTCAATGGCACAGACTGGGCCTTGATTCAGTCTTCCTAGGAAAGAAATTTTCTTTCCCTCCTCATAATATAAGACCAGATGTAAGTAACAAAGTAGTTAAAGGTGCTAAAAACATCACTATTGTCATAAAATACAATTATAACAGCAACCCACAATACCTTATACTGCTGAAAGACTTTATTACACACCCTTTTAAGACTTGTCCTTATTTGAACACTGATATTGCTTTAGAAATCTTGTACAATTGCTGGAAAAGATGCATGGATAGACACTGCAGAAGAGAGCACCTTTCTTATCTATGTCCCTAATAAAGAAAATAATACTGCTCCTGTTTAATGCTCAATTTACATGCAGGTACCTCTCTAAATTCCTTCCCAAAGCAGGTTATTGCTCCCTTATAATGAATTATCTCCAAAATTATAACCAAGCAATAAACTAGCTCAAGACAGAACACGAGGTACAAGCATTCTCTCACTGAACAGCCCTAAGTATTTGCACATTGATAGATGACTTGGGAAATGAAGATGAAAACCTGAGAGACTAGAACCTGACACTGGAAGCATTTTCTTCAAGTTCAAAAGCGACAACATAAACCACAAAAATTATTCATTTCAGCACAAGGACTTAAGAGCTGGTCTGTCTCTAACTCCTGGCAAATTATAACTGCACAATAAAAACCAGAGACTAAATAACTTGGGCTGGTGGGAGGGAATCACTAATTAAGATTAATCCAGCCTTTTCACAATGTTTTGTTGGTGTGCACAGCATCGCCCTCCATTTCAGTCTTGTCAGCCTCCAACCACTTTTAAAAAATTTAACACAGACACTAAGAGCAGAGAAAGGAACTCAGGCAAGATAATGCTGAATGAAAACACTGGAATGCTCAAATACAGTTTCCCTTTAAAAAAGCTGCCAGGGCCAGAGCAGTCACATGGGCAAATGGTGTGTGTCTGGGGCTGTGCCTGCCTGCTTAATAAGCCATGAAGCTCTTTGGCTGAACTAGCATGTGTGTCATGTGATAGAGGGGTTGCCATGGCAAGTACATATGCAGTTCTTCATCTGCTTCACCACAGACACACCAGAATTTAAATTAACAATGCAGAAATAGGATTTCCTAGGGGGGAAAAAAATATATATATATATAAAAAAGCTGCGCTTTGCTTAGCCTAATTGTTGGGATGTAAAGCTGGGACAATTTAAATTACCTATTAAATGGTATGTCTGATGTGCTGATTCAAAACTTTACCTCTCAGAACAATAGGCATGTATCAAAACCACTATCAGTTCCATATTTGAAAGCAGCTGTGTATTTGGTTTATGTTGCAGTACAGGAATTAGAGTATACTTTTTCCTTTAAATACACAGAAAAAAATATTTGTGCTTCACCTCTCAAAACACTGATTCAAGAGAGGCATAAGAAAACACCATTCCAGCAAAATAACAAAAAACAGGTCAAATCCACTCTAAAACTCAGTTATTGCTTTGCATTATATATAGTAATCCACAGGATGACAGTCAAGAGATGAGCTTCCTGTTTAGGATGTTCCTGATACTAATGTAGAAAACATGTCAGAGTTTTAATAGCTGGTACCAAAACTGAGCAGCTTGCTCAGGCTTATGGGGGCCTGGAATCATACAGCCTGGGGGTCCTAACTTAGTGACAGAATATGGCTGGAGCTACTTGCAACCAAAAGCCAGGTTTATAAATGGGATTGTGTTGCACTAAGGGCAGCCATTGGACTGTTCTACCTGACTAAGGGCATGTCCAGTGAGACACATCATTCCTGTACCTCATTGTGGTGTCACAATCTCCCAGAAGTGCCTGAAGAACTTTGGCATACTTGGACTATGTTCAGGTGATTTTTCACATGTGCTACTGCTACAAGATAAAAAGATATCCAAGCCATGAAATAATTTCTGATGCTACAGAACAACCTTCAAGCAAAATATTACAAGCACTTAGCCATAACGAGGGAAAAATTGCCTCTGAGCAATCACAGAAAAGCAGGCAGACCTCAAGGCAGATGACATTTGTAATAAAATTTAAGCCTTTGTCACTGTGCTTTTCACACAAGAGCTTGAAATGACATAACCTACCTCAAAAAGAGTACAGATTCTCTCAGTGTTTCTCTCCTGCAACAAGACCAAACAAAAGTAAATACAAGCTAAAGGCAGATGGATTCCCTCTGACACTACACTGGCTTCCAGATTTTTCCATCACTTACACAGAGTTGGTCTTGAAACCTACAGCACCAACTAATTGCTACCAACACCAGACATCTGGAAGTGCAGAGCTCTTCCAACATGTAAACAACAAGATGATTTTGTTCTTATCCTTTATTAGAAGATACTGTTGGGGTTTCATGGGTTAATTGCAGATCCTTCTATTTTTTAAACCTTACGCTTTTTACTTCACTTATGTTCTCCATGTCCCCATGCACATCTCATTTCCACTGTGTATCAGAATTTTTTCTCCAGTAGAAATAAAAGGAAAAATGTCCATTGCAAATCACTTGCTGATTTAAAGGAATCAGAGGACTAAAACACCAAGAGATGCTCCAGGATTTCCTCTCCGTTACAGGGGGATGCATTGGGTTTTTTTTAACTGGATGGTCATAAAACTGAAGACCTGCATCACTAATGAACCAATTAAGGTGTTTCTCCTTTAACAAAATTGCATAAGAGATTAAACTGACTTTTACTGAAACTACCCTGAATCTCTCTGCTTATGGAAGATGAATATCAAAACCTAACCACTACAATCTTCAATTCAGTGTCAAGATGTAAATAACTTACCTCGTTGTACTACTCCATTTTATTACAAAACTGCTGACATCTCTCTCAAGTTCACCTCATTACCAAAAATTAGAGAAAAATGAGATCACTAGTCAAAGCTCTAACTAATAGGATTCTGGTGTTAGCAAACTAATTTTTTAATTAGCCTCTCTGTTTACTTATTCAGATTCGCACTTCGTGGAAGGCTGCAAGATTTCTGTGTGTCAGACTTACAAAGCTGAGCATAAGATACATAACTTGACACATTCCCCAATACCTCTCTTTCAGCCTTGAGCTTTCTGCAAACAGCAGGAATTTGCTTCTCCATAGCTGCATGCAGAGAAGCACAACAAACTTTATGTTTAATTATACAAGATTGTTCTCTAGATGGGCTACATTTTTAAACAATCTCTTTTGCAATACTAAAGGACTCAGCAGTTTCCTTTTGTCTTTAAAGATTCAATTAGAAGTATGTTTCAGAAATCAAATTACAGCATGAAATTAGCTAAGGGTATGAAATACTGCATTTGCCCTGGCATTCAGGGAAAGGCTGTACAAAGCAATTCACTTAATGGCTACTAACATGTGATCAACTTAATAACTTAAGTGCCCTCAGCTAGCAGAGGATCTGCTGGCAAGAAACGCCCTATATAATCTATCCAAAGAAGAAATGGGGATTAAACTCAGGTAAATCTTATTAATTTATGGCAAACCCTACAGTCACTCTTCTCCTTTCTGATCTTTTAAAATGCTACAATTTTATCAAGTAACACACTTTTTGGCAGGAATATTTCTATGCATTTTAGGGGGCTGGGGCCCTCTCAATCTTAACATGTTCCAGAAGTATCTGCTGGAGTCTGTTGGAAACCTTTGTTTCTCTCTGGCTCTCGAATGTACTGGTGGATGCAATTCATCACAACCACAGGGGATAGTTTATTCTTTGCTATACTAATATAAGGAAGGAGATAAGCAGTCCCCTAACTCGTCAGCTGCCCCTTTAATCACGTGTTGGGTTCATTTTCAGCATACTCTGTGAGCTGTGTGCATTCACTGGGCTGTTTTTTCAGAAGAACTTAATTTCCATTTGGGGTCCTTGGGCACTGTACAGTAAAAAAAAAATAAAAAATAATTCCACTTACGACTGCTTTCTGTGGGACCAAACCAACTCACTTTGCTCACTGTCAGGCTCCCAGAAGTTCACATGGGGGGGTGCAGCATTCATACTCAGCACTGAACAGAGAGGACGCTCCCCAGGGCTGAGGACACAATGGGGTTTTGCTTTGGTTTGTTGTTTTTTGGTTTTTTTTCCTTTTTTCTTTTTTTTTTTTTTTTTATTTTGGTTGCGTGTTCTGGGGAGTTTACTTCAAAATATTTTCTTTAACTGACTTCACATAGGATTACAAGTGAAATTAGAGTGGAAAGCCAGAAGGAAAAAAAAAAAGAATCTCAGATTACCTATAAAACCTGCAGCTATTATTGTCTCTACAATCCATTTCTTCTTTAATATCTCATTTTCCCCATTTTAATCCAATGGCATGAAAATCCAGTCAGTGCACATGAACATTCCCATTTGCATACAAGTTTTAGCCACAGATTTAGCATCACTCAGCAACAAGATGCCCATCACCATGTGATTCTGCCACAAAGGTCATCTGTACTGACATTCCCTGCTCTTACCCAAAGCACACTCTCCTTTAGGCTAAGAAAATAAATATCCCAATTAAACTATCAAGCACTCTAAGTATACTTCTGCTTTCCTGTGAAGGAAAATAAAGCATGTGTAGCCTGTCAGAAGGGTGCTGAGAAGGAGAGCCTGCAAGGAGAATGAGAGCCTGCCAGTTGGGTGGGGCATGAAGTCATCTTTATTATTATTAATGACAGCAAAATACAGCTGTGATTTATGGCCCTGGAAAAAGCAACACAATGAGGGCAAAGACTACGTTTGGTTTTCTTGAATTTTATGAGCAGGTTTTGTTAAACAATGGATTTTTTTGAAGGTACAGGAAGATTCACTCATTTTAATGCTAACACATCTTCAGTTCTGCTGGGTTCTCAGACCAGTGCTACATGGTCCCTCTGTTTATGACAGTTTTGACAAAATATCTGAAGTGCCTGTGACTGAACCTGCACACTGCACATCTAGGAGTACAGCTGCCTGCAATTTTGCCACTTATGGGTCGTGACACTACTTTCTGCATGTCTTCTGTACAAGTATCTGTCCTTCAGGTTGCAGCATCAGTTCTTAAGGTCACAGGCAATGACCATGCTTGTCAGGTGGCAGTGAGACACAGCATGGAGTACTTCTTAGTTACTGAAATACTTGAAAAATAATACCTCAGTGTTTCCATTTTGCCAGAAGTCTGGGCTAGATTTTAATCATGTCCCATGGCGTATTAACTGTGTTGATTTCCTGAATGTATCATCATTAATGAAGTTCACCCTAGATTAGGTATAAAGACCTTATCTGGGCATGCGTCAAAATAGTCTTTTTTTTTCAGTCCAGTCTGCAGAGTAACAGCTTTTATTTCTGCTCTACTCTATGCAATTTCATAATGTATTTGAAATTTTATTCCAAGAAAATTCCCTTTTACTAGGCAAGCAGCACCACCAGAACCCCAGAGGGCTGTGCAAGCTATCTACTTCCCCACAGCTCTACACATATCTCTGTCTTGCTAAGGGGGCTAGAGACTGGAAAATATTAACTATAGAGCTACTCTTGAACTATAGGATGTGGGGATATAACTGTAAGAAAGATATAGTTAGGGGGAAAAAAAACCAACTACAAGTGGAATGGAAATCAAGGATGGAAAACTGGGCATTAAGACCCTCACACACCCCCAGCATCTTTCAGCAATGGTTTGTCAGGGACTGTCTCCCAGTGGTACAACAGACCTGACCTTCTCCAGAAGGACTCAGTTTGCTGAGGGGGCACCAACCCCCAAGCTGGATGTGAACAAGCAGCCAAATGGAAGTGGAGAGAGGCCAGTTCACTCTTACACAGGTGGTCAGGCAGCCTGCAAATAACCAATAGCATAGAACCACTTAGACTGGATTTTCACAAGATGAATAAAATGTGTCTGAAACACATTTAGAAGTTCTCTTGGCCCTCTCTGACCCCACACTTCCAGTTATGCTTTTAAATATAGGAAATCAATACTGAGCAAAAATATATCCTCTTACATGGCAGATGAGCATAAATCTGAAGAGTTTGTGGAATGATGGGGAAATGATAATAACTTTCCTGAAAAAGAGTAAAAGGGCAGGAGCCCTTAAATCACAGAAGATCTGTTGAAAAGGACATCAAGATTTAGATGACCGAACTGATAGTTATTTCTGCTTTATTTTCTTGGAATTACCAAGCAGGTCAGTCTCTAGGCAAATTTTAAATTACATTATTGCATGACTATCCTAAAATAAAACTTCTCAGAATAACAGCAATAGCAATATAATATAGTTTGTGTTGTGTCTGTTGTTTATTTTGTGTGGCAATAATACAGACAGCCATATGGATGTGAGCATTTGGAAGGGAGGATTTGTTGGATAGATCATCACATCTGTTTACTTGCAAATGCAAGAAAAATACATTTGGAGGTCACTGACTGCACAACCATTTTATGTGCTTTTCATGAAAAAACTCACAATTATCAGTGCTATTCTTTTTATAATAACCCAGTTCCAAAAGAGCCTACGATATTCCATGAGGAATAGGTTTTGAAGTCATAATAAAATTAGTCTCTATCACACCTTATCAGCCACTTCCACTATAAAGGGGGTATCACAGCAATAATTTAATACAGGATGAAATGAATATGTAACATGTCAAGAAGCAATATAGGGACAACAACCACAGTTCATCTTCCTCATAACACATGCCCTTGAATTAAAGAAGCACATACCACTGACCTTGTATCCAAAAATCACATCCATTAAGTGAAGTTTGATTCTGTTAAAAAAACCCTACAAAACAGCTATGAAAACCCCACACTGACACAACTAATCAGAAAGAGGTTCATAAGCTTGCTATAACTAACAGCTCAATAAAGTGCTTTCTGGTATTTCAGCCAAATCCCCTTGCATGACCCAAAATGTTTATTGAGCTTCCTCCACATTTTTCTTGACATCTGGCTATAACTGTACTGTAATCTAGTGACAACAATTCCTTCAAACTTAAAAATACACAGAATTTAAACTACAGATTGATGTTCAGAAAAAGGAGTACTTCAGGCATTTTTTTATCTAAAGTATTTTCCTGATTTCAAGACATGAATATGAAAAAAATAAATTCAGAATGAAATTACTTAGGCTATTTTGGATTGTGGTAGAAACACCTCAGCATGTCCACATCCTCTAAGATTAGCCACATTTTCAGAGCTGAACAGAACTATTGGCAGTGAATAATCTGATGCATGAAATATTTTTATATTTGCTTGCTGTTGCCCACGCTTGATAACACTTAGAGCAGAAGGACACAACCTGTGCCTTGTGAGTGAAGGAACCTATGGAAAACTAGACAGATAATACCTAAATTCAGATACTTCCAGAACCTTAAAAAGAAAAATAAAAGTAGAGCAAGAGAAAAATACAATCTTACTTTTGCTGATGGGTTAGTCTTCAATATTTGATTTGCCAAGGGAAGGAGAGGTTTGGATGACAGCTGTTCATTACAATTCCTTCGTTATTACAAGAGCTTAACTCTGCCACTGGCTGGCTGGCCCATTTCTGCTTGCTTTAGCACAGAACAGTGCTCCTAAAGCTCCTCCTCTTAACAGCATCTATCTGGATACTTCCCTCCCCAGGCAGAAACAAGGCTTTCCACAAAGCCATTTAGGTGCTGGGCATGAGCTACAAATAAGGGAAACCATTAAAAGGAGAATTAAATATTTCGATGGCTAAATCCAGCATTTGGCAGGTAGAAATTCATGCCCACTAACACCATCAGCCTTACATCACCCAAGTCCCATCTTCCCTGACAAAAGCAGTAGCTTAAATGACACCTAAAAACTAAAAGCCAAAACTTAGAAATCATCCATCTCCTGTGAAAATGCACAAAGCCAGCCACTCCCTATGATTAATGCAACATGCCTCAGCCTTCAGAGGAGGAGGCGGCTTCTTTATTTGTTTCCTGCCGAGATTCTCTATTTATATGAGCAAAAAGTGCAGCACTGGTGAAGTATCTGCAGAAGACTGTGCCTGATAAAGTATCTAAAAATACATACTTCAGTTATGGATGAGTCAGAAAGCAACTGCTTGCTCAAACAGATGCCCTACGTAAACTCTAAATACTCACCTTTTCCCTGGCACCCAGAACAGCCGAGGCAAATCTACCTTCTGTTCCCAGAAACACTGCCTACAGCAGCTCCTATATCATGGCAAATGCACAGCTCACAGTACTGTGGCTTTATTGCCAGTGAAAATGGTACTACTTCATAACTTTATTTGCAATTTATAAGCTCTGTGGGCAATGTGCCAGTATGTTCTCTTCGTCTGGACACAGCCGCCTGAACAGACAAGTAGTGAATGATCAAGCAGTGAGACCAGACAAAAAAAAAAGATGGAAGAAAAAAGGTCTAAAAATTACACCAAATTATATATACATATTCTATACACACACTAAAATTATTTGGTGGTTACTCTCAGCTACTGATCAGCACATTAACCTTATTTTCTCTGCATGATTGCTAAGTACCATACTAAAATTAGGTCAGAAATTCAGATCAGATCAGCTGACTCAGCCTAGGAAGATCAGACAAAGAGACTAGGGGGTTTTTGTTGGTTTTTTTTTCTTTTTTTTTTAATCCAATACAATCTGCTTTATCCCCTGAGATCTACAATAGATCCATACATTTTTCCCCACAATTAGCCTATCAGAACCACACAGAATGAGGTAGCAGTCCCACTGAGGGTACACCAAGGCTACTGAAGAAACAGCACCATGTATCCTGAGGAAGGCAAAATGTACAGTTGAATGGCCTTATTTTTTAGGTCATTTTTCCCATCTTGTTTCCAAACTGCTGAGACTAATGCATTTCAATGAACATTTAAGTCAATCACTATGGTTATGAGATGATTTAGGCAAATAAAAGCTGCTTCCAAATAGTGTTGTGTATGAATACCACACTTTATTATATAATAAACTACTCATACCATGTTGTTAATATGATGATCAGCCTTCTTCTAAAAGAGACAATCTCAATGCTGAAACTGAATACCTTCTCAAAAATCCAATAAATGGATTATCAGGTAATTTTCAGTAGGTGTCAGGGAGTTACAGCTGCTTTATTTTGATTTCCACAAGCGAAAGGGGAGTGTTTCCTGAAACTCCCTCTCCTGCTCAAAATCTACCTGTGGCTAATCACAGGGGAGACTCCCTTGTTGCTAAGGAGATTGTTTGCAGCCCTTGGCAGCCTCCAGACCAGTAGCACTGGTATCAGTGCACATGTGTACCACTTGCTATCTAGGCCACGTTATCAGGAATTAGGGTTAATATAAATACCAAGACAAGGTGAAGAATAAGGGAATTTGGACAGAACAAAGAAGAAATCAATCACCCTACTTTACCTTTCCTGTCTGCTCTGTTTAAATAGACAACGTGGTCTTGGATCAATCTCTGGAGGTTACTACAGGTAGCAGGTTCAATTTCAATTAGCTTAAGTGACTTCAGATATCATGGTTCCCCTGTCCAAATGAGATGTCCCCCCTTGGTCTGCCATTGCTTGTAGTTTTCTTAATCAAGAGTCGACCACAAATCTCTCATTTTCCTCTCCCAGTTTACACAGGAAGAAGAAAAAAAAAACCTCAGGACAGTGTTTTTTGAGATTTTAAGGCATTTTTCCTAACTGCATTTCCTCAGAGAGATACCATTTACTCCTCCAGTGTTTCTGAGCTAAGTCAGGTGGAGAGGGACTAGAGGGGACTACTGCAAACAAGGTTTCCCACAGAAAAGTGCTATAACCAAGAAATGTTGATGCCTCCAATCCATGTGCTTATACACACTGTTCCTCTGATAAACCCACTATACTGCTGATAATATTCCTTGCATCTTCTGACCCTCTATCTGGAGAGCACAGCAGTATTCTCAGCTTAGCATGGCCCAGAATTTCATGGGTTGGCTCAGCCCTAAGCCATCTGCACTTACCCAGAACTCTTCAACAAATCACTTTGCCAGGATCAATAAATGAAATGACACAACCAAACCACAAGGTAGGAAATACTGTTACCACCATTCAGCTTAGGTCAAGAAGCTTGGCTAGGTGACTATAAGAAAAGCAGGTTCAAAACTTCCACTCTCATGCCTCAATGAAGTTATTCATAACAAAACCTGTCCTGGCACTTAGTGACATAAAAGTCACTAAGAGCATGTAAACAGGTTACCAGAGCAGAGCCTGATCAGCTCTCAGCTCTGAGGACTATATTCTTAATACATCTTTATACATGGACAGTGTAACATAGCTTAGCATCAAATGAAGAAGTCACTGTAAGGACTGGGGAACTGATTTCCCCCAGAATTCCAAACTAATCAAATAGTGAAGTTACAATAAATACAATTTTTTTTCACAGATTTTGTAGGGTTTTAATTATTATTCTTTCAGTGGAGAAAAGCAAGCAACGTAATATGAGAAAGCACTCTCACTTCTTACAAACAGAAGTTTACTGACTTGAACTTTTCTATGTGCTCACTTAGCAAGAGAGACAGATTCAAATTCTTCCTCTGCTTCATGGAATTAGAACTTCTACCTCCATCATATTAAAAAACATTTTCAGGTGGGTCTCCCAACCCTTTCCTCTTGGAAATTTTGCACTTTGTGTAGCTATTCAGTAATTGAAAGAGAGAAAAGACGACTGAACAAAGATGGCAAGAATGACACAAAATGCTTATCTAGCATAAATCAGAACAAACCTACATTATTCTGCTGCAAAGAAAAACATTTTCCCTCATGAAGTTACGCATACTATATGTAGCTTCTGCTACAAGTAGCATATGCCTTTGACTCCCAAGGAGTTTGAATTCCCCTAAATAATGCAAAAGTTGAGCTGATAACACAATCAGAAGGTACCAAAACACACATTACATGGGCTATTATTCATCTTAATTTCATATTAGTCTTACTACCACCCCCTACCAAATTAGTGACAATCCAAGCATTTCTCCTTCCTGGAACATAAAGCACCCATAATTGTGCTTTACATTTCTTCTACAAACTCCTCCATCAAATCTTACATGCTGCTCCTTTCCTTTAAACATTCCACCAAAATCACCAGACTAGGCACTGCTGGAACATTCAACAACACACAGCATGCCTGTTATGCCTGGATGTACAGTACCCAAGACATAGCATGAAATTTAATCACCTAACCTGAAATAAAGAAGATTGATGATGGAAGAAAAAATTCTAAAGACCTCCTTTAAGCTTGTTCTCAAGCCATCCATGTGCATATAGAAGTGTAACACTTGGTTGGATTATTTTCCAGTTTTATACAATTTGTCCCTCTCCTCAAGAAAATGCACATTTTTTTTTTAATGTCCAAATGCATACATAATAAATTTTTAGATCTACCCCATTAACCCTTTTCCTCTTCAAGAGGCTGCAGAGATTTCATTGCTATCCATTGGTATAAGAGCCCAGGTCATGTGAGTCCTCCTCTCATTCACTGCCAATTAAAATCAATGGAATTGTTCAAGAGCAACCATAAATTACAGGGTTCTGCCCATCAGATGCTTGATCCATTTTCATTTAAATGATTGCAATATTTTTACTCAATTCAGAGCATGCAGAATGGTGAGAAAGTCATAAACAGGATTTCGTTGGTTTGGGTTTTTGTTTTTGCTTTTTTTGTAAAACCACAGACAGCAATTAAAGAGCTTTGAAAATTTACCAGACTTAAAGCATCAGCGCAAGGAAAGTTTCTTTATATCTTTGAGGCTGCTGTTATCTTGGAAGAGCTCACACATAAAAATCTTCCTTTGCACAAGGTCCACCTCAAGCCACCAAATGGATAAGGACCTATTTTCCATTAGAAGTGCATCTCCTGTTTCAAGTACCCAAACTTTTGGTTACAAATCCAACCTGCTGAAGATGCCACATGTGCTCCAACTGAATACAGCGGATGGGAATACTCTCTTCCACTGAGGGAAGCAGAACAATCCAACATCTTGTCTACACAATATGAAACATGCATTTTCCAGCCTGACACAGGCCAAAGGCCTCTACTGCTTTTACCAGAAAGCTCCTTAAAAATCCACTGGTCTGTGCATATTTACCATGTCCTGAACCCCTCACTGTTCACACACTCTGCCAGACCACTCATCTTTTGATGAAAATATTTACCGTTTTATTGCTTCTTCTTGTTTTCGGCGTTTTTCACTCTTTTCTTTCAAGTAAGCCAGGTTTGTTTCATTCCTCATGCGATCATTCTCTCGAGCAATGTCTGATGCATTCTGTATAACCAAGCCATCATAGGCCTTCATCCCCATATCTTCAATATACTGGAGAAAAGCGCCCAAAGTGACCTCCTCCTGATTAGAACTCATCATCTTGCAGGAGATAATGAACAAAGGAAAGCAACGTTTCCTGCAGGTTGGAAAACACATAATACCGTAATCAGTAGGAAAACAGCTCATGGTTTATGACAGCGAGATAGTGTCAACTGTAATTAACATCTCTTACAGAGACTCCTTCCTGTCTAAGAAAAATAAACAATGTAATTCAGAACACAGAACAACATTACTCAAGACGAGGATATAAAACCCAAAAGCCTTCTTTCAAGCAAGGCAGTTGCAGCCAGTCACACATTGTTGAAATCCCAAAAACATTTTCTCCCCCCCCTTTCCTTTTCCTAATACAGTTGCAATGACACTGACCTCCCTGAGTCTCAGTTTGAACTGGACTGAAAAGGCTTCCATCCCAGGGCAACTTGTTCTTTTTGCATTTAGATAAAGCTGCACCAGAGGAGATCACCAGACAGAACTCCTATTCTTCAGGATATCACAAAGTTCAAGCAAAAAAATTGCTCCATCTTTTGGAATAAAAAAGTTGAAATTTAGTTTCAGGTTCAAATTCTAGAAAGAAATATTGTAAAATAGTTTCCTGTATTACAGATAGGAGTCCATAAACCCTCTTCTGTTGCCCAACAGTTTGTTAGCTTAAAGCTCCAAGAACAGACAAGAAATCCCAGCTGAGCTGGTATCTTCAGAACTCTAAAGCACTTAAATTCCCCAAGCTTTTGTGCTTCTTCCACAGATCTGACAGACACTTGGGTTTACAGCACCTCTAACTAAGCAGCATGGAGCACAAACACAATTAGAAGCCTCCTGGCTCCATGGCAGGCAGCCTGAAAGCTCTCAGAAGGGCCCCAGAGGTTTTCCACTCAGCAGCAGATACCGTGGGAGTCACAAGAACTCTGTTGTTGAGGCACATAAGTAAATAACCCAAGTGACTAAGGACAAGGTGTAATTTCAAGAAAGATGCTGGCTATCTAAATGCTATACAACTGGATTAACTAATTATTAAATAAATATAGAACTTGAACAAAACAGGGTTGTGCCATCTTCGTATTGTAAGTACTGATTAAGGTCTGAGAAATTATGACCTGGAGTTGCATTATCATCACACAGCCCTTTGAGGGGTGTATTCTCAACACAAACAAGGACTTGATGCAGAGAGTGACCTAGTGACATGTTAGCAGACCTGGCAGCTGCACTGAGGTCTTCCAGGGCATGTTTACTTCCCTCCTAGAGTATCCTTCCCTTTCCTGAAGGATGGTGCCACTTCTTGTAATCAGTTTCAGGACAATGGCAGCCCTTCAACTAGAAGTGATCTGATGGAATGGGCAACAAGTATCCAGGCTGCACTTAAATTTCATGGTCAGAGCCCCTATATAATCAGGAACAAAAATCCTTCCTCCATTTCTTAATATACTGCCATATTTCTAATCTGGACAAGCAAAAATCTGATCAGGCTAAGCATGATTAAAATTGAAATTAAAAGCTCTTATAGATTCTAGCAATCTACTCTGGGCTTTCGGGCACAACCATGAACATAAAACCAAAATGCTCCCGTATCCATAAGATAAGCAATCTGCAAGGAATGGAAATAAGTATTTTCCAGCCTTTTAATTTTCCCCCTGATTTTTCAACCCTTGAAGTGACAATGCCAAACAGCTTGTTTAGGCAATTAATACTTCAACACCACATGAATATTTTTTTCTTCTTTCATGTCTCTGCATAAAATTTTCTCCTGTACAATAGTAGACCGATAGCTAAAATCATAAAGATTCAGAAGGTGCAAGGGTCTGGTCCTGTCACCTCTTCTACCTGCCAAGACAACCTTTTCTATCAACTAAGCCTGAACATGAGTGTGAAATTGATGTTCAGGGTCACTATGTTGATCTTAAAATATTTTCAGCCATGGGTACAGGTACCCAATATTAATCCCTGCAGGATAAAACCAGTGAAGGAAGTCTCAGTGCAGCCCAACATGCACACATAAAATCTCACACAGCTTTCCCCTCAGAAGTGGTTAAGAAGTCCACTGGGCTCTGCATTGAGACATCCTATATATATACACATATATATAGATATACCTATATAGATATAAATATAAATATGTGTATATATAACTATATATATATATTTGCCACCAGTGGAGCAATATCTGAAAGTAGTGAGCTGGGAAGCTGTCAAAGAACTAAACAGATTCTATCAATGTTCATGATGCTTCAGCACACATACAGTTTTAGAACAATTCCTCATCTTCCTGCTTAAGAAACTTAAGTTCAGATAGAATTGTCCTTTCCTGGGAATCTATCTATAGCACACAGCCTGCATGATCAAAAAGAACATTAGCAGCTTGGACAATTAACTGCCTGTGACCTTCTCACATGCTACCTGCTTTTGGATGGTTAAAATCTGGGACACTTTCCTGGTAGATAGTGATTTCACTAGATTTTCCATTTTGGACATCCAGTAAAGCCTTGTTTCTGCCTACCTTGAACAAAATTTTGTTAAACCTGTACAACCCCCCCTAGCAGCCTTAATGGTAGTTTTGCCATTGATTTCTCCAGGGACCTGGTTTTACTCCTGAAATAAAATAGAAAATTCTATACTGAACATAGCTTCAGCATGCTCTCAATAAATGCAGTTTTGATCCATTTTTCCCCAAGACATCTTAAGCTTAATCCGCTTCACACCTTCTTTTATGATAACAATTCTGCAATTTTTTTCCTCATTTTTTCCCTTTTCTTTTTGGAGGTCAAAAATGAGCTGGCAATTAAGGATATGCTGAACCTTCTTTTATTATGAAATTTTTTTTTTCACACAAGCAGATAAAGACATTTAAATTGAAAAAAGAAAGAGAGAAAGCCTATTTCTGATGCATCCACTGACCAGATATTTTATGTACCTGTGACACCAAACCCCATTTGGGATACTCCAGGGGGCACCACTGCAGGACCACTCAGGTATTTCAGACCTCTTATGGCACTAACTCTGAAAAGTATCTCTACAAATAGCAAGGATTTTTTAGATCAAATCCCACAGATCTCCTGTCTGCATGGTATTTTAGAGCCTCATGGCATTGGAGAGTTGTGCATGCTATGCACGAGCCAGGAATAAAAATGCAAATAGCTGGGGCAAAAAGCTTAACTGTAAATGTTATTAGAGTACTGGTGTTGTACAGTACACAAGGACCAATTTTATTTACAGGGCAATTAATGCCACTTCAAAGATACTGTGTTAGTTTATACTGTGCTTTGTAACTGCAATAGTCTGCAACCATGGCCCAAGGAGCCCCAAGCATCACTTGCTCCTCACTCTCCTTGGAAGAGGAGCTCTGGTCAACTTCTGAGCAAAGGTTCTGCTGATTGGTAAACTCTGGCAGTGAGCAATGCCTAACCATGTGCCAGGGCAGGGATGAGTACAAGCACATGTTCTGTTCAACTACATTTATACTCTATTTAAAATGTGCCAGTTATTAACTAACATAACCTGTAGGTAAGGCACCACCATTTTGGTACCCCTAGCAAGCACACAGTGGCCAGGTACTGGTTACCTGATAGCAAGGACCATACAGGGTATTTGCAATCCAACTGTTTTCACTGCATTTTATTTCCTGAAACCAAGTAGCTCCTGAAAATTCTAACCCTCTTAGAGTTGCTCTGCTTAGGAAATTGTTCTGACACTCCTTTTTCTTCTCCTTCTCACTGAGAAGGAACAGAAGCAGACAGACAGGAGAAGGAAAACCCCTGGATTTCAGCTATTGAAGCCAACATACCAAGGCATCAACCATCAACAGAAGTTGATTGAAGCAACTTTGCTGGAAGTATTCACTGGACATGAACATTTTTTCAAATTTAGCTGAGTGCAAGGACACAAAGAAGGAGCTCTCCCCACATGTTCACTGTGCCTCTTTAAGGCCACACTAACACTATTTGAAACCTCACTGAGAAGGAAGGCAACAGTCATGCTCACTGGCACCTGCCTCCCCAGGTATCCCCAAATCAGAGGAACATAGGCAAAATAGCACAGAGGAGCTGGCACTGTTGTGGCCCCTGCAATCAGCTGTCAGTAGAGGAGGAATAAAGCCAGCACAATTTAATTTTTCTTCCCCGACAGTGCATCTGGTTTACTGGCAAGGGCAAGCAGTCCCATTACTAGAAATACTTATATTACCTAGAAATTTCTACATAACTTAAAGATCTTGGTATTGATTCAGACCCAATCTCTATGGAAGAATAATACAGTGTGCTTCTCAAGACTGTTGCATGCCTTACTTCTAATTTAACTGTGCTGGTGCCAAACACAGAGCATTCTTGGTCAAATCCAAACCTACCTCTGTTTCAGCATGCAAAAATATTACTCCTCAGAGTACAAGGAGTAATACCTAAGCAATGTTATGTGTTCATATTGGACATGCAGTTCTCCCTCTTATTCACATGAGGATCTCCAAAATACCAGTTGGTTTTTAGTGTGCTTGACAGCCATAAACTGCAGCTGTGCAACACTGAAAATTGGCAATGCTGACATGAAAATGAAAGAGCTTTTGGAAGTCATGACAAAGGCACTGATTGCCTTATTCCAAACCAGAGGGATTTTAAAAAATTATTTTTCATTTTAACATAGGACAACAGAGCCTGAAAACTCGAGAGGTTGCCCAAAGTCCTGAGCCCAACCCTTAATTAGTAAAGGTTTACACATTTCTCCACTCCTGCCTGTCACACTTTCAAATACTGCCTCCTCTCTTTGAGAACACACTTGCTCTCATTTTACCTATCAGTTCCCACCACCAAACTCAGTGTATCAGAGGGATTCTGCACAAATCATGGATGCTAATCAACCATTCAACCCTTGAGCCTAAGCTGTTGCATTCCAGATGTTTCCAAAGCAATAAGAGCAAAGTACACAGATGAGCCATATCCAATTTTCACAAACTGCTGACCACAGCAGCACTAATAAAGACCTAATGGTACTGGGTGTACAAAGAATAATTTCACTGCAATCAAGAATAATTCAGTGATGAAAAAATATACTGGAGACTACTTTGTAGGACTCTTACCATAACCACAATTGAGCTTTGAAATACCTGAACAGTTGAATGTGCTGACACAAATAGCTATGATGTGCTTTTTAGAGTTTCATTGCCTGCTCATTCTTACTGTGAGCTGGCACTGCTGTTTCACACAGTGATGCAATAAAGTCTGATGTCAAAAAGGAAAGATCTCTGAAACCAGGTTGCAAGCCTAGATCATTTGACAAATATATAATTTGCCAACTTTTTATGAAGACATTTAAGAGAACCACTACACTAATTTAGAAATACCAGACATGCTATGCATTTTGACTGAGATGACACATTATATACCTTGCCCTCATTATACTGCACAGCATGAGCACTAGCACCTGGGTGAAATCACTGAAGCTAAGTAGTGATAAGCCCTTCACTTAAAGAGGTTAAAAGTGGCTCCTTCAGTAGAATAAGAACACTACTGCATGGGTTAGAAGAAATAATCTATTTCTACATACATCCCACCCATCACAGGGGAAAGTTACATTCCCTGTAGTTTCCAGAACTGAAAAAAAATTAAAAATCCTGAGCCTTGAATTTTGCCTCCCTTGCTAGGGCCTTTTCAAAAGGAAAAAGATCCATGCTAAAAATGACTCCTCTGACTCCAGAAATGTAATGTTTACTTTGCAATACTGCAACACTTATCACTTTTATTCCCTAGGGAAAATAATGCTTCCTCCTAACTCCATGGATGTTGGACAACCACAAATCTAGATTCAGAACGGTCAGCACTGAAGTGCCATTAGAAACATTTTATCATCCCAATATAATGAAGACAACTTAAGCAGAACAAAAAGAAATAAAACCACACAACACAGAGACATACATACACACAGTCTGTGTGCAAACAGGAGTGCATTTGAACTCTGAAGAAAGAATGAGCTTCTTGCTGATGGAGGGGTTTGTTTCCTCCTCTTTAAGAAAACGAAATGGAGACTTCAATATCACCAGCATCACATTAAGACGCTGTAAAAAAAATGATGCAGTGGGTCTTATACTTAACATGGATGTTAGGAGTTATTTAAATTGGTTCAATGGGTTCATCAGAAAATGGAAAATAGTGTTTAATTATTTAACACTGCTTTTAATTTAAAAAAAAAAATATCTGGCTACAAAATGTCTGTTACAAGCACAATCAACATGTGAAGTACACAGAGTCAAATAGACTTTAGCTTTCAGTTTAGCAGTAGCTTGATTAACACTCCATAAAAATACATGCAACTTCATCATGCACTCTGACTACCCATTACTTCATTTTTTAATATTTTTCCATTCTAATTAGCATCATATTTTATTAGCATGCTCATATAATGTATTAAAATACGTACATACCAAGATTTAAGTCCACGGGGACTGCTAAGTGCAATAATCAAAGGTGACTTTTGCCTGTAAAAGCCCTTTCCTGTGGTTCTCAGTGCAGTCGGAAGGGATACTTCAGCACCATAAGAAACAGATTTGCAGTTACGCTCAGTTTTTTCTTCAGTTAAAGTGCATTGAATCTTGTTGGCAAAATTGCCCGGATTGTAGAATTCGGCATCACTATAAATCAGTGTGTTACGTTAAAGATCTTCTTAACATAGGATTAAAATGGCATGGAAAGTTTGGCGTTTAAAAAAATGAAGTGGCAAGAGAAGACAGGTGCTTGCTTCTTTAAATCCACATTCAGAGAAGAGAGAGTACAGATAATGGGAGGGTATAAACAACACCCTGCTTTGAGGTCCAGCAGAGAAGAAAACGGATGAATTTTCACCCACTTTACAACACTGAAGATCATACAGCACCATCATACGCACTAACACAGAGATCTCTAAGGTGTCTCATTTGAATATGTTCTGTGGAGACAAAAAGAAGGATACATAAGGAAAACATCCTATCCAAATGGCTTCTTGCAGAAGGAAAGACGTTTGCTCTCTCATTGCCACTCAGATGCAGAAGGTCTGAGGCAGCCTAGCTTGTGGCATCATCTCTCTCTCACCCCCTCTCCCCCGTGACTACAGGCAGGCTTGCTCTCCCCAGCTGCCTCAGTCTGGTGATGCTGCTGTTGATGAATCAGGGATTCTCAAACAAAGACCAAGCCTACCTTCGGGTGCCAGCAGGACTGGGGGGCTCCTCTCCAGCCGCAGCCCGGCTGGCCCGGCCCCTGCTCCGCCGGCATCCTAGCACCTCGGGCAGCTCCCCCGCAGCGCCCGCACCCCAGCACCTCGGACAGCTCCCCCGCAGCGGGCGCGGGGGCGGCCGGGCGGGCGGCGGCCGCGGGGAGGGAGGCGCCGGCAGCGGCCGCTGCTGCGGTCCCGGGCTGCGGGCGCTCGGCAGAGCCTCCCGGTTTCTGTCTGATCTCCGCTGTACTGAAGCCTGATTAGCAAATAATCCAGTGGGGAAAAAAAACTGCGTGAACGGCACTGCACATCGCGTTTAGTCTAGAAGTAAGAAAGGATATGAACAACGCCCTACTCTCTTCCCTCCTACCCCCCTCCTTCTCCCTTCCCAAAAAACAAATGGTTCTTCCTCGGAGAATGTGTAAATTAACCTTTAGCCCATGTTATGTCTCAAGGAAATGAGCTGCCACTTAAAAGGCCCATCTAAGCCTCGGTTTGATACCTCGTATTGATGTATCTTTTGCACTCACCCTCACTGAAAAGCAGTGCAAGGCACACAATTACTGCTGACGCAGATGAGCTCGCTGCTTGGGAGGGAGGGGAGGAGCTTCTTAACCTCATCAAAACAACCTCCCACCACCTGCTCCCATTGCACAAGAAGTGAACTATGGGCAGAATGAGCATGACATTATGCTGCGTTCCCTATATTGATAGGAGATATGTGCTCTGGAAAGAAACATTGTTTGAAAAGCATCTGGGGGAAGCTACACAGCTGTATGCTCATCCGGAATTTGTCAACTTAATGGCTCAGAAAAAAACCTGGCCCTTTTTTTTCTGAACCGGATCTGTGTTATAGCTCCTCCTCGCAGAATGTGCGCAGTTTTGCTTTCTCCCTTCCAAACCTGCAGCCTGGACACACAAAGCAAAAGCATTTGCTCTCTGAGCAAAAGCCAGCAACAGGGGAGATGACAAGATGTGTTCCAATTGTGTTAGTTGTCCAATTGTTAAATACCATTTCTTTCTTCTCCTAAGTTACAGGTCTATTTTGCTCTTGCAGAAATCTTGATTCTGATGATGCAGTAACAGTTGCATTTATTTCTAAAATTAATAACAGAAATTATGGTGATGGAATGGAGTCCCTTCAATGTAATGCATGTTCATGTGAAATGCAGGGCTAGTAGGCAACTAAGCAGAACACAGGAGAATTCCCTGAAAATTTACAACCCCCAGGCTGGAATATCAATACTCCTTCACATTCAAGAGCACTCAAGATAACCACCTAGGTGCATTGCAAAACACGGTGACCTCCTTCATGCAGCAGTGACCAATCCTGACATAGCTTGAAAAATGCCTGCTCCTAGAACTCCCTCTCCTATTCACCAGTAACTCTCTCACTGGAACAGTACATCCCACCTCTTGCAACCCTGTGAAACAAGGCAGTGAAGCTTCCACAGAACATCACTGAGATGCCATTTCAAAAGGATCTTTAAAGAAGGGTTACAAAGACAGAAGAATGGAATCTGAAAATATGGAGAGATTTTCTTCTTGTCAGGGAAGATGCTCTGCAAAGAAGGACCAACAGTGTAGAACTGGAGGCAATCTTGGAAAAAGAGAGGAGTTTCCTTAGCCCAGAGTCTAGCCCATGGCTCTTTTTCTGATTTTCTCCTTCCTTGAAGGATACCTTAAGAAGAGCTGTGGCTGTGTGGAGGAATTCTTTGATTTTCATCATCAGTAGATCCCTGTTACATATTAGTGTCTTACTTCCCATCTCCAGAATTTAAGACCTTCTTTATCTCTGCCCTAAGTCATACACCACAAAAAAAAAAAAAAAAAAAAAAAAAAAAAAAAAAAAAAAAAAAAAGTATTTGCCCACTCAGATTTCTTTCCATGTTACCTTAAAAATCATCACAGTAAGGTCATTACAAATAAGAAATTTGCAAGTCAACAATTTTTCAACCTGTGTGATTCCCCATTCATCCCAGTGATTGAAGCAACCCAGATACAATCATCTTCTAGACTACACGTGATTGCATCTTTTGGGACTTGCCATATCTCACCATTCTTGCATAAAGGTTGCAGGGAACCAACAGCTGTGAAACAAAATGCACATTTTTCCTTCCAGCAGCACTGTAGGAAGGGCACTGGGGGAATATAATGACCTCTGCAAAGGTGGTGGTTCCATTCCTGGCAAAAGCACAGAAAATTCACTCATCTGCCTCCACAGCCAGAACTTTCTGCATGGATGGCAGAAAACCTGAATCAGAACTCAGGTCATCTGTTTTGTGTTCTCTCCAAGTTGCTTACAAAACACTGTTATCATCATCTTGAAACACATTTAATCAGAACTCTAACCAACTAATGACTGACTTTCACACTTTGGTTATAGAAGAGGTCTAATGAGTACAAATATATGCACCTGCACCAACTAATACCTGTGTTCTTATACTGCAGAGGTCTACACCTGGCTGGATTCCTGGTCTCCAGGCAGCTAGCAATGGAGAACCTTCATTCCTCACAGCAAATACCAATCCCTTCTCCCCATCTCCTTTGTTTTGCACCTTCACTGGTGGTTACAACCACACAGAATTCTGGAAGATATAGATTATTAACACTTGCTTTCAATTTCTGAAAAACTTGTGCAAGGCTTCATTATGTGGCATTTAGATGAACTCCTGTTACTTATTTATAGTTATGTACACTCACACACTAACATAAATACACCAAAACATGCTGTCAGGAGGCTAACACACCATCTAACAGGGGAAGGGTACACATCTGCAGGAGGCTTCTTTGCCAAGGGGAAGACAAGCCCTTTCAGGCTCAGAGACAAGTAGGTTTGCAAGACCTGAAAATTTTAGGCAGGGGAGAGGCAAAGGGCTTTCAAGAGGAAGAGAATATTCATTTAAGTGCTAACTGTCCACTTAGTGACTGAGAAAGTCTGTCTGCCTGTCCCTGAGATACCACAAGCTTAAGGACAAATTGGTTAGAGTTTAGTGCTCTTGGATCAGTCTCTCCTTGGTTGGTGTAGGGAGGAGAATGGCTCTCTAAGAGAAGGAGACCTCATTGTTTCCAGATCTGAACCTGGTAACTCCTGTCTTACTGCAGAAACCTTTAAATAATTATTTACATTTATGAGGGTCAAAAAGGACAAATTTCTTCACTTTCAATGTAGAACCATTTAGATAATTTAAAGCTTCTCTTGAGAAGGCAGGCCCATGATAGATTTTTACATCTGACCTCCAGGCCATAGATGAAGAGTTCCATGAATGGAGACTCCATAAGAGCTAAATCCCCTGAAATTTAAATCAGAAATGGAGGACAAACCTGGAAATTCCTGCCACCTAACCAAGAGGGGAGAGCTATGAACCCACATCCCTGTACCCAAACTCTCCATCCCAGTGAATGGGAAGACTGAACAAGAGCAGTCCACACAACAACAAAATAAGACAGGGTTCTTATCAATCAGATTTTGCCAAGACCAAAGGCTTAAAAAGCCCGACTCATCACAGGAGAAGCTCAAGGTTGGAAGTTTACCACACTTAGAAGGTCACCAAGGTGCTAACTTCAGCTGATCAGCATGTTCCTTGGATAAGCCAGGCAAAACTTGCTTTGCTTATTTCTCCTTTACCCTGCCTCCTTAGCTTCGAGTACTTTTTTCTCCATCTGGCATGCTTAGTCCTGATTCTTTTTTAATATTGCTGCCAGCCTGCAATTGCTCTAGCAATGTCATGCCCTTGGCAGTATGGATTCCTTGCTTTATCTCTGGCCACATATCTTAACCTAGACCTTGCTACTATCCCTATCCTTAATATTTCCAGCAGTTGCATTTGGCTTTTAACTGCAATACCTGGTATTCGGTTCCAGTCACAACTCTTAGGACCAAATCAAGCATCTTAATTTTATGATAAAACAATAGTTTCCCCTCAGAGTCCATCATCATTCTCATACAAGTAAGAAAAGGGAAATTGTCAATGACAATCTTACCTGTGCTACACTGCATCCTAAGTCTTAGTTTAGCAATCACTGCAACCTGCCTTAAGGACTGAATTTTTCATTCATGAAAAAGCTGCTTAGGTTTTAACTTGGATTTAAGCCTGAGTTCGTATTTTTAAAGGGGTTAATTGAAGGGAAACGTGGCACAAACTACATCCAAAACCAAGCTCAGTGTTCACCGTAACCCTGACCTTAAGCAGCTTTCTCAGATTTGGTTTCTTCATGCCCTAGTACCCCACCTATGATCATGATAAGCAAAGTCAAAACCTCAGGATATATTTGTAATTCATTTTCAACATGATAAGCTGAATTACCAAATTGAGCCTCTCAGGCCACTTTTCTCTAATTATTTCATTCCATGCCCCAGATAAGCTTTCACATTGGTGTCTTGTTTTTTTTTTTTTTTTTCACATTGATGTCTCATGTATTCTTAAAACCTTGAAAGTTATGCAGCTGCTCCTTATCTCAGCCATTTTTGGCTCCTTTTGCCCCTCTCTCCATCCTCAGCCATGCAGTTCTATGACAAGTAAAACCACACACACAGTAAGAGTAAATGGAGCTCCCACTGTTCCATCTCCATCTTGGCATTTGTTTCATCTATTCCACATCCCTCTGTAGCCCCCTTTCACTTCCCTGGAGCACATCAGCTCTATCCCTCTCAGCAACTATCTTCAACCCTCATAAACATTTCTTTTTTTCCAAGTACTGAGAAGGATTCTTCTAAAGGTATGACGGTAGGGGGGGGTCCCCATTCATGTAAAAAGCCAATTTAAGTTAAATGCTTAAGTGCCATCTGTGTCTTTAAGAGAAATGTCTTAATTTTCCCCAGTGATCAATTTTTTTTCACATGGGATCAATTTTGCTGTTATTGCTTAGGCAAAATTCCCACTGAAGTCCATGGGGAACTTTGCCTGAATACAAAATGTGGAGCAAAACCCTGTGCTTATTTGCATATACCACAAATCACAAAGATCCTGTCCTGATGCAAGTGATTTATCCTACATGACAGCTGGTGCAACTGGGTTATTTTCAGCCATGATTTGTTGCAAGATATTTCATTGTATTTACAATTAAAAAAAAAAAAATCAATTGATTCTTTTTTCTTACACTGGATTAGATTGAAAGATTCTGGCAGCTTTCCAAACCCATTAATTACTAAATGGTATATTTTCAACAGAAATGTTAAGCTATAAGTAGATCTTCTGGAGCCAGTTAGCTCCTAGCTAAAATCAATTAAAGCTGGTAAAGATACATTTCTATGGTCAGATCCCAAATACAGACATCTGTATTTATAGCATAGTGGATGCTTGCAAAATCCTTCACAGAGATGCAGTTGTATTGGTAAACCTCGGCTTTTTACTGATTAGCTCACACAGTGGTAGTAGGTGGGTTTATTATTCCAGGATATATCCAACTGTAACAGTGTATGGTTGCATTCACTCTAGGCTCTAACTCTCCACAGCAGCCTTGATTTCTAACCCCCCAAAAGCACACTTTATCTTAAGAAGTATAAAATCAAGGCAGTTTAAGCTTGCTTGTCAAACCCCCACCCCATACTCATACCCATTTGTGTGGCCTTGCAGGGAATTGGGTCATGGAAATCATCCAGAACAGAAATAATTTTGGGTGGGAATGAGGGAGAATCCAAAACCACACAAAGAGAAGGGTGTTCTTTTCAACCAAATCACTTCCTTGCGCCACACAATGCAGAGGGCACTTCACAGCGTGAGAATGGTACCTCTGCCAAAGTGCTCCATGACTTTTTGAAGTTAAAAATCCTCATGCTACTCCTTGTGCACTTAAGTTGCAATCTGAATGACTCCAGTGCCCAGGCAGCACTCGTGCCAAAGCCACTTCACTGAGACTTGACCTGCTGAAGCCCACAGAAGCAAAGAAAATCCTGCAAGCAGTCAGGGAGGTGCCAGGCAGTCCTCCCTGCCCTAGAAACTCCATGACAAGCACACACAATCACTTCATTACTTGAAGGCAGACAGAGAAGGGGACGTACACAGGACACAAATGTGACCATCAACCACGTGTGTTTGTTGCAAAGTGCTTTACCAGAGCTCCTGACAATCTCCAGGCATTTCAGATTTGTGTAAGCCAGCACCACAGCTAAAAGACAAAAAGTCAAGAATCAGCTCTGCTTGCTTCCCACCCCCAGCTATTCCTCAGGCCTTCTGCTGGCACAAACGCTGCTTGGCCGTGTGGTGAAGCAGATTGGAAACTGGTCAAGCTGAGAACTAGCCTGGGATTTTGGCACCACATGCCTGTTATTACTTCTGAGAGGACCACCCTGCCTATGCAATGAGCAGAGAGCCAGCACGGCCCAGCAGATGGAAGGCAAGGAAGTTGGGTCTCATTCAGGAGTAGCCAACTTCTTGCTTTCATGCAAGCTACTCAGAGACTTGGTTGTGAATAAGGAGCTCCAGTGAGCCTCACGGCATTCCTGAACTCTACAAAAACAGAAAAAAAAAAAAAAAAGGCCTGGAAATCCACAGAGTACAAAATCTGCAAAAGCAACCCATGATGAAGTCTAGAGCAAGAGGTCTGGGAACAGTTGAGAAATTTTCTGGAAACTTAAAGTGTCTTGTCTGCACTTTTTATTTCCCCCTAGCACTACCGGTAAGTCAGTTGCATACTGTTAGGAAATGGGCAAAGATGGGGAAAGTTAAGAGTTCCTCACTTTCACCAAAAAATACATGTGCCCCACTAAAGGCATGGTAAATACTGAAGGACTTGAAGGACCTGGAGAAAAAATTGCAGTTTCATAGAATCATAGTATGTCGGGTTGGAAGGGACCTCAAGGATCATCTGGTCTAACATTTATAGTATTATTATTTCATATGTCCCATTTTTTGCACTTTAGGATTAAAAGTGCCAAATGTTAGGACTAAAGCTTGCACAAATCCCTCTATTAAATAATATTGTTGTGCTGTGTACATTAAGATGGTATTTAAGAATAAACTGTTGCTATTGACTACATTCTTTACAGCATGCACTTGTAAAGAAAGTAAAATCTACCTAAGCTTTATTAGCAACACAACTAAGACTTGTCAAATGTGTTTTCAGTACTTCGTGAAATATTTGTACACAGTTCAGTGCACAACAGGATGGCAAGTAAAGTTGGGATGAAAAAATCTGTTAGACTCCTAGAGTGAGTAGTTCAAAGTCAGATTAAAAAGTGGAGGGGCAATGGGAGGGGTGGAAAAGCTGCAGTCTGATATGGGCTGTGTAAGCACGTCACTCATCACCTCAGACTGAGCAAAAGGAAAAAGCTATCCTCTTACATTTGGAAAATCCTTATGTCCAGAAAGACAAGGACTGAAGCTTGCAACAGCATAAGTCATGGTAAACACTTTGACCAGCATGAGCTATTTTTTCCATGCTCAAATATAAAGCAATTTTAAAAAAAACAGAAACCAAACTCTTCTAATTACTATGGAAACCGTAATTTCCTGTGTATTCTCCCTAAATAAACTCAGGAAAAATCAGTTTTCTCCACAGCTATAGCTGGCTAATCATTATGTCAGTTAACACATTTCTGGTTTTTCCTCCTGCTTATTTTCTAGGGAAAATATTGTGATCCTTTATATTCTTTCAGTATAATAGCTGTTCCCATCAATGGATGAGCTCAAATTGCCACCACTCAGGAAGAAAGGAATGCAAATGAGGAATACCAATTAACCCCTTTACAATTAAAAATATCTCTATCTATTATAGCACCCATTAGTGATACTCTAGTTAATGGTCTGTCAACATTTCCATTAGACCTTTTCCCCCTGCTTCCACATAGAATTAAATCCTAGCTAATCACCTTGAATATGCAATCTGTGGATTTACACAATACTTATACACAGCTCAAATGAGGCAAAATACAGATTTCTCCATTATCTTGAGCCCTTACATTCTTCTAAGAACCTGTTTGCTAATATATCATCCTAAATACTCTGTACTCCAAATAGCTGAATAACTGCAGGATTATTTTTGTGGTGTTACAAATACTTCATACAAAACCCTCAAGTAATTGCACAGACCTGTCCTAACAATATACTGTGAAAACAGTAGAGTCAAACTCAGTTCACAGCAGAGTCCTTTTGTCCAATATTCTTTACATTACACCTTCCTTTTTTTATTCTAGATGTGAGACAATGGGTTACATTGATTCCATGTACTATAATACCTAGAAACGACAGGGCGAATTAAGGACACAGCTTTGGTCTTAATAGCTTAAGACCAACTTGCATCCATATGGTCAAACCACGTTTTCCACACTATTGTAATGTGTTTTTTGTGTGTGTCAAATTCATTACAAATGTATCACATTGATATATATTGCATTTGTTAGTCCTTTCAACTCTCAAAATACACTGAAGCATTTAGAGTATGCTCAACATCAACCAGGTGAAGTGCCAGAATACCAGGGAGAATAAGAACTCTGTAACTGACACCCAGGTGGAAAGGGAGAGGTAAACAATAGGAATCCTACAGTTTAACCCTTATTTTCACCACGAGATTTCTCAACATATTAACAGTATTAATATTGGTTATATATATATATATATATGCACCTTGGCAGAATTTTGAGCACTGAGGTTGCACAGAGCAATTCAGCTTTGCCAGGTTTTCTTGGCTTGTTCTAATCCCCAGGCAGAGGATGCATAGCTCTGATGAAAACTAATTAAACACATCTTGTACACAAATGACCCTTCAGAAACAAGAACTGCATACCCTGCTCAATGGAGTTAAGCATTTAATATGGTGAGACTGGATTCTGTTTGGAGTTACTGTTTACAAACTAGAATTAGATTGGCTGAAAAGGCCTCATTTTATACAACACAGCTGATAAAATCCTGTTTGGAAAAAAAGTTTTTCATTCTCAGTCCCCAGGCATACAAACTGGTGCCACCACATCACTAAGTGCCAGAAATACTGCTTTCTGGCAGCCCTGTAAAAATGCCCTTAGTTTTAGAGACTGGTTGAGTTTACAGCTCTTTCAGTTCATGAAGTCTGTCCCCAAGTTCACAAACTATATCTACAACCTTATTTACATGTTAAGAATAACTGAAAGTTAAGGAGGCACTAAACAGAATGAGATCAAAGAGAAATTTCATACTTGAAACTTAAGTGGGAAATGGGCCTGCCTTTAAAAAAAAAGTGTAAGAGAATATATATTAACATCTCCAGAAGGACTGTGCAAAGAGCCAGGAGATAAGATGCAGACTTTATATTATTGCACACTTGTCTCTGTTTTCCCACCTTGCTTGATATGCAACTTACGAAGTTGCCAAGAAATAAAGCTTTTGCCCTGGAAGGGGAGAAGGATAAGAAAGCAAAATTTGGAGTTTTTATTGACTTAAGACTGCAGAGATGACTCCATGACTAAGTAGATCCTGTCAATTAAAGAGAGAAATGAGGCATTTCAAAGACTAAATATTAACCTTCAATAATTAATCCTTTCTGTAATCCCTGGGAAAAGGAAGCAAAATGAAGCACATGAAGTAAAACTGTGGTTTGCCTGAACTTATTTCCTGTTTCTAAGATCCAAAATAGCATCTTTTTAGAAAGCCAGACTGTCATTTTGATGCAAGAAATTACAAATCAGAGCATTTTGCCCAAATGTTTTGGCTTCTGTGAATCAACATTTTTCATGTGAAAAAGCATTTAATTGAAATCACCATCAGATCCAACCTAAGTGAGGCACAGAAAACTAGGAAAGTGATCTTGAGCAGGATAACACCATGTCCAAGGGACATCCTGTAGTTAGAGATTGTGACTGTGCAGCAGTGACCGGAACTTTAAAGCATTTTTATTCCTTTTATAGTCAAGTGCCATTAACAATTTTGGACCCCTAAGAAATAAAAAATAAGTAACCAGCTAAGCCCAAAATATTAAGAGAGTGATATTAAGGTCTTTTATTCTTAAACATGTGAAATCCTTTCCAAACAGATGGTATTTCATACCTCTATCTGCAGATCTATGTTGAGTCAATATTCAGGTTGTACTTCCAACAGAAATTTCATCCTAACTTACACATTTTACATGAACATAATGACAATGCTCTTTCCTCCACTATCAGGAGAATCTCACATTAGTATTATTTCAAGGCTTTCTAGTGACCAAAGACAAATTTAAGCAAATGGATGCTTTTTATCAGTATTCCCTTCAAAAGAAAAACACAAGGAGGGGTGGGAGGAGTAGGTGAGTGTGTGGGGGAAAACAGGGAGATTTTGCATCTATTCTAACCCAAGAACAGCAGCAGTGGCACAGCTCTTTAAGAAGTTCAATTACTCACATCTCCCATGTCCCAGGTACCCAAACAATAACATCGAGTCAAAATAAAAAGCTTTCCTGGATGCTGAAAATAGAAAAGTCATTGCCCTACTGTCAGTGATGCAAACACCATGGCAGAGGACACTGAATTTTTCTACCTATAAAAGCTAAAGGGAAAAAAAAAAAAGGTGAAAAGTGCCTACAGGATAATTTCTCTTCCACAGCCGCCTTGAAAAATGTCATTCCTTCCTACCCAGCATAACTATGCTCAGATTATGCACCATTTGCCTCTCTTTTCAGGGGAACTGTTGCACTTTTGAGTTATTAGGGAAACTTGGACAAACAGAACATGAACCAGGGTGCATCGAATTCAAGGCACTGTCACTGAGAAAGCTTTGCTGAAAACTGGATTAAACTGTGGGAAAGAAGCAGAACTGTTAACAGCTTGCTTTTACATCTTCCCAGTACACTACTTCAAGCAGATATGATCACAGGCCAGTGGAAAATGATCTCTGTCAGCATTGCCTATGTTATCCATCCAAATGGGCAGATACCTCCAAGAAATCCACACCATATGTTCTCTTCCGATTATGAAGCTACCACTACAACCCACTTCTTGAGCTGCTACTGCAAGGAATTCAAGGCTATTTCTACAAGGTCTGCTACAGTCCCTCTAGAGTGGGCTTCTAGATATTTCAGGGTTTTTCTTCTACTAGAAGAATTGCAGTGTAAGTATCTAATGTACCACTGATGGAGTCTGCTTTTCCTAGTGCAGTAGAGGACAAACACAAAATGCCAATGTTACTTTAATGCTGTATAGCATACAAGATCATGACACACCCACACAGAGAACAAACATGATGAAAAATACCTGCAGGTTCATTTTATCTGAGTTTCTTTTCAGCTTTGAATGCTTTGGTTAACACTCAGTACAAGTCCTCATACATGGACTTATTTATTACTTGGAATTGTGCTGCTCAGACAGCACCTTATCTAATTATCTAGAAAACTTAATAGATCTGTAGTGTACAGTTTCCCTAACCTGCAGTAACACCTCTAACTAAAGCTTTTGTTTAGGTTACCTTCTGTTGTCCAACAGAAGACTCCAGTATTTTTCATTTTATATATTCAGGAATTGTACATGACTTCTGCAGCTGGAGGTTTTGAACACCCAGAGGAGATCAAAACATCTAGTGGCTGAATTAAGACGCAGTTACCAAACACCTGCAATAGTTGAACACCTTAAAATACTTTCTTATGCTCATTTATTATTCTACTATTCAATGTTATTTCAAACTTCACTTGTGTAGGTCAGATGTCTGGACCTGTGTTAGATGTTTCTGTCTGTCAGATGCAAACTTACACTCTGAACTTCCCAGAACTTCCCATTCATTTACTGGACAGGTGACATTTATGATTACAGAACACTTCTGGAAATCTCTGCTGGCTCCTGCTGCTGGATGAGACAACAAGCAGCAGACTGAAAATTAAGAGCTAGATAAAAATCTGATTGTGCTACTTTAAAAATAGTTTGAAAGCTGAACAATTTTTAATCATGCTTTTTCTATTTGAAGTGTAACCTAAAATTGCTAGTATCTTTCTTTCCTAGTATTTATTCTGGATTGTGATTCATTCCTGTACTTAAGAAGAATCCGATCTTGCATGTCTTCACACAGATTTAGCCATTTTACAATAAACTTTAATTCTTTTTTCACTCTCCCAGTCTTCCTTCAGACCCAAAAGAGCATCTGGCATTGCTGCAATAGATAACTGCTTTAAAAATATATTACTGTAGGCAGCAACTCTGACAGTGAAGACCTGACGGAAAGCCACCAGTCCAGCCCCCACCACACCTCATTTCTGATCATGCTTTTTTTGCTCTCTACATCAACAGGAGCAACGTAGGAAGAGCTGCACCCACTCACAGCCTTCCTCAGATACGCAGTGATTTGCCAAAAAGGTATTTACACTGTCTCACATACCACAAAAGTTCACAGCACTCGAGCAGATGGGTCAAAATATGAGGGTGGAAAGAAAGTCTGAGACTTTTCAGGAGGACACGCAACAGTAATTCATGACAGTTTTAATTTATACCATATCATTTCCTTCCCACATTTCCCCACTGTGCCAGCAGATTGGTGCTTTAAACTCACTTATTTGTCAGGAAGGAGTGACAAGTTTGACAGTAGCAAAGGGACTCTGCAAGTCCAGGTTGGGACTATAGCAAACACAAGAGTTCTCAAGTTCACTTCTGAATTGAGACAGAGGGAGGGTTCAAGTAAACTGGACTGACAGGAACAAGCTGGGGTCTCTCTAGCTTTCTCACCCAACTTGTGAGAACATACACCATGCACATTTCCATCAAGAACCTGTTGAACTGAGGCAGTACAAAGGAGCTGGCAGGTTCTGTTTAGGCAGCATTCATGCCACTGGTTATCTTAGAGACATGGTTTCACAACTGTATTTTTGGTGGCAGCAATTGAGACTACCTCAGTCTTCAATCCCTGCCTTCAAATGCATCTCTAACTATTAAATTAAGAATGGAAATATTAAATGGAAATTTTTCACCAAAGCAGGATTTTGGCAGTGCAGTAGCAATCCAATGCTTGACCTTTTATCAGATGAAAAATGCTGGATACCTGCAGAGATTTTTGTAGACTGCTGCAGGAGTTGGCTGGGCTTCTACAGAAGAACTCAGTTTGCACATCTTGGCCATGCTTTTCAGCTGGTGGTGGTGCCTGTTTATCCACACACATGCTGTCCTGAGCTGTTGCTCATTTTGCACAACACTGATCCCAGAAACAAGGACACCATCACCACCAAGGAAGTTGAAAGATTTTCAGTAGGAGCAAAACTACACGAAGAGCAGTGTTTTCAGGAAATGCTGCAACGCATCCAAAAAGTTGCTCATGATACCCCTGTTGACACATTGAGAGTTTTAAAAAACCTGCCAGACTGAGGTACCAATATAGGAACAAACTCATTTCTTCTTCTGTCCAAAATAACCTCTGTACTTCAGGGCATGACACCGGGTAAAACCTGACCTTATATCTTTGATTTGGGGCTAGAACCAGTAAGTAAAAAAACCTTCCTTAACTGTATGTTTGCTCAACTTAGATCTACTAAATCATATGCAAAACAAGTTCAAAGTTACCAGTGCAAAAGCAAGAGAGATGAGAGCCTGGCTCACAAACAAAGGACTAGAGATAAGTGTATTTAAGGCACATATGTATGGCTGAATATTTTAATTCCATTTCAGATGCCAATATTCAGCCATCTGGCTTTCCTTGAGGCATTTCTTTTGTGCCCCCCTTTTTCTTTTTTTAATAGACACTCTTCAATAGCAAGGCATTAAAAACGTAAAAGGAAAACAAGTTGTTTAGTGTGAACCACTGCAGGCTACCAACCACCACTCCATTGTTAAACCTACACCAGACATAACATCTCTGAAGTTCCTAAAACAGTTGTATATTATCCAAAATATTTGCTCCCTCCTTAACCACTCAATGTTAGACTTAACGGCCATATGGTTGGACATTCATAATTAACAGGCTTTATCTAAATAAATACAGTGCTTTGAATTTTTAATAGGGTTGTCCATTAAGAACCCTCAATGAAAGGCAAACAAGAAAAAAGCTCTTTTTACAACAAGAGCAAGGGGTTATAGACTTCATGAGGTGCTGGCAGGCAGGAGGCAGTAGGCTGTATGAAACACTGACCATTCACACTGAGCTAGCACTGCATCCCCTCATGGAAACTTCAGTGTAAAGCAGATAAAACGCAGGATGAATAAACGAGTTCCAGGCAATGAACAAACCACAGACCTACTGCTTGTATGATGAAGGAAACCTGCTATCTTGGATTAGCCTTGGAGGCATCTGCAGCCAGACATGAGTCTCCAGCACAGCACCAAAAGACTTCCATTTTTATGTGACTTCACAAACTAACCATGCTGATTAAACATGCTTTCTATTTTTGATAGAATAAGTGTGGATGGCAAAGAACCTCAGTCTTTCCTCCAGCCTCCTCCCAGTGGCACAGTGCTGTCACCACTTCCAGTGGGGCACTGCACATGAGCACTGCCTCATCACAACAGGGGCTCTCAGCTTGTGCCATCCGAGCTGCCACAATGATTTGTGCTGTACTAACAACCAAATTCTTGTTAGATTTACACATCCACTCGTTATTTCCCATCCTTGTTTATATAAACTACCATGGCTTGTTATTTGTCAGGCTTCATATCTGTGAATTTAATGGAACTGCACTTCTCAAAATCACCCACACTGTCAACAGCTCTAATTTGTTTATGTCAAATCAGTCTTTTTTTACCCCATTTACCCTTCTGTTTCGTACCATTTATATTAGCTTGTCAGCTGGGATTTTATTTATTTGCTTTGGAAGGTTTGCTTCTGTGAAACCCTGATGGCAGAAGAATTGTATAACTCAAGGGACAAGTAATAAGATAAAAATGCTTTCAACACCAAGCTGTTACTTCCAATTCAGTCCTGGTCAAGAGCAACAGAAGTTCTGGACAGTTTTTGCATTTATTAGACAAACAGACAAGAGCTGGGTTTGGGTTTTCTTTTTGTTGTTGCTGTGTTTTTAAGTCTGAAGACTGCTCTTTGTTACTATTTTACGAGCCACCACCCCAGAAACCTTTAAAAAATGTTGAACTTGTAATGACAAGGCACACAGGCACCTAGAGATTTTACAAATTCTTTCAAACACCAACATTGTGAGAAGACCAAGTTAGCTTGGAATCCAATCCTCCATATAAGCACTATGACTATACCTCTTCTTGTAAAAAGAGATCCAATAAGAAGACAAAGAAAACAGAAATATTCTTCAGGAAGAATCTTAAGAGTTTATTATCAAAACATCAAACCTTGTTTGAAATTTACTATGTCCTGAGAAGACATGAAAACCATTGCTCACAGACACATAATTTACTTCTCAGTGTCATCCAAAGTGTGATACTGTAGACAGTCCCTGCACTTGTGCAGAAACTCACAGCAAAGAGATGGTCACAGCTTCCTATATGATCAGTGTAAGGGATGAAAAAACTGCAGCAAAGCAAAATAAAACTCATTTGATGAAAAACTAGATTAATACTTGAAAGAACGTATTTTTGTACAGATTCAATACAAGTCACAGCACACAGTTAAGGCTGTAATGATTAAGAAGGAATTAGGAAGTGTCTTCATTTAGTTGTCAGGGTGCTCTCTGATACCCACCCCATGCCCCCACTTGTAGGTAAAGATAAAAAGGGGAATAACAAAGAGATACTTCAAGGTTGGAAATTAGAACTAGAACAAGATTCATGTAAAAGGGAAGTCATAGTAACAACTTGGAAAGTAATGCAAAATAACCCAACACCCCCTCCACCCCCATATATATATAATCTGATCTTAACAGTAGGTGATGTAAGAGTCTGAAGGTCCCTCATGAAAAGCTGACAAGAAAAAATGCTAGAGTGGAAATATTGAGGTTATCCAATAGTTTTCTGCCTCCTGGACCTCTAAAAGTACCTCCAAAGTAACGCCTTCTCTCTCTTGGGCTTGGTCACCAGATGTCATCACATCCATGCCATAAAAATATTTTCTGTCTCCTCAAACAATAACAGGAGGCAAGGAAAAAAAGTCAATATTTTTCTCAACTGGATCCCTGATCACTGAAGACCCAGATGGTAGTTCAAGGAGTTTTGCAATGCTCAGTATTTCAAAGAAAAGAAGGAGAGAAGAAGAAAAAAAAAGAAAAAAAGAAAGAAAGTAAGAAAGAAAGATCCAACACTTCAGAAAGGGCTTGGTCCATAACATCTCCTCCTACTCCATGGAGCAGCAGCAGAGGACACATCATTCCTCTCAGGTACTTCCCATTCTCTTACCATGGCCACCCCATTCAAAAATATGCTAACAGCCCTGTGCAAGAAAGGAGGTATCTGGGCTATACAAGCAGACACAAAACCCAGCTTTGCTGTTCTACACCTATTTTTGTACTATACCAATCTAATCAAGCAGCAAGCTACTTTTGTTAGTGCTCCTTAGTGGCAACCTAGCACACCAACTCCTTTGCTGGCCTACCTGCTTCTCAGAGCTTTGACAAAAGCTCAGCATTTTGAATGCTCAACACATTATTGCTGTTGCAATGCTTCGGTTTTTCATTTAATTTTGGGGAATGATTCTTTTTTTTCCTGTTGTGGTCAGATATGCATTCTAGCAAAGACTTAACCAGATGACTAATGGGAAGTATTTCTGCACATTATAGCAGAGTTTTTGTCAGAATGAGAATTAAAGTCTTATATTTCAGTTATGTTGAAATCAACAAGGTCTCTTAACTCTAAACACTTATCAGAATTTGTGTACATTTACTTCATAGAACTTGTAAAAAAAAAAATTAAAAAAAAAAAAAATCTGAGACCCCACAGCAAAATACCAGTGCAACTACTGTGTTATCAGTCCCAGTTGCTCTTATAGATCTTCCCAGCTTGAAAAAAATACAAATGCCTTGGGCTAAATTTAGCTCTCAAGATTTGAACATGTGTGGAAATCCTGATCCATCTGAACTCAGCATGTGTACTTCCCAGATTTTAACAGGACAGGATTTATTCTGTTTTTACTGGCTGATCTGTGGAAACACCCCACACTAACAAAAAATATGTAGTATCCAATCTTCTCATTCATTTAAGCAACATGCCTTCATCTGTATATAAACATGCACTAATTCTACCAGCTACTTGAAACTAATTTAAGTCCTGAATGAGAAATATTCTGGGTATCTCAACAGGGAGTTACAACCATCATTTTCCCCTTGCAGCATACTGAGGTGGGACTGATCCCATCTGTTCAGGCAATGAAGCCAGAAATCAGAGTTGAGATAAAGCAAAACCTGAACTTCCTTTTTTTTCTGTTTGTGTACAAGAGATCTGACAATTCAGACAAAGCCCAGCGTGGTTCTTAACCTATAAATTTGTTTTGATGAATTATAGCTAGGATTTGAAAAGCTGCACAAGTTCATCTAGACATGGAGATCATCCCTTTGCAAGACTCCAAATACTACAGAAAATAAGCCTAGAAAAGCTATGTCATCCACTGCCCTGCTCCAGGTGAAGAAGATTCATAGCACAGCCCATACAGGTGCTTTTAAACTGTCATTAAAGGCTTTCAGTGAAGGGGAATTTGCTATTTCCTTATGAGACCTGCTTCAGCCTGGAAATTCAGCTAATAACCCCTTACACTGCTGTCAGTAGGAGGCAGAGAACTAATAGATCATAATTTTGCTTACAACAAAAACTTAACATGCTGTAAATCACCTCAACTTCTCCTCATAACTTTTGCCATCTAAAAGACAACAACACTAAAACAGACAGCTAGAGTAGTTTTTGCCTACACCTCTCCAAAACCACAGCTGCTGAAAGAGAAATTCCAGGACTGAAATAATATCTTGCATGTGACAATGCAACCATTCACCCACAAGCAATGTGTTTGCCTTTTTCCAACAGCAGTGTGGTATGGAAGCTTTATGTTCAGTTTGTGGTCTGCTAATGAGTATTTCCAGTACTATTTCTTTCTCTTCTTTAATGCAGCATCACCTGAGTGAGCTTGGGAGAACCTGGCAGATGTATCATCATTGTTCACTGGCTGCCTTTTTAATGTTGTGTGGCCTATTACCATTCTTGCAAACAGGTCTTTTATATAGAAGAGCCCACTTTATATGAGAAGCCAACGGGCCAGACAACCAACTAAACAGCAGTAATAGCTGTTGCCACAATAGCTTTACTACTAGTTTATGTCAGCCATAGTAATTGCTTGTGCTTCATTGTAACTGTTTGATTGATATTAAGCACCAATTAGCCTCAGTTCTTTGCCAACAGAACCCTGAGCAGTTGATGAGGACACAGGAATTGAAAAGACCAGAGCTAGCAGCTCTAAGAGTTGCAAACAATTTCCTGGGATAATCACAAAAAGGAAATAATGCATTTATTTTCTATCACTTCTCTTCAGAGGTAAATCACTCTGGGCATACACTGAATTAAGACAGGAGTGCATTGGAGTACATTAATTATATTTGTGTATATAATCAGACTAAGTCAAACTGGTATCGATGCAGAAGCTTCAAACATCAAAATAGCTGTTTTTCCAATTGAGCAACAACCAAAATCATTAAACAGCAATTACAAGAAAACAAACCTGACTCATTCACTGTGCTGGTGTGAGCTACCACAGAACTGCCCAACCACTTGCTACTGCTGTGGTAGGGGCCTGGAGACCATGAACTGCAAACAGGTAGAACTATCATAGCCAGGAAAATCTTCCCCTCTCAAGCCAAGACACTGTTCAAGACAGAAAATCCAAAGTGAAAGGAAATAATATTAACCAGAGAACGTGGATTCTGCCAGTTAGAGAACAGGACTCCACCTGGCCAGCACAGAATATCAGCCTTTTGACCAAAGCCATAAAGTGATGCAGCTTCCATCTCTTTCCACTCCCCTTGCTCCCAAACAAACAAAAAATACAAACAACAAAAAACCCAACCAAATACAACACACACCACCAAAACCCACACAAAATAAACAACCCAAAACAACAAATAAAAAAACCCAACCCAACCAACCAAAAACCCCCACAAACCAAACAAAAAAAACCAAACAAAGCAAATGCTCCTGAGTGGCATTTAGATCTCAAATTGACACTCACTGCTTGCTTCGACAGCTTCCATGGAGTCAAATAGAACCATAAAACAAAATGATCTGGCTCCTCATTACAGAGATGACACAGTTGAGAGCCAAACACATGCCTTGGTGCCTATAATGGGACACTTCAATAAACAATTCTATGCAGCACAGTTGGTAGTAATGTGTATGCAACATCCCATGCTGGTTACATATCCCTGTATCCGTAGCAAAAGCTACCCCTGAATTTGTTTTAGGGGAATCATTAATCCTCAACACTAGTAAGCTGGTCATCTGGGTATCTTAGAGCTCTATGAACTTCTATATCTGTATCTACAGTCATGATTTAGATTCAGGCACTCTCCACAATTATCCCAGGACCTCTGCTATTTTTGGGGGTAGAAAAGGTGAGGAGGGAGGTGTTTCAGATAATTTACCAATCAAAAAAACCTCAGGGCAGAACAGTTCTTCATCTTTTCAAGTAAAAAGTAGTTGTAAACAGTAACTACTGACATAATGTGTAGTATTAGTTCTTTGTGGCTACATTTAACAGGCAAAGCACTCATCTGAAACATATCAGATTTACACCTTCGTTAGCAAATGCATACAACGAATTGAATGTGGCAACTGCTTGCCTATCAGTGCACATATAGGGCTAAGAAATGGCCCTTTGAAAATTTTATTTTGTAAGTCACATGGGTTGATTATTTTCTCTCTGATAAGAGTATCTGCTTCCATCAGGTTACTTATGCTAGCACCATGTGGCAGCAGTTATGAAGCAGATAATTTTACAAAAGTCTCTGCCATCGTATCCTCAATATTTTGTAATCTCATTTTCACTTGAGATTAACACACACTTTCCCCTCAGCTGCTGAGAAGCATAGATGTATAAATACATTAAGGCAAACAATTTATAGCTCCCCTTTTTATTTAAAATATGCTTAATTAAGGCATTTATATTTCTGCAAATTACTGCAATGTGATTGACCTAGAGGCTGCTCTGAACCTTACAGATGAAAGAATTTATATGAACTTCTTCTCAACAGCTTTTTTCCAAGCTAATTTTGTTTAAAAATCTTTTTAAAATGCTTCTTTTGATCATTATTGCTACATAAAACTCTTAGTTGGCCAGAACAGGAAATTATTTTACTATCTCACCATGAATCTGTTCCTTAAAGCTTATTAGTTCTTATTTCATAACAGCTCTAAGCATTTTGTTATCAGCAGTGACTCCCAAATAATCCCACTGGACACTTAAAATGAATCAAAATTTACTCTAAAGCAAACATTTGCAAATACAGCACACTTTAGAGATCCTAATGTCATTTTAAGTGTTATTGCCTATTAGGAACAACAACAGCACAGATTAAGCAGTTCATAGAAGTGAATACAAGTCAGTTTTAATTGCAGGCTTAGAGCCATTTTCATTAGAGATAAACACGTACTCCCTCCATATTGCAAGTAGGATGCCTGCATATGTGATTTCAAAAGTGATACTCATCTGCACAGTGGGTCTCCTGCCTTCCTACACCCTGCTATCTCTGATGAGGACAAGAAGGCTTCTCCCAGTGTAAGGAACCACGTATTTCCAGTGCCAGATTTAACAGAAGATACCTGCCAAAAAAAAAAAAAAAAAGCCTCCTCAAACTCTCCATATTATCCCTTGGAAACAAAAAAAGTTATTTCCAGTGTAGATGTCAGCCATTGCATAGGGGTCATTTACATCTCTGGAGGAAAAACAGTGCTTGTAGAGCTCATAACACCACCCTGTTGATGTCAGCTTATGCAGCATTCAAGGATCCAAATTCTTGCATGTTTATTCACAAGTCCCAAAGCTCAGTTCTATAATTGCAGCTGATAAGAGGTTAACTGGCCAGCAAAAAATCTAGGGAAGGTTATATAAGCTAGAAAAGGATCCAGTAAAGGATGGGAGTGAATGAAGGGGGAAACAAGAGTATTTGGCTGTTCTGAAACTGAATGTGTCAGTCTATAACATCTCAAAAAAGAATATACTCAAAATACAACTCTGGAATGCAGCACTTCTTACTGTGAGCTGCTAGGTGTCTGTAAGCAATTTCACACCTTCTGGTCATTGGACTTAAAGGAGGATAACTCCTACTTGACACAGGAACTACAACAGACTGGCAAGCTCTTCAAATGAAGAGAGATTCATCTCTAATTATGTCAACACACAAGCAGAGTGAAAGATTGAAGCAGCACAGGGAAGAGATTCATTCCACCCCTCCAGGCTTTAAAAAGCCAGGAAGCAACTCCAGCAGTCAAAAGATGCCCATGTTTCACTTCACCATCTACCTGCCAGTTTAAAAAGCCTAAGCATGGTACTCTACTCTACAAAAGTCAACTTTTTCACATACTTGGAGATACAAGAGTCAACAGAAAACATATATATTGTGCATGTTTATGTTGTGTTTCTGAAACTTGCTTGAAGGGAAGTGTAATACAAAGAAAAAAAATTAATGAAACACTTTTTAATATATATATCTACATTATATTGTGCACTTGAACTCTGTAAAAGGGCTCCTCTTCCATGATTTATTTTTAATTTTCTACTGACTGCCATAGCTAAATAGTTTAAGTCAGTATAGTCTGATGACTCCATATAAAACCAATTACACTACACTGCATTAGTACATTGTCCACATAAAGCATACTTTAAAGGGTATTACAGTATGGTTAATTTATTAATTAGAAGATACATTGAGAAAATTAATTCCTTCAGAATGAACACTAGTTGTCTCATTTGAAACTAAGTACAAACATGAAAGGAAAACAGACACTGCAGAAGGAATATGCAACATATGCTAAAAATAAAATTGGCTGCAGTACCAAAACCATTTTGATGACTTGCAATTTACTGGAGAGAACAACTGCCAATTTCACCTTGTGAAATTAATTCTCTTACTGCTACTACTTTGGCTGACAGCTGTGTTGCCTTCACAGCCCCTGCTTATGTGCTGCCTTTGGCTCCAACCTCATCAACCTTTAAAGGGTTGTCTCTGAGGAAATAAAGGTCTTTTCAATTCTTAACTCCAGCTCTTCATCTTCATTTATCCATAATACATCTTGACCTGAGCTGCTGAACAAGAAAATTGTGCCAGCAGTAACAGCACCACACACAAAATGGCGGAAATAGAGAGCAGCCAAAACCTTGCTCCTAAGCCCTTTGCTTTCCCATCACTGTGTTGCAGCTCCTCAAACAACAAAACCGAACAAATAAAAAAGGTTAAACTCTTTTACTACCAAGACTCTCCTAGAAAATAACTTGAATTTCAGGCCATTCAAATTCACCATCCTCATCTTTATATCTCCAGTTTCAGCACATGCATTTCTTTCATTTGATTTATGAAGCCAGTTGACCATTTACATTTGATACCTCACACATCTGACCCCATCCTTCTCCATTTATTGTTCACAAAAATAATTAAAAAGTAACTTTAAAAACCCCACCTTAAACTACTTCAGGGAGTTTTTCTCCAGTGGCATGGACAGTATCCGAAGAGCAGTAACCCACTGATTCTCTTTAATGCAATTTAATATTGAGTAAATCTATGGAAGAAAACCACCAACCAGATCCTTTTTGTCCTAATGTTTCTCTAATAATGAGAAGTATCCACCTTACCCACATTTTATATTTTTGAGGTACAATGACTACTTATTCAAGAGCAACAAGAATTAAAAAGGCTCCTGGTGCTTGGCTCCAGAAAGTGTATCATAGATATCCAACTTACACAGCAAAAGTTTATAAAGAGCCTCCTCAGGGAAGGAGTTCTGCCTCACTGCAGAACTTCAGTCTTGCTTGTTCCCACATGACACCTGCCCACCACCTGCTACAGATTTTAAGAAATAGGGATGAGGTCATTAACATGATACAGCTGGAGCACTGAAAGCACCTGTCATCTTCTCACGCTCCTCATCTTTTCACCTTTTCACAGCTGTTTTTGATGGCAACCTCCCAAGACTGAAAATTTGGCCTAATCACGAAACATCACATACTGCTGAGGACACAGTACAAAAAGCAGTAATAGAAATTCACAAATAGTTAAGCCAGAGAAAAAGGCAGAAAAAGCTATCTGTTCTCCAAGAAACTCCCTCATCAGGTTCCAGAGGTAACTCTGCATCCAGAGAGTGGCAACCTGCAGCTCCCTAAACTGTTCGTTTTGGCATTTTCCTCCTGCTCCCATTTTGCACAAATGCAAGTTCACCAGCACATCACCCTCTGGATGGTGAGCTGTTCTTTCTTTCTGCATTGGAGAAAGAATTTCTTCATCAAAACTGCATGACCTACAATAACCTGATTTGGTGTTTTACTCCAGTTTGGACTTTTGGTTCCTTTTCATCAAGGCTTACCCAATATCTTAGCCAGCAACTACTACTGCTGCTGCTTTTTTTATAAAATGCAGTAACACATAGCAGCACCATCCTTGAGAAATACTGACAAGAAAGGCAGGACACCAAAGGGAGAAAAGGCAAATAGAAAACTGGTGTTTTTCAATAAGTAAATCACAGATCTGAGCCAAGAGACACACAGCACAATGTTCAGAACTACTGAAAACACAGGACAGTGTAGGAAAGTGACAACATTTTGACTAAGAATTCCCATGAAAGCCTCAGGTCACTATCATAAACACAGGATTAGAAACAGTTTAAGTACTTACTTGAATTAGAGCATATGAACAGCTATCTTGGATCCTTCCCCAGCAAGTAAACACCTGGGATGTAGATGCAATGCACAAGTTTGGACTTGTAAAATAGGTTGGGAAATACGTGTTCCCTTACAGACATTTTTACATAAAGAACTTACTTCCAACCTCAGAAATGTGTGATATGGTCTTGCTTTCGTTTTCCCTAAGACAGCCATATCCCTAAATCTAGTCCAAACTCCCCTTAAAGCTTGATTATCTGTCTTCAAAGAGAATGAAGCAAACTCCCTTTGTAGTCAATATAAAGCCATTTTCCTGCCCATTAGAATGAGTAGCAAACAACAGCCCTAGAGATAATATAACAGGGATCAGGTAACTTCATTTTTAAAACTTAGTAGGTGCCATGTCCTTCCTAGCAAAAAGAGATGTTTGCATCAAAGACACACAAAAAGTAAGGACAACAATATCACAGATTCTCCACCGCTTTTTGAGACACATGAAGTAAAGCGATAAGTTTGTCCAGACCTCCCAGGCTGTCTAGTCTTAGAGGGGAAAAAAAGCAAATTGCAAAAAACACAGTTTAAGCCATCAGAAGCACCCTTTTGCTGCCAACACCCTATTATTCCAGGGTTCCTGCTGTAATTCACTGCTAGTCAAGAAGAGGCCATTCTTGCAAAAAACACTCCATCTCTGGGGGAGCTCGGCCTTGGCCCTCCACTTGTACCCCCATTTTGCTGCTTGCTACTCCCGGGACATACTGAAAGGCAGAGGGAATAACAACATGCTATGAGAAAAAAAAAGGTAGCATAGCACACACACACACACACACACACACACACAAAAAGTGGTAATGTTGAAAAGTATAAAGACTGTAAATTCATCCCTGACCACTCATCAAGCAAAAAATATCATCTCACTAACGAGGGCAGAGCCTCTACCACTAAAAAGGAAATTGGTGATATCTAAATGAAATCTTTTCTTAAAAGCTACCAAAAAACCCACACTCCAGAAAAATCTTACAGCTTGGACCAATGAAAGTGCTTCCTGCAAGGCAACAACACAGCACATCCACACATGAAGCTAACCCAGCACTGGCTTAACCACTGTAAACCCTTTCCAATCCCCTCCCCTGAACACTAAGTGATTTTGCTTGGAAGGGACCTTAAAGACCATCTCCTAACACAAGGCATGGGCAGGGAAAGCTCCCACTAGACCAAATTCAACAAGCCCCCATCCAACCTGGCCTCAAACACTTCCAGGGACAGGGCAGCCAAAACTTGGCTGGTGCAACCTATTCCAGCACCTCACTGCATGTACACAAAATTAAAACTTACATTGATTTAAGACAGACCACACAAGACACAGTAAATCAAGAAGCACATAGCAGAGCTCCCACCCTGGGAATGGACTCCAACAAGTGCTACCTGAAGAACCCAACCACATAATCCCAGGGCAGGCTCAGCACAGCCCTGCTTGCAAAGGGCACTTCCCTCAGAGACCCCAATTCAAAGAAGCCCCCAGTATTGCTGCACACCCTCACAGCACTTCATGAGCTAGAAACAAAACACAGGCCCAAGAAAACCCTTGCCTCACACGCCCCAACTCAGAGAAGCCCCGGGCAATGCTGTACTCCCTCACAGCACTTCCACGGGCTACAAACCCAACACAGCACCAAGAGATCCCTTACCTCAGAGAAGCCCTGGGAAATGCACTCCCCCACAGGACTTCCACAGGCTACAAACCCAACACAGCAGCAAGACACCGCTTTCGTCAGAGACCCCAACTCAGGGAAGCCGCCAGCAATACTACAGTCCCGCACAGCACTTCCGTGGGCTAGATAACAAACACAGCACCCGGACATGCCTTACCTCACAGACTCCAACTCAGAGAAGCCCCCAGCAATGCTGCACTCACTCAAAGCACTTCCACAAGCTAGAACCCCAACACAGCCTCAAGAGAACCCTTGCCTCAGAGACCCAAACTCAGAGAAACCCCCAGCAATACTGCACTCCCTCACAGCAATTCCATGGGCTACAAAACGAACAAAGCCCAGAGAGACCCCTTGCCTCAGAGAAGCCCTCGGCAAAGCTGCACTCCCACTGGCTACAAACCAAAAACCAAGAGACCCCTTGCAATACCGCACAAATACCAAGAGACGCCATTGGCAATACCGCACTCACTCACAGCACTCCCTCAGGCTACAAAGCCAACGCAGCACCAGGAGACACCTTGCCTCAGAGACGAGCCTGGCAATACTGTATTCCCTCACAGCTCTTCCACGGCCTACAAACACAACACAGGATCAGGAGACCCCTTACCTCAGACACCCCAACTCAGGGAAGCCCCCAGCAAAACTACGCTCCCTCACAGCACTTCCACAGGCTACAAACCCAACACAGCACCCGGACACCCCTTGCCTCAGAGAGGCCACTGGCAATGCTGCACTCCCACAGGCTACAAACAAAACACAGCACCAGGAGAACTCTTGCTTCAGAAACCACAACTCAGAGAACCCTTTCACAATACTGCACTGCCTCACAGCAGTTCCACGAGCTAGAAACCCAGTGCAGCCCCACAAAACCCCTTGCCTCAGAGACCCCAACTACGAGAAGCCCCCAGCAATGCTGCACTCCCCCACTGCACTTCCACAGGCTACAAACCCAACACAGCACCCGGACACCCCTTGCCTCAGAGACCCCAACTATGAGAAGCCCCCGGCAATGCTGCACTCTCTCACAGCACTTCCACAGGCTACAACCCTAACACAGCACCAGCGGACCCCTTGCCTTAAAGGCTCCAACTCAGAAAAGCCCTTGGCGATGCTGCACTCCCTCACAGCAGTTCCACGAGGTAGAAACCCAGTGCAGCCCCCAGAAACCCCTTGCCTCAGAGACCCCAACTCAAAGAAGCCACCGGCAATACTGTGCTCCCTCACCGCACTTGCACGGGCTCCAAAACCAATGCAGCACCGGGACACCCCTTGCCTCGAAGACCCCAACTCAGAAAAGGCCCCGGCAATACTGCATTCCCTCACAGCACTTCCCTGGGCTAGGCACCCTATACAGACACAAGAAACCCCAACTCATAGAAGACCCTGGCAATACTAGACTCCTAGCAGCACTTTGACGGGGTACATACTCAAGACAGCCCCACGCCTGAGCAACACCCCCTCCCTGGACCAGCACTGACCTGCACGCTAGCAAACATCTTGGAAGGTTCTAGGTTCTTCTCTCGGGGCAGTTGTGGGACCGACAGAGAGCGACGCCAGCGGACGGACACGACTGCGCTCTTCGGGGACGAGATGCTAAATGCAGCCCCCATCAGACCAGGTGGGGATAATGAGCGAGGTGCTAAATGCAGCCCCCACCAGACCAGGTGGGGATAATGAGCGAGGTGCTAAATGCTGCCCCCGCCTCACCAGGTGGGGATAATGAGCGAGGTGCTAAATGCTGCCCCCGCCTCACCAGGTGGGGATAATGAGCGAGGTGCTAAATGCTGCCCCCGCCTCACCAGGTGGGGATAATGAGCGAGGTGCTAAATGCTGCCCCGGCTGCACCGGATGGGCATAAGAAGGGGTGCTTTTGGCCGGGGTGCAGCTCGTGGTGCCTATATGGTGTTTCGCGCACGTGGCGGCTGCTCCCTGCGCGGCCGCGTGCTTCCACCTCAGGACAGGAGAAGACAGGGGAACGATTATGGTCCTAACCGGGGAGAGGGGTTTCTGCCACCCTAACTGGCGGAAGGGACTTCTGTTGTCGGTTTCTCTTCCCCCCTGTTTCGAGCACCTTCCTCGGCGTGTGTTGCCTGCGGAGAAGTCCCAGGTAAGGAGCCCCTGCGTGTTGTGGTGACACTGGTTACGTGTGCACTGAGTTTGCCTCAGCCTGAGGGATTTTATTCTTTTCAAATGCCCTTGGCTGGGCAGGGGTGTTGGCTGGGTCCTGGTTCCAGGGTCCAGCAAAGCGGGGGGTGACCGTCTTACTTTGCACGGAAGCGTTGCTGTGCGTCTGTGCCTAAGCCACACATCCAGCAGGAGGTATAGCTGGGAAGCTGGGAGGGTGTGTGGGACCTGGAGACAAAGACTGCGAGCAGTGGAGAAGCTTGTGGCTACGCGCACCCTTCCTCACAGGTTCACCTGCCTGCCGCTGCGTGGTGGGCGAGGAGATCCTCAGGTAATGTCTCTCACTCTGAAAAACAGCGTGGGCTGACCGAGTTCTGGCCCCGAAGGCTCCGTGCGTTTGTGGTTTCACACGCACACCTCATAGTGGCTTCACAGACTGCCAAGCTGGGTACTGCCTGGTCATGTCTCAGGTTGTGGGAGCAGTGGGGAGCGTTCAGGGATACCCCAGCCCCACGGCCGCGCTGTTGTGCGCTTTTTCTGCAGCTATAGACTCGCCTGCAGGTTGAGCACAGGTGTGCTGAGGGGAGTGTTCAGGGATACCCCAGCCCCACGGCCGTGCTGTTGTGCACATTTTCTGCAGCTCCAGACCCGCTTGCAGATTGAGTACAGGTGTGCTCCTGGTGTCTGCCCACCTGGGGACATCCTCACCGTTGGCAGCACACCGGGTCACTGCCTGAGGTGTCTGGCTGCGGGCTGTAGTACCAGTCGGGTGTTGTTTTCATGGTGCATGTGAACCTTTCTCTGGCTTAAAGGAGGAGGAGGCAGCGAACAGGCGGTGGATGTACCAAAAGTGAATACGAAGAGCAATTCTCTTGAAACAGCTCCTCGCTTGGTGCTGGAAATGGAGATGCTTAATGAGGGCTTATGTTTCTCTAAGGATTTTTTTCTGGTTCGTTTCTTGCTACCATTAGAGAATACTCCTTGACAAAAGAATATGGGCTAGGGCTATGCAGTTCTTTTCATGCTTCCTTCCTCCTAGTGTTACAGTAACCGTTTTTTCATGTATTTTTATACTGTTTCCTGGTGGCACAACGGATTATTTCCTACGTTTTTTTTTTCTGAAAACCCTGTTGGCCTCTGACTTGTCCATAGAGGTTAAGGTGAAGAAGATTAGCCTTGTGTTCTGCTTCACGTGTAATGCTGCTTTCCTGTAAGCAGCTGTGGGCTGGACTGCAGAGTCAGTATTTCAGTGTGTTTAAAAATGTAGAAGCTGCAATAAATGCAATTGAAATGCTTGGTAACTATGAATGAAAGGAAACAAGCTTGTTTGCTTTGTCCTGCTCCCTTGGGGAAATTGAAAATGTGAGCACTAGTTAAAGTAAAAATGTAGGGGTTTTGTTGGTTATTTTTCTTTTAGCGTGTATTTTTCAAGCAATTGTAGCAGGAACTATTAGGTAAAAATGACAAAAATAGCATAATAGGAACCCCAAGAATGGCATGTTCTCCAGATGCTAGTAGAAAAAAAAGTAATAAGGACAGGAGTAATAACTGCTGATGCAGAGGGATTTGGACAGGCTGGGATGCACTGGTCAGAGCTCTCAATATTGGGTTAAACTGGGAACATCCACTTGCTTTGTGTTGATGAAGTGTAAGTTTATTTTCATGGAGTCACAAAGAATGTAAACTTGATGTTCCCCTGATGACAGGAGCAGTAGACTTGCTAAGCCATTTGACACCTGGTAAGTTTCTTGAAGCTTCTTGTATATTCATGTGGTCTGTAACCTTCTTTTACAAGTATATAAACACATAGCACTTAAGGGTAATGTTTCCAGTTGTTTATATAAGCAGGAAGGCCTCTGGGTGGAAAAATTGCTGAAGGGAATACCCTCATGCTCCATACAGGCAGAATAACTTATTGTATTAGACGTGGAACTAGTTTTCTTAAGACATGACTTTACTTTTGCAAATAGGCAAAAAGGTAATGGATATCCCAATGTGCAAAACATCTTCCTATTAATTGAATTTAGTGCTCTTACTTTAAGGTGTGAAAATGTCTTGGGGATGAGGAGTCTATCTCGGACAGAGATGAGGAACTGCAGTAGAACATTTTAATCAAGTGTTTGGCCAAGCCTGCCTATGCTGCTTTAATTAATTAATTTTTTTTTTTTGACAGAGGCTGTTAAACATTGTTCTGAATCATATACTTGAAAAAAAAATACTACGTTTTTGGAGGTCAATAGGAGATCATGCTCTGTGCGATTCATAAGAAGTCCAGGCCAAAAAGGCACTTAAAGCCCTATGTGTAGTCTGCAAAATAGTCATTTGTGAAATTTTCTTTCACAACAGCCTTCTGAACAGCATGGCTTGAAAAGAGCAGTGCATTTTGATCCACTGTAGTCTGCAGCAACTTCACCATACATTCTCCCTCTGTTTTTCTCACAGTTGACAACGATAATTTTCATTCTGTTTGAATTTTTGGCCTTTTTGTTGGGGCTAGCAGTAGGAGCACTGCTTGTGTGTAGTGCATCTTTGTTTTACTGCAAGTCTGAGAAATGCTTTTTGGAAAACACTGTATGCTTTTAGCTCTCTTTCCTGCTCTGCAAAAGGGAGAAAATGCTATTGCACTCTAAAATATTATGTACTCAGAAGAAGACAGTCTTACTAAATGACTTGATTTCTGGCAAATCATCCCTATACCACCAACTTGCCTTTTATATTAGGCAGGTCACCAGTTTGTTGGAATAGTAAACTTTAATAGAGTTCCTGCAGATTTTTACAATGTATAGTGTTTTGACAATATAATACTGTTACATACTTTTATATAACACAAATAATAAGCACGTGGAGAGAGATAAGAATTCCTAAAAGAAATCAAAATGCTGTTCTTCTTTATCATATAGGATGGATTAATAGCTGCAGCTGTTTGCTGTTAGGACCTAAAAGCTGTATTGGACAAGAACACTAAGAAATGCTCCTTCAGTGACTGGTGTCCAAAGAAATGACTGGGTTTTTCTCCAGGTTCATTCATATCTATTTTTATTAACTTCAGTTATGATTCAAATCATCAGCATATGCATGTGTATTCTTAGGAGTACCTTATTTATGCTACATACTTAAAAAATTACATTGCTAAAAGAAACCTAAGTTTTATTTTAAAGCCCTTTGAAATATGTGCCAAGAATTGAAGTCTGTTTTTAAAGTGACTCCTTTTCCTCTCTACATGCATCTGTTATGGGGTTTTGGGTTGTAGGATTTTGTAATTCTTTTACGTAGAAGCAGAGTCATAGACAGAAGCATCTTAAAGATACAAAACATCTCCTGGAATATCCAGCAAGAGTATTACTTTATACATATGTGTTTCAAACAGTTTTTTCTAGGACCAAAATGGCAGCTTCAACTACTTCCCCAGAAACCATATTTTTATTGGTTTTGAAATTTTACCTGGTATTTCACCTAAGTTTTTTATTTCTTTCTGTTAGCACAATTTATATCCATACATGTTTTTCTCCGTGGTGGCTTTTATTCTATTGTAAAGAATTAATTTATTATTATATATTATTTATTATAATTAATTTATTAATTATTTAATTTATGGAGGTTTTGCTGCTTTTCAGTCTTCACTTATTAAGCTGTATGTACTTAGTGCACTTAATCTTTCTTCACTGCAAGGGCACTATGATATTCTGTTGCCTGTCAGTATTCCCCCCCCCAGCATAAAGCTGCTGAGTTCTTTGAGAGGCTGAGCCTTTAAGTTTAGCAGAGGTGAGATGCGTTGTAGCTGCAGTGACCATTTTGCAATGGCTTGGTGCAGTTATTTTATTTGGTTATAGTTCCTGACGTGTGTCTCTCTCCATGTTCCACTCAAAGATAAATTAACCCTTCACTTGTTTCTGATGTCATTTTGGGAGCCATTTGTCTGTCTCAGTGTTGAGGAGGGGATGCTGTGGCTATGGTTATGTGATTTTGTCAGTCTTGTCAGATCTGGGTCATGTGAAACAGGTATTTACTTACTGGTAGTGGGTTTTGCCTACACAGCCAGAATTATGTCTGTCTTGGCTTGTGTAAATATTGCTGCAGACTCTTCCTTAGCTCACAGGCTGTGTTTACTCAACAGACAGGTTCAGTACAATTCAGGTGGAATTGTTTTTTTGTATCAGTGAATCCAAACGTAATATTTTTCTGCCTTCTTGACATTTACTTTTGTGTGCCCCATATAAGCTCTGCCTTCCCTTGATTCCACAGTGATTTACAGGTTTTCTGTGTTCCTTAATTACAACTTCTAGTTATTTTTTTAAGTCTCTTTTAGTTGTTGAAAAAAGAAGTTATTCACATTGTGTATTCACAGGTGTGTATTTTTTGCTGCAGATATTCCCTAAACAGTGGATTTAAAGTGTAGATAGGCATTGCCAAGTTAGGCAGGAATGAAGGGTGGAGGAAGTGCCCCACAAACTTCTTTTAGCTGTAATATGCCTTTTTTCATGAGCACTGTTGAATAAGGGTTGCATCTCTTACATAGTGAATACCACTGTTTTTTAGAAATTCTTGAGATTTTTTTTTTTTTTTTACTTTTTGTTTTGGTGTCTATTTTGCTTCTGCACAAGTTATCTAAGCATTAAGAATTTACCTGTCAAGAACTTAAGTTGTAAAAAGACTTGTACATAAATAGCTTGGTTGCAGCTTAGTAAATCACATTCCTCTCTATCATCTTCTGTTCTTAAGATTTTAGAGGCTTTTGAAGCTGGAGTTTCTGGATTATGGAGCTAAAGGACCTGTATATTTCATAGAATTTTTTAGGTCGGTTATTTCCACTCCTTTGGTCTTTCCAGTAACTGGAGCATAAAGAATCATGCTCTACCTTAATGCATGAAAGGGAATACTTTTAATTTACCTTTAGCTTTTCAAGAGGCAGCAATGAAAAATTGAAAGGCATGACTTTTTCTAGGGAATAAATCATCAAAACATATTGTGAACAATTCATTTCAGTTTTCATAGTCAATATTCTTGAATGCAGGCAGAGCACCCTTCATCTGGAAACTTATTTCTAGTTAAGAAGTGTGTGCCCCCCCTCCCTTTTTTTTTTTTTTTTTAAGATCATTACCCAGCTGCTACACAGAAGTCCTCAAGATCACAAAGTCTGTTTCCATACCACTGTGAATGTCACAGCTACTCATGCTGTAGCAGCAAAATGTCATCTGTAGATTTTTTTCTTCCAATTAGTGATGAGTAACACACACTCGTGAATAATTTTAAGTTAAATTTTCTTACTCTCAAACAGAACAAAAAAATGAAAGAGCAGTGACCACTGAATCATTAAGTATTTTTAGAGATATTTAAATTCTAGGAAAAAGATCTGTTCTACTTAAAAAGAGGCCTTTCAAATTATTTTGACTTCTGCCCTGTGGTTGCAGTGTTTGTATGCAAGTCATAATTAGAAGCCATGAAAAAAAAGACTTGAGAAATCTTTCTCCAGTTCCAGTATCATCGCAGCAGTGCTCAGCATGGCAAATAGTCATGCTGTGAGTATTTGCAGTGTACTTTTTCTTGGTTTTCACTGTACCCTGCTGAATTTAGGCTTTAGAGGGTCTTTCAGATGCTATGTTCCTGGTGACTGGAGGCTCTTGTCCAGCTGAAATTAGTCCAATGGGAGGCTTCAGATTTTGCAGAACCATCTAGAATGTGAAGGTACCTTTGGAGCTGAGTATTGCAAAGCTTTGTCCATTCAAACATCCCTGGAATTTCAGAATTCACCACCAAATCTACAGGTGGGCTTGCTGATGTCCAGAAAGCACTACTTAGTTATCTATAACCCTTTACAGACTGTTTGCGTGGCAGAAAACTATCTATATCCAAAACAATTGGCCACCTGGGGAGTAAAGATGTGTTATGTGTTTCCAGAAAGTTTTGTCTTAAAAATCTCATCGTGACCATAAAGAAAGTTAGGTTTTAGTTGGTAAACAAAGCATTGCCATCCTGGTGTTTTCAAACTAGAGCTGTGTGTGCTCATCAGGCACTCAGAATTCATTCTGATGAAGAGCAAATTTGGAGACAATGATGAATTTTTTGCTGGGATGAAATTGGAAGGGAAGATTAAGTAATTTTAAAACAAGCAGGCAGTGGCAGAAGAAAGGCTCTGGCTGTTGTCTACAGGCATTTGAAAATTGAATTAGGCATGAAGGAAAATGAGTTGTTTAAAATACCAGGAGATTTTTATTGTGTGTTGAGGGAAGGACTGAGGAAAAGGGAAAATCAGACTTCTGTAAAGTGTTATGCACAGACAAAAATCATATAGTCCTTTATCAAACTTGTTCCTTTTATTTTTTTTTCATAAAAAATTAGCCAGTTTGCAGTTTGATCCTTGTTCATGTGGGATGTAACACTTCTACCTTTGCCTTTCTGCCCCCTGAGGCTGAAAAACACAGATTGGAACTACCAGCAGTATACTGTGATAATTTTTACCACACTACCCTTTTTCATCCTTCCATGGGCAAAAGGAAGGGTGATAGGCTTTTTGTATATTTTTCAAAACAGCCTGTGAAGAGGGCCCAATGCAAAGTCAAAAGTAGCAATTTTGATGTGATTCCTGTGAAACTGTCATGTCTTTTTGCATCAGTTGTACAGTGAGTGACTGATATTTCTATAGTTTTTGTAATTCTATGTGGCCAGCAGACCAAAACTGATCAGTCAAGAACAACAATTTTTAATTGAAAACCAGGTTTATTTTTAATTTTTCCATCTCATTCAAGGGAAAACTTGTATGATTAACAAGAGTGGAAATCTTCCCTCCTCATCTGCACTGCTTCTGTCCCAGTAGTAGGCTAATATGTCTTCTGGGCATCTCTGTAAATAAGAACTGGTAACATCTTCAATTCACCTCCTTACATTTTTAAAAAACTGCCAGAGTTCTGTGCAGCACTACAGAGAAGTTGACATTACCCTCCCTGGTTGCTCTGGACATCCTCCTTAGGATAACAGAAAGCAGCAGAGAAGGTTGAGGGCTCACTTAGTTTGTCCTGAGAGGTGGAACCGGTTTCTTGAGTGAAAAGCAGGGAAGTAAAAAGAGTGAACTCTCCTTCTCTGTCAAACTTGCAACCCTATGAAACAGAGAGTGGTATCAAACAAAGAGAGGACAGGTGTTTTCTTTAATTTCTTAGTGTGAAGGTGTCCAGATAAAAACATAAGTTTCCTGACTTCGCTACCATCTGTTCTAACCTTCATGTGTACTTCTTGTGTCTGTAGGGAATAAAAGTGCTGACTTCCAATCTAGGTACCTAGCAGCTTTGCATATGGTGTCAAACTGACACCTTTTCACTTGAAACCTGGTTAGAGGAAATGAGGAGCCTTGGTGGCAAATGTTGCACTGTGTTATAATGGAAATGCTATTTTATTTTCATGGCTTAAGTTTTCCAGGCCTTCACCACAAGCTTTTGGCAGAATAGACCATGATGAATTTATTACTGATTTCCTCCAGTAAACTGCTGAGCTCATAAGAAAAAAATACATGGTTTTGAGGATTTGAAGAACACTGCAGCGTAACAGTTTGGGAAATCAGGTTGTGTTGTGTAAGAGTGATCCTGAAAGATCTGAGACCAGGGACTTCAGAATTTCCTGGGTTAGTAAAGCTGTTACGAATGGGAAAGCTTTCAGGCCAGGGAGAGGGAGCATTTTGCAAAGTCTTCAAGTTAGGTTTAGATTCAGTGACTGGTGATAAGCTCCAAACAGAAGGATAGGAGGGGAAAATGGTTTAATTAAGTTACTACAACTAATGTAGGGGATCAGAGTGAAATGTTTAAAGGATCTGAAGTCTTATATAGTTCTGCTATCTCAAATGTAGAACAGAATATTTTTCCAGCTGGCTTTGTGCATTGAAGAGGATTTGAAGATTTGTTTGGCTTTGGAAGACAGGAAACTTGCTTTTTAATCATGAAGGATTGATTGTTTTGTATGGAACATTAGACATAATGGATAGAAAGTCTAAAGTGACATAGTAGTCTTTGCCTCCATCCCCTTCAGTGATCTGATTATTTGATCCCTTTAAAATATGAGAAAGCCTAAGGTGCAGTTTATCAATCATTCCTAGGAAATGAGATTCTCTTTTTCCTTACTCAGATAAATTATTTTTCCTTTATTTCCATAGATCCGACACCTGAATACTAAACCCATATGGTCCAAATACGTTTTATGTACTTTACAGAAAGAAATAATTTGTAAATGAAAATATTACTATATCCATCTCTTATGACAACTGAGTCATTTGCAGCTGTGCAAAATTAAAATCATTAAAAGCTGTGAATGATTTAAGGGAAGTGACAAACTCACACTCTTGCAATAATAAAATATCAGGTATTTTACAAGGGGGGGAACCTAGACAAATGCATGGCTGCACATTTCTGTTTTATCAAGAACATAAAGGAACCTGTGTAGTCAGATGTACCTGACAGAACAATAACTGAGAGTAGGTGGTTTTGTATCTTGAATGTAAACAGCACTCATTTTTGCAGTCCATATAAATATTTGTTCTGTATTAATATGAAATAGCCATAGTTCATATAGAAAATTTTGAAATCACTGTAGCAGAACAGATGAGTCTGAGAATGAAGCTTGAACCCAGGAGCACTGGTCCTGTACCTGCAGCTGTAGCCCAAAGTTCTGGGAAGGAAGGAGTCAGCCTCTGAGGATTGATACTGGTCGGTTTCTGATTTCTCAGCTGGTGGATTCTTCCCTTCAGTGTTTTCATCTTGCAGAAAAAATATGTTCTTGGTAATTCTGGTGCATGGGAAATAGAACATGTAACTTTGTTCTGTAAACAAGCAATGAATTGGGATTGCTTACCCCTGTATTTTTGTGGATCTTTACTTTTTGGAGCCTGTCATCTGCTTATCAGGTGAACTCAGGTATTCCTTTGTATTCCTCACACTTTGATCTTGTGTTACTTTATCAGGTCGGCTACATCATTTCCTCTGAGGTAGAGTCAAGCTTCACGTGGGCATCCAGCCTCTCTGCTAGTTATTTTTCCTCCTTTATTTTTTTTACCTTTGTAATCTTTGTATGTTAAAAGCAACTAATTCAGTGTTCCTCACTGGGTTGCTTGGATACTGTACTTAAAAAATGCTGTATCTTTGCTTGTTGGAACTTGGCAGTACTAAAGGATGCAGTTCTTATTTGCATGAATGTAAGAAGAGGGTAACACATCTGAGGACAGGGATTTTACCTGCTAAGAAAATCTAGAGCAATGTGCCCTGCTCCATTCACAGCTCTCTCCTCTCCTTTGCAGCTTCTTCATCTAATGTCCAGCCAGCTACTCTGTGACCTGCTTGTGTCTAATACTAGGGCTCCATGCTGTCTCAGAGCAAGGTTCTTTATTGTTGTGAACTCAATCCCCAGTTTTTGTTTTGGTCTCAAGTTGTCCCTCATTTGTGCACTACTTAGAACATAAGATTTGACCTTGAGAAATAAAAGAAGACACCAGGAGGGAATTGAAGATCCTCAGAAGACAGACACCAGAGAGCTTTCCATACTCATCACTAAATTAAGAGACTTGTGTATGGAGTACCAAGGAATGCAGAGAAAAGGTGTGGTTTCTCAGAAAGCTGCTTTGTAGCTCACAAGGGAATGAAATTATGGGTAAATTCAGTCCTAAAAATAGGGAAGCCAAGGGTTGGTATAAAAGTGACAGGGAAGTTTGGAGTGAGAAAGCCTAATCTGTGGGCTAAATTTGGCCACCAGCCCAGTTAATCTGGGTGGATTTCTCCTACTCCTTCCCACACGTATTGAAGATGTAAACACAGTATAAATTAGATGAATTGTTGTCATAAATTAGATAAATTGTGTCAGGAGCTTGATTACTGCTGCCTTCATTCTTGAGCCTTTTCAGCTTGACTCCTTTCCTTATTGCTTGACTCCAAGAGCTCTTGGGTTTACTTGAGCACTAACCCACAATTTTTGCTGACTTTTTCTGGGCTCGGGCCCTGGAGAAAGTGCACTTCTGCAGTGTAACTTCACTTTTTCTTCCTTTATTTTTGGTTTAGTTCTTTGTATTTTGATGAATTACCTGTACTATTGAAGCTGCTATGTTTGTAAAAATTATACCCAAACTTGGCATTTACTTGGATTCTCATTTTATTCCTGGTTATATGTTTGTGCCAGCCTAATTAAATGCTATTTTTCTGCTGGAATGTTACATCATCTCAGCCAAATAATAAGATTGGCTGATGATCTGGGACACAGTTTCTCAGTCTGTTTTCATAGATTGTTTTTGGAGAGCAAAATTCCAAGTCTCTCAGCAGATGAGGACTTGAGTGCAGTGAGTGGCAAGTGCTGCATGTCTGTGGGAGATGATGGGCATGAGTTGCAAGGGTCTGAAGCTCCTGGTGGGATGGGGCTTTGAAAAATTTTGAGCTGCTATTATGATTGACTTTACCTTTGCAGTGCCAGCTGGTGTTTCTTTTTTTCCCATGTTTCCTTAATTTCCCCTTCAAAACCAACCCCTGAATGTTTTATTAAATGAAATTTAATTACTCTGGCTGAATGCATGCCCTTTGTTTTATTGAGAAGAAAAACTATGGAAAAAAAAGTAATTGTGAGGAAAATAACTGTGCTGTGCCTTAGAAGCAGCACTGCTTCTTAAAAGCCTTGATGCTTTTTCCATTGTATTTTTTCACCCTAATTCTTCTTTGTTTCTTTCTGAGCTAGTCTGAGAGAGGACTGAAGGTAATGGGAAAAGCTGGTGCAGAATCTGAGCCTTGGTGGTGCTAGAGAGGTTTTGCTCATGGTGCAGCTTTAGTATTTCCTTATTTTGTTTGTAAAAAGATGAACTGAAAGAAAGGTGGCTTCTCCTACCTACCTATATCTGAAGAGTAGTTGTTGGCAAAAGATTTTGCTGACATTTTTTACTTCTTTGTTCCACCTTAATGTACAGTATTATAAAGTCATGCTTTTTATGGCTCAATTTGTTTTTCAAACTGAGAGTAAGGCTGCACCACTGGTTTCAGTGTGATGTTTTGTAGCAGAAAGACATGGTTAGTGGGCTATCCTATTTGGCAGAAGCAATTCAGGCATTCATCTCAGCATACAAGTTTGTTTTTTTATATACTTTTATTTTTAAATAAGACTGTCTTGGATGAAAATTAATGTCTCCCATATACAGGCATCAAAAAATGCAATCTGTTAACTTATTTGGTGTAGAGATGCTCTTCAACAAGAGGATTATTCATATTTGGTGTTGGCACCACTGTCTGGGTATGTTCCAGGCTCAGGATTTCTACCTGTTTTATAAAGCATTCTTACCCTAACAGAGATAGCTGATATTTCAGTAGAAGGTTCCAGTCATAAATCAGAAGTGATGAATCATTTCACTGTTTTTCAGATGATTCAGGTTAGGTCCTGACTTCATTGGCTGCAAGTGCAATACCTTAACACAGGGGAAGGAGAAATCACTTTCCAAGCCATAAGTTTATGCCTTAGAATTGAAAATGGATCAAAGGAAAAGTCTAGGCTTCCAGTGCATCATGAACAGTCCTATAGAGCTGTGTAAATCACTAAAGCATTTAAATAATGTTGTGTAACTAAGGAAGTAAAGAGCATACTACAGAGAAAATATTTTTCCAAGTAGTTTCACTTAGATTGTTTTTTTTTTATTTGCCTGTTGGTCTTCATTACCAATAAGCAATATACAGCTGTGCTATTTTTATTATCAAGAAATAGGTGTGTTGATGATCTGAATTTTTAGCCTAGCTAACATTATTTGTAGACTCTAAGTAAGCTTTATCCAAACTTTTCTTTCAGTAGGTAAGCTGTTACCTCAGATAAAGCAAAGAAATGCACTAGAAAATGGAAAAGAAATTGATTAGGTTTGGAATTTTTTTACTGGAAGTACCATTAAAAAAACCCTACACACTCAAAAGATTCCTAAGAATCATGAAATATTTAAAATTAGTTCATTAGGAGTAAAAAAAAACAAACTAAGAATTTAAGCTTTTAAATCCTTTCATCTGCTCTGACGTGAACTCAAGGATTTAACCATAGAAACCCTTGGATGGTTGCTGATGATGCACCTGTCAGCTTCCCTTACCATTATAGAAAGCACAGTAAGTAAGGCTAATTTTTCAAAGTGACAGTCACTTTTGAAAAATCACTTCTAGTGTGTTGGAATGAAACTGAAAAATGTGAATAATATTATCTTGAATGTAGAAAGGAAAAAGCTGGTTGGTAGTCAGAGAACAGTTTGATTAGGAAACTTTCTAATGTAAACTATTACAGTCTTGCTATGTTGTAGGGAAAAAAACTAAATAGATGAACAGAGCACAGGAAGGTAGAAGAGAGCCAGCACTATAAGAATCCTAAAGTCTTGTAAAATAGAGCTTGAAAATGGCAAGAAGTCATAACTTACCAGGATTTATTGTGCACAGGCTAGGCAGAGGGGAGTCAAACACTGAATAATATTTCGGTATGACACTCCTAAAGGGCTCAGAGCTTTGTTGTAGTAAAGCTGCAATCTGTAATCCTTCCAAATACCTGGCTCCCACTGACTTCAGCTCAAAGACACCTGGCAGTCCCAAGCTTAGAAATCCTTCTGCAAAGTCTGGGTGTGCTTTCCACTTGTTTGTTTGCTTTGTGTTTCAGCCTTGCAGTTTGCCCTCTGAGCAGGACCTGTGTTATGCTGTACTGCGCTGTATTGTGCTAGATCAGCTTGCTTGCTTCAGAGTTCCACAATATCCAGCTTTCCAATTAAGATCTGACTTTTAAGCAGTAAGTTAAATTGCTCCTCTGAGCTCGCTGTGGAAGCCACAGGGTAGCCCTGACAGTCTGTGTGTGTGGCAGGATTTGTCTCTGCAGTGGAATTTTAGTTACCAATGTAAGACAGCCTGTCAGAAGTGTGGAAACCAGGACCAGCTGCACAGAACCCCGTTACTTTTTTTACCTGAAAGAATCCTGGTTTCTCCCCAAGATGCTGGGGAGGCTGAAAAGCAAGTTTAGCAGACTGGTGAAACAATTGCTGCCCTAGATGTGTTTTCTCACCGAGAGGGTGATCAGACATTGGAATGGGCTGCCCAGGGAAGTAGTGGATTCTCCATCCCTGGAGATATTTCAAACGAACCTGGATGTGGCACTCAGTGCCATGGGCTGGGAACCACGGGGGGAGTGGATCAAGGGTTGGACTTGGTGATCTCTGAGGTCCCTTCCAACCCAGCCAATTCTATGATTCTATGTGTGTATCTGCTTCCAAGCCTCCCCAGAAGTCCACACATGTATTTTCTTCAGCCTTCTCTACTGTGGGGTCACAGTATCAGAATTTCTGAACGTGAGACAGGACTTTCCTAAGGCTTGGGATTATTTTACCTCATATCTATTTTCCCATCACAGAGAGTATTGAAGGCTTGGAGATAAAGCCATTTTACTGTAATGTTTCTGGTCCTTTTACTGAAGATCTTTAGCTAAATATGACTGCAAAACACCACCATGCAAAGATTTTCTGTGGTCAGCAAAGGGGAAACGTATGAACTGACTGCAGAATCAGAATACACTGAAAGCATGCATCTTCCATGAGTCTTTATTTTTTATTTTTGGTATCATGTATAAACCAGTAGGTAAATGCCACACAGGCAGTGAATCTACAACTCTACTCACTAAAGAGCACTCTGTTACACAACTATCTCCTTCCTTCTATTCCTCCCAGAGCTAACTTTTTCTTGAAGACACATTGCCAAGATCATTATTCAAAACTCAAATTTTTGTTTTTTTTTTTTTAAAAGTTTTCTGAAATTTGTTTCTTTTGTACATGTAGTTTTCACATTAGCAGCTTTTTGTGACAGATAAAATACAGTGTAACAGGAAATTTATGACAAATTAATGCATTGCTAATGAAAAGACTGGGAGGAGATTTTGGATATGCAGTTCCCCCCTTAGTCTGGAACAGAAATAACACATGCAAACCTCTTAATGTGGTGATTAGAATTCCTAAAAACAAATACATACAAACTAATTCAAAGTGTATTCTCTGTTTAACGTCCTTGTGATAGTCAAGCTTAGCACATCTTCTCAGCTGCATTTTTAACTCAAGTATCTCCTTTGTGTGAAATGTTGTTCCTGTGCCTATTTACTAACTGAAGATGTCTTGGACTTCTACAGCTTGTTTGGATCATATGGGCATGTCTGTGGTCCTGGAGATCTCTAAATAAGTCCTGAGCAACGAGTTGTGGGCTGTAAATTTCACTGGTGCTGTTAAACTTCTGCTCTATCCTGAAAACCTGGAAGATCACTCAGATCTTCTGTTTCAATAAATCGGTTTGGGTTGTTTGGTTTTTTTTCAGAGGCTCTCATTAGATCAAGGGGTAGCTCTTCTAATGTTTCTGTGTTGTCTTTCTGAATTTTCAAGTGAGCCGTGTTCAGTAGCATAATCCGGTTTTTGCAGTGAAAACTTTTGAAGACCACACTTAAAAATCATTTCCCCAAAAATCATTCTTGCTACGAAGTGAAGTTTTGCATACAAGATACGGTGCTGGAGCCACATGGCTTAGATGTTAGTGTACCTAAACAAAAGATTTTCTTTATTTTTAACCATGGAATAATTATTCTTTTAAAATAGTGGTTATTTAACCTCCCACAGCACATCTGTGAAGGCTCGTAGGCTGCTTTGGAAAAGGCATTAAATTCAGGAAATGAATGTTTTGTCAGAAATATTTCTCTGTCATTTTTGATAAGAATGTATGTACCTATAGCTATATGGCATGTCAAGTACAGAAGTATCATGAGAGCCAAGAAAAGCCAGATTCTAGAAGGTTTTGCTAGGTGCTGAGCCACAAGCAGGATAAAATTGTAGTGGATTAGCTTTTAAGTGAAGGGTGACAGAGGAGGGAGGTAAGCACAGGGACTGCAGTAAGAAAAGTGGGTATTTCAATTCAGAAAAATATCATTAGGAAATTTTTCAAATATTCAAATGTCTGAAATAGAGATGAGTGTTGTCTGGGTGAGTTCCTGCAGCAGAGCTGCAGGCTAGTGGCCAGCAAGACACATTTCTGTAGAGAAATTTGCTGTATCTCCTTTTTTAGCTGATAACATCCTTCCGTGCTGCTCCTTGGAGAAGTCATTTCAAGCTGAGTCCTGCCAAACTAAACACAGGGCTGGTTTTCCCAAAACTGAAGTGTACAGTCCTGTGTGTTCAAATGCAGTGCACCTTGCCGTGTGTAGTCCAGGGAGAGGGGAAAGAGTAATGAATAACAGCAGACAATGAAGAAAACAGCCCTAAAAGTGCTTTTGACTACAGAAACAGCAGGAGAAAGGCTGGCATGTGGAAATATTTCCCCATTACTGCCTGCTAAAGTAAACGAGAGCACTGGTGACAGAAACTGTATAGATTTGTGTTCTTTCCTCATTAGCTGCTCCTATTTCTGACAAGAACATCCCCAAACTGCATAGTAGGCAAAACCTCTGTTGTGTGCCAGGAACTTGGAGCTGCTAATGAATGCTGATGCAGGAGAAGTGTTCCAGTAATTTTTTCATGTAAATGGAATCGACAGTAGGGTAGAGGCAAACATGAAAAGGAAGGCAGACACTTAAAGAGAATGATTTAGTGAGGTAATTTGTATGATATTTTATTCCTTTCATACACTAAAACAAAAGCCATAGAAAAATATAAATGAAAGAGGAGACTGCAAATGTCTGTGTCTGGGAAGCTCCAAGACTGTATAGGAAGGTGACATTTGAATCAATTAGGTAACCATCACATGGAATATCCAGCTTTTCAGCTGAGTTTCAGTGGGCAAGAGCACGGCTTTCCACGCAGCCCCCTCCCCTCTTCTTTTTTTCCTGCCTTCCAATGTAATGTATCAAAGAGAAAAATAAGGTTTAGGGAATGTCATTCTCACTTAAGCCTGTCACAGTAAAGTGAAACAAATTATATACCATGAGCCCTGTCTGAAGTCAATAACTAGTCAGATCCTCATCTGGTAGGGATTACTTAACCCCACGGAGGTCATCACAACAGGACATCAGCATCAGTGAGTAATATTGTCCAGCACTTCTGTCTCCTGATGGGTAGAACAGATTTTTAACCTCTGTTTTGTCACGAGATAAGATTTCTGAGCTCACCTTCTGCTGTCTTCATGTTCCCCAGGGTGCAGCAACCACAAGTACTTGGCCTACATCAGCCCAGAGGTAGATCCCAGCACCAAAGGAAGGAGGTAGTTGGGTAAATCAGTTCAATAAGTAAAGAATTTAGAGATGACCATCTGAAAGGGGGTATGATTAAAGCCAGGATTCTAGTTTGTTCTCCTCCCTAACTAATACCATTTATTGTGAAAATGAATGAATATTTTTTTAAGTTGCTTCTTTAGCTGTAGAGTGAAGGAAATGTCATTGCAATACATTTTAACATTTGGCAAGATTTCCTGTCTGTATGTGTAACCAAACATGTTTTTTCAAAAAAACCCATGTGCTCAGGCATTGCACAAAGTAGCTGAAGGTTAGTGTTTAGTGCTTCAAAGTGTAAGTCTCCTTGAAAATGGGAAGGTGACTGGTTCTGTGATTGTGTCTCTTATATCTTTAGCATAATACAAAATTCAAAGTTATTCTGATTAGAATTTTTAATGATCAGAATAATTGCCTTTAGCTGCCTTATATTAAGTGAGTGTGTTCTGCATCAATATGCAGGTGAACTAAGTACCTCATTCCCTCATGCTTTGAAATGATTGCAGCCCTTAATGTATAGGAGGCTGTTGTTGAGACTTGTTGAGTGCTGTTGCTTATGTTGACTGCAGTGTGTGTTCAAAAACCTTCGACCTCCCCAGGAATTGTTCCTGAATCTTTCTGGATCAGGACCTGAAAGATTCACAATAAACCACAGAAGGCAGTCTTGGGGCATGACCTGTGTGAGCCCTGCAGGGGTCAGTTCATTACAGATTCCATTAAATGAAATGTCTGCTTCAATAGACAGCAAGTTGAAATCAAATCAATCTATGAACATTTGATATCAAATCCCAGTGCCCTCAAGGAAGGCAGCATTTCCCCTGGGGGAAGACTCTTCCTTTCTTCACAAACTTCCTGCCTCACAAAACGTTTTCTGATTTCAATTCCTTTTTTCTTTCCACCTTGCTTCATTTTCAGTGAAACAGCCCTGAGGAACAGGTTGGTCTCTTGTGATCACAGAGAGTGAACTCCAAATCCTGGGTTCTCACTCACAGTTTGACCCTGGGCAGCTGGAGTCTGAAATGAGGGTTGTGTTCCTGAGGCTGTCCCAGCTATCCTGTGGGTGTCTTCTTGGGTTTCCTAGCATTTATTGAGTATGGAGCTCAACCTCCCATCTTCAAGTGCAGCTGGAGCTGTGCCCTCTCTGGGTTAATATTGATTTGTATAAAGTAGTAGAGTCCTGACAGGAGAGAGAAAAAAACATGGAAGAGTATTCCATCTTCCACATCATGGCAGATGAGTGGATACTTGGATATCTGAAACAGGTCTGGCTTCCCAGTCATACTCAGCCAGAGCAATGTGGGTTAGTAAGCAACTACATGAAGTTCCAGTGGCCAGACCTTTGGCTGTCCTCTACTTAGTATCCCATCAGGACTCATTTCCCCTAAAAATGTCATTAAAATAAATAATTTCATGTAATGTTTCTATGTCAACTGACCAGCTTTTCATCATGGAAAAAATTTCTTTGTCAGGATATTACTGTTAGTTCTGCAAAATTCTCACAAAATGAATTTGTAAGACTTACTCAGGGTTTGGAGCTTGATGAAGGTGGTGGGTAGGTTAGTTAGATTTTTGTAAGGCCAGCATATTTTTTTCTCATACTGATGGCTCTGCTAAAACCATCAGGATCCTGTGATAAACAAATACTTTTTAACTTTTCCTTTGGTTCAACTTGTGCTTCCTTTTCCCTCATCCATCTAAAAAACTTAGGTCTTTTGTATAGATTCGATTGTATGACCACTTAAATATCACAATGGAGTGTGAATCCCTTTCTTTTATGTACATGAGTAAAAAAGCCCTTTATTCTGGTAGCATAAATGTCTGCAGACTGAATAGCTGCATTGACCACAAAGCTGAAGACCATGTCTGAGTCAGAAATTCTGCTGAGTCTCAGAATGATGGAAAGTGGGGAGAAGACTTGTGGTGGACAGCCCATCTATATTTGCTGTTTGCCACTGTTACAGACAGTACTTTAACTTAGATGCACTGGTATGTGCAGGTACTACCTTTAAAGAAAAAATCAAACCATGGAAAAAATTTTCTTAGGCAGGTAACAGCTTGCTCTGTTCTCTAATGACTTCCACAGTCTGGACTGAGGTGAGTTGCCAACATTTAGATATTGTTGAAATGACAAGTTCTTTAACTGATCTGGGCATGAGCACTAACACCAGCCTAATGCTATCTCATCCTTTCCTCATCTTGGAGTTATAGATGAAGAGCTAAACCAGAAGAGAAATAAAATGAGACAGCAAACATCTTTTATGTACTTGAAATTATCAAAAGCAACTTTTTCAAGGAATATTAAAGTTCTTGAACACAAATCTAAAACTTGTTCTTGAAGTTGTTTTACAAAGATGTTGGGTTTTTTAAATAAAAAGCTAAAGAGATGTGCAGAAGTGAATAAGAAACTGCTCATAAATAACTGAGTTCTATCTGTTAATAATGAATGAGATCTGAAACTAGGCTGTATCTGTGTTATGCAGATGGGATGATTTAGTCATTTTTATTAAAAGTCAAAATGTGTGAATTACAAATGAATGTGGAGACAACCTCCTGAAGGATATTGAAATTCTTTGTGAATGTTGCTGGCATGAGGACTTGTTTAAAAAAATGTTTTAAACCTGAGCAATAATGGCAGTTTAACTTCAAAGGAATGGATATCTGAATGAGTGATCTGTATTGCTCTTCATGACAGTGAATAGGGGAATAAGGCATAGAGGAGGCAGTGATTGTTATTTCTCATAATATTGAGGACAAAGAAACAAGCAACTACATGATTTGGTGTCAGATTTAACTACAAGAGTGTACTTTTTATGCACACTGGATAATTAAATATTGGAGCTCTTTGCCATAGTAAAGACAAGATAGACTGGGTATTAAAAAAATAAAACAAAAATGAGCAATTGTTAGCCCTCAGTCATTGTGATACTATACAGAAAAATTCTTTCTAGTGGATGACAGAACTTCCCTAGCGAGGGAAGGATCACAGTTTGGCCTGGTTGTTACACTCTTTTTGAAGTTGCCACTACTGGCAGCCCTTGGAGGTAGAGATGTTGAATTTGAAGGACCTGTGGTTTTATAATCCAGAAGCATTTGTTTGCAGTATCCTGGGGTCCTGGGTAGGACAGTAAATTCTGCATTCTGTGTTTAAGAGCTGTACTGTGTTTGCCTGTTTGCTTAGCATGGGAATACAGCATTCCCATGGGTGAGTGTCAAGTCTCTAGAAAGGTTTGCACCTCACCCTGTCACTGAGAGCACCTTGGTTGTGTCTCAGCTTTGTCACGGGAGCAGAGAAAGGGGTGGTATCTTCCTATGTGCACTTTAGCTTTCCTCTTCAGAAAACGTGGGTGAATGGGCAGGAAATGGATAGTGGAACCCTTTTTTTTCCCAAGTGGGCTATTGGGAGGCTAAGTATACCTTCTCTGCAGTCTGTGACACAGCCAGTTAACCTCTCCAGGCACCAGGACTAAGTTGCTGTGAAATTGTGCTGCTTGGTGTTGCTTCAGTCTCACCATAGAGCAGAGGCAGCTCAGGCACTGTGGGGTGACAGTGAAGATTTGGCTCTGTGGCTGCTACTGACTTGGTAAATGGGTTTGAGTAGTTCTGCTTGTCACTTCCAAATTTTTTGCCACGCTTTTCCTGCTTTGGCTGCTCAGGATAAGCAAGGCTTGTTAATTCCATGCCTAGAACATAAAAGCTTTCATTAAGAGGGCTTTTTTAACCTTTAAAGCAGCTCATTAGCTTGGGGTTGGTACAAGGGCCAGTTTGAAGTGATGAGCGTGTTTGCTAACATCCATCCAAAAAATGCCATCTGTTCCATGCACTTGAACAGGAGGCTCTTTTAGGACAGTCCTTTCTGCTTTATATGTTTGCACAGCACCTCATGCAATGCAACTTACCATGGCTGCAGTCTACATGCTCTTCTATGTATATGTAATAAATAATAAAAATTAAGAATAACAATTTTTAAGGAGAATGCTACTGTCTCTTCTTACCTATCCTTTTTTATTTCCCAGCCCAGGCAGCAGCTAAACTGCAGTACACTACATTCATCATCTTTTTTTTTTTCTATTAGGCATTATTAAAGCTTTACTAAATTTCCATTCTGTGAATTAGACTAAATGCAAATGTTGAACTCTCTGTGGAATTAAAATAAATTTAATCCTACAAGCCAATGCAAAGGATAGTTAAGATGCTATTTTTAGACGCAGCCTGAAATTCTGTCAATATGTAGAGATGTTATCCAATATTGCAGGAATTTTACAAAGTTACACTAGTGGGTATATTTTCCAATATACTTGTGGGATTAATTCTGATGGCTGCTGAAAATATCTGGATTCAACAGCTTTTTCATGTTTCTTCTGTATCCTCCTCACTCAGCTGCTTTGAGAATAGTTTCAGTGATTTCAGACTGTATATTGTCTTCTCTACTTCATAAACATTGTTTAAACAATTAACTTGTTGCTTTTTAACAAAAAGGAATATTTTGGCTATTATGACTGTCTTCTCTAAACTGCTGTGTATTATATTTTGCCCCCTTATCTGTCTTGTTATTGGTTTTGTAGGTGCATCATCCTTTCAGAAATACTTAAGATCTCAAGTGATGGGAAATAAGAGTGCATCCTTAGATGAGATATCTGTAAGGGTGGCCTGACTCACTGGCATGCATTTAAGTGGCTTCTCCGTTGTTTTTTGGCTTTTACTTTATTAGGTTGGATGACAAACATGACAAAGTGGTGGGTTTTTTCCATTTTTAAAACATTTTTAATAAAACCAACTCAGATTTCAAAAAATTCCAAATATGAAGCAAAACAAAATAGATGTTAAAAATTCTCCTTCAAGTGTTTTCTTAGCCCTGGAAATTGTTTCAAATTACAGTAAAATGGGTCATTATTCTCAATACCCAAATTTCCCATCATTTGTTTTCTTTTCCTGATTCATTTCTCTAGCAGTACTCATGGTAGCTTTAGCTATCTAGTAACTCAGTAAAAATGTGATTTTCCTGTTTCTCTGGTGACAGCAGATTTGTGCTAGGGACCATAAGAATATTCCCTCTGAAGTCATAGAACATATGGCATTTTTCCTTGGTTCCAAAGGAAAAGCAATTTTCTTCACACACCAGAACCCTACGAAATAAAGAAATGGGCAGATTTGTTTTGTGTGTTCCTGCTTTGCAGCAGACCTGCCCAGACTCTTCCCTAACCAATCCTAGCTTGCTCACTCTTGCTGATTTACTAACAAGTGTGTAAGATGCTGGTCCCACTGAAGATTTTGCATTTATTTAATGATATTTTCACAGGTAGACCCACAGAAGCTGAAATTAGTATTACAAAGTATGTGCACAGTCAGAATAAAGGTAAATAAGTCCTGCTCAGTGCATCTCATACATGCAGTGGCTTTTTGCTGAACCTCTGAAGTGGTTTTCTTGGGAGTCTGATGGCTGAATCTAAGAGCGGGTGAGTTTTCCTCTATGGTGAGAGTGTTCACCTCTAGAAGCCAGGGGCACTTCTGCCAATCTCTGTTATCCAACAAAGATGTGGGGGAGGAAAAAAACCAGCTATAGCTGCTTTGAAAATTCTCAAAACAGCGTGGCTGAAGTGCACTTTAATGAATGTGAGTAATACAACGCCCATTTCTGCAGACAGGCTTTTCAGCTGAATAGTCTCTCCATTCTACTGCATTTCATTTTGTTAGCTTATCAGTGACATTTTAACCAATCCTTCCCAGGGTCCATCTGGTGGTCCATCTGTCCCCAGAATCTACAATTCAGTGTGTGACAAATGAGGTATAGACAATTAAAGAATAAGAATGAGCTACAACATGAAACACAAAGGTGACATACATTGCATACCACTGTTAACAGTGGCACACTAAGGCAAGAAGAATTTGGCAAGTCAGACAGTAAATGCATATTTTGTATCACAGAGCAAAAGCTATTTAGGTCAAATGATTTACTGTGTTGTTTTTTTTTTTTTCCATGCCCCTCAGGTCTCTTGAATAACAGATGTTGGCTGTACAGTGTTATGGTTATGCAGAAGCTTTTTAGTACAGTAGTGTTCATTATAAAGGTCAGATTTACATGCAAAGGGAAATACTCAAATTATTCATCAACCAAATATTTGTCATTCACCATCCATTACTTCAGAATAATCACCTTGAAGTGGGCAAATTCCCCTTCTCATTTAAAAGAGCACAGTAAGCTTCCTGTCAAGATACAGTGTGAATTTAGCATTTTTTCTTTCTCTTCTGGCTTAAAGGAATCTCTCCATTGCTATAGGGAGGTTGCATATGGTGTGGTTCAAGTTGCCTGAGACCAAAAGATAAAAGAGTTAACAATTGAACTTTTTTTCATTTGACTCCTGAATCTCTCTGAGGAGTCTGAGTTTGTATTTGTGTAGGGTGAAAAGAAGACAGTGAGGAAGGCTGCAGCAGTCTGTGCATCAGACAAGTGGGGAAGAAATTGCCCAGGATAGGCTATCAGCAAAAGAAAGTGCAAGAAGAATATTGACATAAGGTTGGAAAAGACAAAGATGAAGAGCAGGGAAAGCAGCAGCAGGATGACCTTTTCACATGACATCGTCTTAGCTTCAGCATGGCTTATTAGCTCAGCAAGTCTCTTTCAGTTTTTCCATGCCAGAAAGTGGCATGGATCCAAATTCCTTGCATGCTACTGGTACATTCTGGTAGGTGCAGCTTTCCCACCTGTTGGCCCCTGTTAAAAGAAAATAGAATGGTTAACAAGTACTTCTGACCTGGTAAAATGGGACTGGACTTGGCAAGTACAGCTGCATGCAATAGATCTTGGGAAGCAGATGTAGAGGACAAATCACATTCATATATTTGCAGAGTTGGGATTTTTTTTACGGTTTGTTTTTTGTTGAGTGGGGTTTTTGTGTTTTTTTGGTGTTGTTTAATTGTTGAGATTTTTTGGGAGGGTTGTGGTTTTTTTAGTATTTTTTATCATTCAGGACCCTTCAGTGAATTGGAAAAGAGATGTGTTCTTGATAGAAGAGACTCTTTTCTGTCATTCTGGCCCCTTTCTACTTGAGGAAACATAGGCTCAGCTACTAAGCTACTGCCCTCTCTGTTTCTGTCTTTCCCTGTCCCCATCACCATCATCTTTGCTAAGCTTTGCCTTGTTGTTGCATGACCTGATGGCATGGACAGAGAATGATACTGAGATTTAAGAACTCTATTCTTGAAATTGGTATTTCCTGATGGGAAAGAATGGTGGTTGCTGTCCTGAGTCCTAGGCAGAAAAAGTTTTAACCTGAGCTTTTGGAGACTGAATAATGACGATTATTGTTTTAGTTGTTGCTGTTGTTATGAAGAAGAAAGATGTTTAAAAGCCCTCCTCTGATGTATCCTATGGGCAATAACAGGGACTTGTTCTGCTCTGCTAGATGCATGAAGTGAAAATAACTCACACGTGATTGCTAGTGGTCAGTGGGATTGTATATTATTACAATATTATGTGTATCATACACACTTTTGACACTTTTAGAGCTTTGCAAACCAGCCTAGAATATATGGCAGTGGACCTGGATTGTTGTGGTGAATGAATATGCCCTATGGTAGCACAAATACTACTCTAAGGAAATATGGAGCACATGCAAGGTCACAGTGATGTGTTGAGAAGCATAAAGGAGCAGTAAAATGAGAAGACCAGGTTGTGTGTGTGTGTTAGGGGAAAGGCTGCAAGGGACAGAAAGAAAGAAGAAAGCAGAGGATGATTGCAAATGTACCAGACAGTAGCCAAAGTCATAACTGTGCCTAAAATTTTCAGTAGTAATAATATTTCTATTTCTAAATACCAAATTGTGATATTAATACAGTGGGTGTAGCTTTTAGGATTTATCAAGGCTGCAAATTTCTATCCCAAACATGTCAAGTTGATTTCTAGTTCCAATAAAAACTATTAATAGCCTTCATACTTTTGAGTACATTGTGAATTACATGACTGTGCAAGTGGAATATTTCAATCATTTATTCAGTTCCTACAGTCAGTAGTTGACATGACATTTGTTTTCCCCCCCCCCTTTTTTTTTTTTTTTTGGTAACAATGTAATGCAGAGTGCCTAAATGTTGCACTTAATTTATTTGTCTGCTTGAATGATGAATGCCAATTTGTCTTGAGGCAACAATTTCACCCTACTCTCAGCTAGTATTCTTCTCTCAGCAACAAATGCATAATATTTTTGAAAGAAATACGCAGCAAAATTATCATTTCAACAAGAGTAAAATTATAATAAAACTTGTATCAAAGTTGCTATAGTAGATTCTATATCTAATTGAAAAAGTGACAATCAGGCCTCACATTTTATGAATGAAGGCTTTTTTTTATATATGAAGTTTTTTAGAGCACATCCTCTGGCATTTTTCTCAGTCTTCAGTACTAAAGCAAAACAAATGAAATCTTATATGAACACCCTGCAATGATTCCTGTGCAGTCATGATCCATCCAGCTCAATTGGATGGGTGAAGACCCTTGTGGCATTTGGGATGTGATCCCAGGTGGGCTCCAGGCAGTTCACTGAGCTGAGCAGGGTGCAAAGTGATCGTGCTCTGGGGGCCCTGGCAGAGCTGTGGGTGGTACCCGGGACCCCAAATTACCCTGAGTGTGCTGTCCTAAACAAACATCCTGGGTTGCTGTGGGTAAAGAAGAAGCTGACTGCTGCCTCTATGTCTACACCCCCTGCACTCATCCTGCTCAGCTGCACTATAGACGTGGGTTAGCCTCGTTTGGGAGAGTCTAATGAACTTGTGTGTAGTTCAGCAAGTGCAAGAAACGGGTGTCACTGGGCTGGATGTCAGCTCTATCCATTGCCAAACAATCCACATGAAGTCAGATTCTGTGTCTGTGCAAGGGGTTCAAATGCTGCACATTTGCTGAAGACAGCACTGCCTGCTCTGTGGAGGAGCCCAGAGAAGAGCAGTTTCAGCCACCCCCCCAGCCCCACTGGTTCCAGGTACTGCTGGACTGCAAAAGGCAACGTTTGTCATTACTTCAGGATCCCCATTAATCAAGGTCTAAGTTACCCAGTCCAAAAGTGAGCATTACAGAGCTGCTGGACTTCTGCTCCACTTCATTGATGCCCTTGATAAGAAGGTTAGGCTGTAGTGTTTGGGTTTTTCTTGTTTTTTTCTCTTAGTAGAGAGTGAAATCCTCTTTTCAATAACAAAGCAGGTAGCTGTGAAATGGCAGTGAGTGTTTGACCTGCAAAGAGACAAAGGAATACCAAAGACTGTAATGTTTTCAGTTCATACCTACTCAGAGGAGGCTGCCATCTAAGATATTAAGTGCATCTGGCAGTGATGTCATGTTACAGACAACCTGCACTCCTTAACGCAGACCAAAATTTCTGTATATATCTGTGCAGCTGACAGAAGGTCTCTGGGATATTCTGAGAGTTTGAAACTTGTTTTTGATTTGAAGCAAAAGGCTTGTATTCTTATGGAAAGAATAAGAATATTCCTTTCACAAAATTATTACTTTGGAGCAGCGAAATTTTAAACTTGAAATACATCTCTGTAAGGTTGAATGCTTGAAATTAATGATGTTCAAATATGAGGTAGAACTTTCAACAAAACTGTATTTTGAGGAGGAAAAGAGAAGTACTGCTTTTGATTTGTTGAGAGGGTTTTTTGGCAACCCTGTACTTAGAAATCCTTCAGGAGTTAGTGGTGTTCAGTATACTTAACATTCAGTATTTGGTGTGGAGTAGAGAGGGAAATCTGCACTGATATTAAAGCAGGAACTCTTCCTGGCCACTGCTAATCAGAGGGGGATTCAAAGTGACAAACCAAAGGGGAAATGCCATGGGCTGTCAGATTGCCTGGTGGTGTCCACTGAGTGGCAGGCTGGGTGAGGGAGTAGCACTTTTCCTTAATGTTCCTGGTGGCTCTTTTTCCAATGCTTTCTCTTGATACAGTTTCCTTTAATTAAGGAAGATGCTCATTTACTTTAATGGCTTAAAAGAGTTTCTCTATTGACTGCCTTAAACCAACTATCAATACAGCATACCCAGTAATTTCCTACATTGTACATGGCCTTCTGGTTTGTGTTTTTGAATAGAGTCAAATGTTAACTTCAGATTTAATACTCCATTTTCACAGAGCTTCTTGCTGCATGACCTCTTCTTTCAGGCAGCTTTATTATGCTGTTATTAGGTAGAAATACTGACTATCTCTGTGGTTGTGGCAAAGGTTTTGGCTAACATGCAGCAATGGAACATCAAATGTGATTAATAATCTTATTTAAACAAAAAAAGATCTTCCAGTGAAGGCTCTGTCTATAGCAAACACTTCTGAAGACAGGTCACTTATTTTATTTCTAAATGCTCTGTTATTTGCAAGCTTTTTCCTTGCTGTCAGTTGATCTTGCCAGTTAGCATCAGGAGTGCTTGAGAGTTTTTCCTGGATCAGCTTTGACAGCATGTCCAAGCAATTTTTAAAAGTAACAAGACTAAATAAATAGCATGGTGTTTGGCCATTCTTTCAGGTTCAGCTCTATCTGCATCTCCTTTCTAATCACATGAAAAGGCTTTCTAGGTGTCTTGCTTTATACTACTGAAAGCAGCAAGCTTTGGATTCCAGAAGTGAATAGGAAGTTCCCAAGGGATGTACATGGCATTGCTTTTGGCAATTTGCATTGGCACTGAGTGCAGTGGCTCATAAACAAAGGTGCCAGGTCACATTATTTGTTGGGAGCTTTGGGCACCATCCTGATACTTGTGGAAGTGCTTAGGAAATCCTTCCAATTCATAAGCAGGAAAGTATCATCTTAGTTCTTTTTCCTCAATTTTCTTTTGTCTTTCACCTATTACACCATTGGTTTGCTTCTTCCTCAGCCCAGGACCCTTATTAAAGGTATGGGCAAGTTAACTCTACAAATAAACTTGGTCTGCTTCTGGTACAGAGGGGACAAAGTGAATTTCTCTAGGTTTTGCCCACTGGTGTTAACCACTGTGCAATGGGATATTTCTTGTGGCCCTGACAAAGAGAAGGAGGCTCCTATGTGTGTGGTACAGTTGCATTTGGAAGTGAATTCTGAATGAAGGTACATGGCAAGAGCTTTGCAGGTCTGTACATGACATCTGGTGATGTCAAAAGTGTTTCTGTATAGAGAATGCCCTCATAGGTGAATTAGTTGTTACCTTCTGTACAAAAGGTTGTATAACTTAGAGGAGTGAGAAGATACTAAGCATTTGGTGAAAAGGCATGAGTAGAAAAATTATTCTATTGTAAGACTAATATGCAGGCAGCAGCCTCTGTTTAAGGTAGGGCAAATAGATCCTTCAATCCTCGTGGAGATGCTTTGATATTTTCTGTCCTAGCAGAAGGGAAAGGTGCTTAAAGAGCGCAGTCTGTGCATAGATAGCTCTTGCCTCCTTTCTTGCTGAGTATGCAGCTAAAAAATGCTCTTTTCATGCCTTTGTATGCTTATATATATGGTGAGTTTTCTGTGTACAAAGAGAAAAACAAAACCATCTTGTTGCATTGGAGTGAAACTTACTATTATTCAATTTCCTTGAAACAAATTCTCATCTAAGGGGAGCAGAACAGAAGTTTATAAAAACAATTGACTGGTTTTCCGATGCAGCTTTGGCTGTTTGCCTGGTGGGATAATAAGCTCAGAGTTGAAAAGATTTTGAGTCTGATTCAGACAGACCTTCCAAGGCCCTGGCACTTCTCAGCCTATGAGAAGCTTAACTGGCAAGAAATTGAGATTTTAAGAGTCAACAAAACCGATTCTGCACCTCAAAACTTTTCTGTTTAGTCAAAGTTTCATTTTTTTAAAAGAAGAATGTTCCTTCAGGAAATTCACAACTGTGCTTGGGGAAGGAGAGGAGGGATAAGTTGACTCTTTTCCTCTTCCCTTCAGAAGCAACAAGCCAGAGATGTTCTCATTGTGTGAGCAGAGACTCAGTCATGGGGAATTAGATTAAGAAAACTATTTTAAAAAGGAGTGTTGAAGGTTGTCAGTGTGGTGTGCTCTGCAGATGGGATTTGTCTGTTACACGTTGGCTGTTTATTTCTGGATTAAGATGGAAACCTCTCTGGAATAAAGGCTGCTTTCCTTCTGTGACAGCCCAACCCTAGTCCAAAAGACCCCTTTGCTGACAGGAGGCTCTTGGCAGGCTCTGTTGTAGCCCACAGGACCTGCTGAGGTTCCCAGGCTTTTGTCATTGCCCAGCTGAACCCTATAAAAATAGCCTGAAGGAGGCTGCCCTGTTTGTAGTCCCAGTGGAAATAGGTTTAGGATGCAAACACTACTAATTACAATCCTGGGAGTGGCTGTATGTTTATTTGCTGCCTGCCAATTTGTCCATTATATTTGGAGCTAAGGATTTTAAAACCCTATTGAATTGCATGGAAACAGTTTTCTTTAATGAACTGACTGGTTAAGAGACCCAGTGATGGAATAGTTCCAGTTATACAGTAAATCACAGACTGGACTTTGAATTCCTGAAGTTAGTGTTGCTGCTGATAAGTTGATACAGAGGAAGGGGACCTGTGACCATCTCCTGGAAGAGGGCAGTCCAGTTGCAACCCAAATCAAGAACCAGCAGTTTCATAAGGCAACCCTGCTAAGTAAGGTGCAAGTTCATAATTTTCAGTACATGAAGAGGCTCTAATTTAATGTGTATTTTTACCAAACTTTAATTTATGTCCATAGAGTGAACGTTTGCAGTGTGTACATTTTATTTCCTATCGTATTAGCCACAGAATGTATACACTTAAAAATCCAAAGTTATCAATCAAATTGAAGCCATCAATAAACAGTAGGATGCTGGGCAACTTGAGGCCAGTGCCAAACACTTGAAGTACTGGAGTAGTTTTGGGATACAGGACAAGTGCTCTGTCTCTTGCATGAGTTGCAAATCTTGTGGTTAGCTTTTTTTTTTTTTATTTTAGCATAAAGTTTCAGGAACTTTAGGTTATTGCAACTGCATTTGAACAAAGCAGATGATACACTGTGTGCAGAATTAATCTGTAAAAGCATTTGGTTAATAGCTGGTTGGTTAATAAAGCATTTGGTTCAGGCATAGCTGGTGTGAAAGAAGTGAATTTCAGCCAGCTTGTGTTTATCAAGTATTTTCATTGCCACCTATTTCCAAGTAAGTTTTTTTCTGTTTGGAAACATTAACATTGTAATTCTTCGGTTTTTCCGAACATAAGAGCAAACAGATAATTTCTATGTGAACGAGGTTTATTTGAGTAAGAGAATAACAACAACAACAAAGTCCCCTTGAAAGAATGCCATGATGGAGCTTTCTCCTGATAGTCTGTGCTGTGGTTTGCTCTGCTCCACAGGGAAAGCCTGGCTGAAAATGGGAACAAAACCCGGTGTTCCCAGTGCCCTTGCTGCCTGCCCCGCTGCGATTTGGGCAGCACAGTGCGGAGTGGGTGGGCGCTGGTGGCAATTTTCCCAGTAGCTCAGAGGATTAAGCCTGGGTTGTGCTGCCTGCAGCCTGCACATCCCGTGGAAATCTAGCAGGGACAGCCTTGAAAAGGGATTAGGTGAGGGAGACACGGGAGGGGACTCATCCCCCCGGCTGTGCCAGGAGAGCAGTGGGGTGGCCTTGTGTCTGCCTCACACTGGGTGTTTTCTCTGGGAAAACATAAAATGGGGTTTGTAGCATATTTGGTTCATAACACAGTTGGGTTTCTTCTGCAATAAGAAGTGTCTCATTCCCTTACTTTTTTTTTTTTTTTCTTACTTTGAAGATTACTTGCTCAAGAAAAAAAACCCAAAATCAAACAAAAGAAACGAACCTGAACAAGCCTAGTGCAGCAGAAGTGGAGTTAGAATCATCAAGGTTGGAAAAGATCAAGATCTGCAACCCCTAACCACTAACCCATCCACTGTAGCTCTTCATCCACTCATCTTTTTAACACCTCCAGGGATGGTGCCCCCACCACCTCCCTGGGCAGAGTTCTGCATATTTACACAACAAAAGGTCGCTGGTTTTCACATTTCAACTTAAAAATAGGATACATCTCATTTTCCGTATCACACATCACATTCACACGATTTTCTAAATATTGCTTACGCTGAACCTTTCCTGTAAAGAACGGTGGAATCGTAATAATGGATCATTGTTGACCAAGAATTTTTTAAATCGCTCTTTCTTGAACTTAGAAACGGAGCCGTGAGAGTTTTGCTTCTTGCAGACCAGCGTTCTGATCCATTTCCCGGAGCTGACAGCATTTTCTGGGATGTGGGTCGGACCGAAGGCGGAGCTGAGTCAAATGGGAGAGGAGAGCGATGGGTGCTGGGGCGGGAGCCGCCGTTGCCATGGGGATGGAAGCCCCCGGCAGGGCTCTCCGGGAGGCAAACAAGAGCTCATCTGATGAGGAAGGCAGATTGGAAGGAGCTGCTGCTCCTCAGATCCAGCCAGCCACGCTGGCATCCTACGTCTCTGTCTGCAAAAATAAGACCCACATAGCTCTTTTTCCAATTAAAAAAACGGTGAAGTTGTTCAGTGTCCACTTGTCAATTGAGCCAAAAGCGCAAGTGCAAGGTGAATGGGAGTGGCTGATCTCAGGGTGTCCTTCAGTGAGACCTGGGAGGATTCCCCCTCCCATTTATCAAATTTCCATTCTTTTACACACGCGGTGGGCTTTGGTTTGGTTTTTTTCCTTTTGTTTTTAAAGAGGACTCCAAATAGAAATGGCACTGAAAGCAAAGAGGCCTATGGAAAAAGCTAGCTGACTTATGTCTGTTTGGATTTATTTTTAGGTCTGTTAAGTATTTCCTGTCTTTCTGCCTTGTGTCAATGTCAGCAAACCTTCATGAGGTGCCCCAACTCTAATTCCTGATAGTTATTAGCATTAAGATAGGAGCATTAGGAAGAATTTGGGTTGTGATAGTCTGTTGTGCAGTGCTTTCATCTGAGCAGTCTGAGGGAGTCAGAGATCCCTGCAAGTACATCTCCTATTAGTCTTACAAAGCTGTTTTCATGTGCCAGGCAGATTAATCCTAGTTCTTGTGCAATGAAAAAGCTAAATCTCTGAAACAGCACATTCAGCTTCCAAGTTACCTGCAGGTCCTTATCATGTCTTAGCTTAATATGTCAACTCTAAACTGACACCATCACTGTGCCCCTGACACTGTCTTTGCACTTGGCAGCACTGTGGTGCTGGTTGTAAATATGTTCTGTAATTATAGACGTTTCCTAAGGTGCATTGGTAGTTACTGTGAGTACAGTTCTGACAAATAGACACCATGGGCCAGCAGCATCTGCAGGTCCTGTACTGTGCTGGTTGGCTCTTTAGGAATCCAGAGATCAGAGAGCTTGCTTTGATTTAGCTCTGGCTCACAAACCCCAGTGGCACACCAAGCCTACTGTGGCGAAGTCTGTGATCTGATTATTTGCCTCTATTTCACTAATACATATCCTGAGAAGCAAAGCAGATCATGGTGTAGGTGTAGGGATCAGGCAGAACCTCTACCTCATACAAGTAGTAGGGGATGTTGCCAGTGTGGCGTGAAGGGTGTCTGGAGTTTAAGTAGTGAATTCATTTGAGTTTCACCAGGTATGCACTGAAGTAATAACAAAACTGGAGAGGATCTTGGAGGTCAAGTTCTGCTCCCACTGCAGGCTTAAGTTACTGCTTTCTAGGAATTCAGCAAACTCTCAATACTGGGGAGTTTTGGTTTTCTGTGTCTGTAGAGACACTGTTCTTTATAGAATGTCATTCCTCTGGTTAAAACCTTCTGTTGACATTCAATTTTCAGTTTATTCAGGGAAAGCTCACACTGCTTTTTTCTTGTGCCAGCATCTTCTATTTTCACACGAAGAGATCTTTCCCCTTCCTGGCATTAATCCTTGTGATGTATTTATAGACACTAATGGGCTTCTATCCATTCTCAGCTTTCATTTGTTAGCAGAAGCAAGTCAAGCTTCAACAGCTTCTTCACTTGAGCAAAATTATAGGCAGTATTGTAGTCAAAGCTGTTCAACATCATGTATTCTTCCCCCAAGCATTACCTGCATGCTTTTAACAAAGTAGACAATGATGTCTTTTATTATTTTCACAGGTGTAAGTGTAGCAGTTCGTTGTCATCTTCCATTCAGATTACATGGCCATATTCTTTTCAATTACATCTACCTATTTTATACCCCAAGGTTGTGTTTGGTTTTTTTTTTTTTTTTTCATTAGACCATTATGACCTGACTTTTATGTTAATGACTTTCCTTCTTTCTGTTACACTAATGCTTCATGTCTAGCCTTCTAGTATTTTTCTGTTGCTGATGCAGCCTAAATTTGTGTCACTGGCTAACTTCATCAGCAAGTTTTTTCTGGTAAGGTCATGAAAAATATTAACTAAAATTGGTCAGCATATCTCAGTCATCTCCTATTGATCCATTTCCCTTGCTCTCTTCCATTCATTTTTCAGCCCTCACCTTCTTTATCTCAGCTAAAGAACTCCCATCTGGTGCTCTGCTGAACTCCATATAGTCCAGATATTTTTTTATTTTAGGAAATCAGTTCTCAAAGAAACCTAGATGAAACCATACTCATCTGTTATGGGGTCATTTCTTGTCTAGTCCCTTCAGAATTTAGGGCTGGAGATAACTCAGTTCCACGTGTTTCATTTCCTCAGTTCAATATGTTCATTTGGATTTCATTTCCACACAATTCCTGGTCAATTTTATAGCCCAGTTCTTCAGCCAACCTGCTCTGTCTCTTACATTCATTTCCATTAGTGGCATACTCCATTTTCTTTTCTTTCTATGCTGTATGATACCTTGATTTTGAATTGGCTAAATACCTAACTCCACCTGTGACAAACAAGGTGATAGAGTGTAGCTGGCACATTGATTTATATAACCCAGAATGATGCCTCTTCCCAGTCCTCCTGGGGTGTGGTTGTGGATAACTGGCAGAGCAGCATAAACTTTGTTCCAGCCCTGTCTGAGCAGAAGATGATGAGACCAGGTCACAGCAAAAGTACAGAGTGTTTAATTTTTAGTTTAAGATCAGAATCAGGCTTAAAAAAAAATACATCATCTTACCTAAATACAGCTATTTTAGGGAGAAAGATGACTGAGTGGTGCATTTTAACTCTAAAATGAATTTGTTAAAAAGGGGACAGAGCAGTGGGTAGACAAATTTCATTATATGTCCAATTATATTCATAGCTGGAACTGTAGTGATTCCTCCATGACCTTTAATAGGGAAGTTGCTTTTCCAGTAATTATAATTTCTTGTTAAACTAACATAATAGTGCAGTACTAGCCTATGAAGAGTTCTTTAAACTTGAGGTTCAGGTAGCTTTTTGTGAATCTAAGCACCTCTTTTGTTAAGGGTAATTGAATCACAGAGGTTATTCCACTGTTCTGTAAGAGGAAACATTCTTGCTAAATTTACCATTCATGCAAAATCTTGCTAAACAGCAATGCAGCAGCATCTCTCAATGAGCTGATGTTTTACTAAGGACACATACCACAAAATCTGAGGACTGGAATCATGATAAATAACAGAAAACCCTTTAAACATGCAGTTTAGAATTGTTTAGGATTACTCCCTGTTTTGTCTGTGAAGGTTTTTCAGACTATAGCAAGTCATCTAGATGCCTGCACATGCAATGCCTCATTTTCAGGAAGAGTGGGTTCAGATTGTAAGGAAAAAGGAAGCAGTTCACAGGCAAGGTTGCTGCACTGGATATAAAGGGAGAGGAAAGAATTTTGCCAGGGAAGAATGCAAGCTGATATCAATATTACTATTAACTAATTAATATGTAATAATACTAATCTTAATCCTGGCAATCTGAGAACACAGTACTTCCAACTTTTTAATTAAACAGCAATAAAGGAAGCTGTGCAGAGCTAAGTGCTGAGCTTGTTCAGAAAAGACTGTGCATGGAGTTAAATGAGGGTAAACTCTGCTAGGCTCTTCAACAGTTAAGAGTTGGAATGTTCTACAAAGTCCTTCTGTGCATGACCACTCTGCATGCCTGTGAAATAAGGGGAAAACAGGAATATGTTGAGAAGCTGGTGTTCCTTCAGGGAATGGTGAAATGAGCATCCTGTTTGAGGGAGGATGTGGTTTGAAGGTGGCAAAGAGGACCTGGAGATGTGCCAGTGTGAATCCCAGTATGGCATTCAGCTGATTCCATCAACCTCCCAGCCAACTCCAAGTGACACGTGTTGCATGCTAATAAACATCAGATGGCTTCTCAGTCTGTGGTGGGAAGGGCCAAAGCTGAAATTGTTCACATGGATGAAGTACTGCTTTGGGATGAGATTCAGTGTAAAGGCAGAGTATGGACAAAGGAAATAATTTCAGAATAGCAGCTATGTCAGAAACTTGGGCAGGAGTGTCAGGGGGAAGTGGCTGATCAGATGCTGCCAACAGGGGGGATTCAGGAGAATGGAAAGCTCAACATAAGGATGCTGGAATGGCCAGGGATGTCTTTTGCAGTGGCTTCAGACAGCTGGCGACAGCACAGTAGCGAAGCACAGGTGAAAGTATCTTGTCAGTAAGACACTATCTGCATGAAGATTTCCTGGTTAGGGCTGTTCTGTGTCCTTTCTTATTGCAATGCATAGCAGACACTAGGCCACAAAAAATTCCTAAAATAAGATTACAAAAGGCAATTTTTCTGTGCTCTCATGTGTGTGAGCTTCACTTGTTGATGTCAGTAAAGGAGCCATAGAAGGAGATGTCTTGGATTGTCTGGAGGGTTGTGGCTCTGTTTGTTATTAACTTTCTTTTTTAGATTTTAATGATCTGGTTAGGATGTCTTGTCAAGTGTAGGTGCTGGCTAGTAACATGGTAAGGTATCAAACGTTTTCCAGAAGTGTTAGCAGTGGGCCCAGTTATAGTAGAAAAGGTAGAAAGCAAGTATTCAGTATGTGATCACCACAAGTCTCCATACCAGTCTCTTAATTACCAGGGTTTTAGCCTCTGTAACTGCAGTCACAGGTAATCCAGATCAATCAGGCCATGTGTAGGGAATTACAGACATTTTAGTGTGCAGGGGAATATGTCAATGTGTTTTGTAAATGACATACAAAAAATAATGGGACACCAGTAGGAACATCTTAGGCCTATTGCAGGAGTTGATCTGATAGCTGTTACACTGAGAAGGAAACCCTTAGCTGGATTAAATTGTTTAAAGGGCTTTACACCAGTTGAGGTCCTGTCCCACAAGCCTGGAATTTCACGTTTAATTTTATAGCACATTAGAAAGCCTTCATTCTCTTTTCTGAAAGAAAGTTCTACTGGTTATATCTGTAGAAAAATTAAGATTGTCTGAGTTTATCAGCTGCTTTAACTACTTCTTAAAAGCAAAAGAGTTTATGCTTGGCTATATCTTTAGAGTGACACATTTAGGATGCAGTGTGGTTATCTAGCTTCCTATAGTGATCAGTAGCTGTGGAAATAATTGTCAAAAACTTCAGCTGAATTCAAGAAAAAGGAGCATAAATGCTTTGGCTATGTGAGGGAAATGCCAATCTCCCATATCTGAAAGGGTAACATGTACAGCACATCAAGAACACTCATAATTTGGGCCATGAGAGGGTAACAAACCATAGGGTGATGTGATCGTAAAGAAGCAATGCTCAGTACCCAGCCAGATCATGGCTCTATCAGTCCAGATTCTAATATGTTTGGGCAAGATATTTGGGAATGACCTACTATATATAATTGAAAAAAATATCTTTTCTTTCATGTAATAGCAAGTGTCTACCTGACTTTTTAGGCCTTTGTCATCAATAATTATCCTGGAGGAAGGAGATTGTACAGAAACTAAAATTTATACTGTTCTAGCTTGGAAGGATTTAGTATTAAAGTTTCACAAACCTCATTTTCCACAGACTTTCCTCATGGCAGAAAAAGGAATTCAGCAGCCCCTGCAGAGCCAGGCTGTTCCAGCACATATGCCTCACATTTTTCTAGTATCTTAAATACATGGAGGCACATGAGTCCAGGTGTGAAACTCTGCTTTCTGAAATAAACCTGTTTAGGTCAATGTGTCAAGGAAATTATTTTTAGATGGTGATTTTATCTGGTGAAGACCTGTTAACAAAGAAAAAATCTAAAACTGTCAGAGTTGAGTAGTGTTTTTTTATTCTAAGGTTTAACTGTCATGGAATTTTTTTAATTTAAAAGACAAAATTAAGAATGCTGAGAACTATTTGAATTCCACTGGGTGAGAATATAAACACAGCTGTATGGAAATTCATTGTGGTGGTTCCCACAGCAACTGCAGTTCCACCATAGAACACACGACAATATTCTTATATTTTGTTCTAAAACTGAATATCTGCCATTGTCTGTAAAAAAATCTGAGTGATTACACATGCATGGGGAGAGCTGCATACATTTGAAGGAGCAGCCTTGTTGAATTTTGAGCTTCAAGAGTCTTTCATTTCTCATCTATTATTTTCCATTAAGATAGGGTTTTGTACTGCTGTATTTCTACAGAATATGACAACAGTTCCTATAACAGGCACTTATTTTTGTAGTATTTCAAATGTGAATATCAAAGTGATTAGTGGTTTCCATTTTGCTGCAGAAGTACTGAAGAGAATGCTTCCTTAGCTTACATCTGTAATCAGGTTTAATTAAAACATTTTTTTTTTTTGTACTCCACAAGATGAGATTGGTATATTTATTTGACTGTAATGATAGTCATTTAATTAAATCATTAGCAATCACAGAGGTGACATTAGTTTAAGCTCACTTAGCATGTATTTTAGCTTCAGGCAAAGCCATGGGCTAAGTTCAAGATAGGCACCTAGTTTTTTTCCATTGAATTAACATAAAATCTTGGGAATGTAGCATATTAGTATTGTCTGAGTTACAGCAAGCTCTAGACTGGAATCCAGTGTGCTAGGCCTAAGAGCTGCTTGAAAGAGAGAGCTGACAGGCACAGATATCATTTAAGTAGAAAATGCAAATAAAGAATATGATAAAGAATAGGCAGATGAATCTTCAGATGACCAGGTAAGCTTAGTAGCCCACGTACTCTCTGCCAGCTCTGTGGAAGTTGTGAAGCCACCCTCTTCATTATTTTGAATAATGAAAAAAATAAAAAATAAAAATAATTTGCAGCTTTAGAGCCTTTTGTTTCTCTGACTACGTTTTGTTAAACTCATAAGTTTTTAATTACTACCAGCGTGAAAATCTTGAGAACAGGCATCTGTTAATGTAGATTTGTTGCTTTGTCTTCTTCCTTTTTTATTCTGTTATTTATTTCTTATGCCACTGAAATGTTCATCTGATGCCCTTGTTATTTTTGATGCCACGGGACATAAAAACGTGGAGGTGAACCTGACACAAGCAGTGCTTCTAGTGAATAGTACAAGTCTTATTTCCAATAGATGAGCATGACAGAAAAGGGGAGAAAAACCTCTTAGAGACAAGCTAGAGATGGAGTTTAACAAAATTGTCTCCAGCAGGGCTTTCTGGCACTGCCCCAGACCCTGTGTGTTGCCTCACGGTGGCTCAGTGCAGAGCCCCAACCACAACAAAGGCTCCGTGTTCCTGCTGGGCACTCACAATCCATGCACTTAAAACTGAACCAAGCAAATGGTTATTAGGGTACAGATGAGCTCCAAGAGGAGATGGAATTTTTGTATAGCCACAGTCCAGCCCTAATTAGTATTATAAAATGTGCAGCCTTTGAGGGAGGTGAGCAGGCCAAAGATGTTGGAGAGCCAGGGAGAGGAGCCAGAAGCCAAATTGCAAAGTGTGTGCTAGTGTAGGAATGATAATAAGAGGGCTCTCCTAAAAGCTGCAAGAACCCATGGGGAGAAGTGGGATACTTGGCTGTGGAGGTCCTGGCCATGAGTGTAATATTCTGGCAGTTTATTCTAGCTCTCTCATTTGCAATTTATGAATAGATGAAAAGAGCAACTAAACCCAAAATAAAAGTGCAATTGCCTTTTTCAGTCTTCATTAGCATTCTCCCCTTGAACAGATGGGGCTTCACTGGATGTTCTTACATTAACTATTGTTCTGTTCTGGGCAATATTATGTTATTTAATTATTTAATAGACTTAAATTTACAGACAGAGTATCTGAATTGTCACGAGCAAAAAGCTTAGAGTTAAGAGAAAGACATTTTTCATTTCAACCTAAAATTCACAAGAGACTTATGTTGCTTCTGATTTTTCTTACCATCCTTAAACCAAGGCCATGTTTAGAAAAAATAATCACTGTGGTTTACAGGCCACATCTGTTCTGAGATCATCACGTCTGTTAAGCTTTGTTCCTGGTTTAAAATGCAGTTCATGTTTTCTAAAGTGCTTTCTGGGATTTACAGTCATAAAATGCATCTTGCAGACTGCTTCACACTTCAGGTGCATGTGCTGCCATTTTCTTGCTGTTTGATTGATCTGTAGGCAGGAGGAAAACTCAATGATTGAGATAGATTACAGTAAATTTTAACTCCCTTTTTTCTTGTTTTTGGTTTGGTCTGATTGCAGTTATTTTCATTCCCATGGCAGGATGTCACTGGGTGAAAAGCTGTTTGTGTTGCCTACAACAGGTTTAAATTTAAAAGAAGTACTTTCAAAAAGCAGAATAACTCTGGAAAACTAAAACTGCATTTGTCAAATTTTGCTAATATTTTCTTTAAGAAAAGGAAGTGGGAATTCTAAAATGTTGAACTTAATATTTCATTCTGGAGCTGACAAAACATTTAATTTTAACATTAGAGGTATCATTTGAATGTGTAATTTAAGTAGGTTAATAAGGGTCTAAACTTATAATGGAAATACCTAATTTTGAGTCAAATTAACCATTGGGCATCTAAAATGTTTGAAGGTGAATCAAGTTGGTTACAGAGGTTTTTTTTTCTTACAGCTATTAAGCCAAAACCTTCTCTTGGAGCAGGTAAATGGGATAAGCACACTCTTGGCTGTTGGGAAGGCAGTGTGTGAAAGAGGCAGAAAAAAATGCATTTTCCTTTCTCGTTTTTCTTGTTACAATTTGACCTTTGAGTTGCTGCAGCCCTGTTTTGTGGAGCAAATGTTAGTCATGAAAATCTGTTCTTTCTGGCTTTCTTCAAAAAACCCTGACAAGCATCCATAATTCAAAATACATGCTAAAAAGAAAACAATTTAGTGCCATGGGAGAAGTTTACCACGATGCTTGACTGATATTTGCCCAAGCAAATGCATCTGGTTTGCAAAAGGCAGGGTTTAGGACAAGATATTGATCGCTCACTCTTTTAATTCTTGAGCTTTTCTAGAAAGCACAAATATTAGAATTTGGTTCATCTCATGAGGAGGAAAAGTAGGAAGGTAGTTGGGAAAGAATTAAAATTCTGTGTTGGGGCAAGGCTCAGTCTGCTTGGACAGCACAGCGTCACTGATCCATGGAAATAAATGCACTGTAGCTATCAGCATGCTCAGTAGCTGATATCTCTATTGCTGCTGCCATTTTCCAGTTCTAATTCTGCAGACTGGTTTCCTTGCTGTAATCAAGCAATCACCTTCAAAAATGTGAGAAATGGGTAAAGAATGTGTTGAGAAATACCAGAAATTAAAACATATCAGACCTTGTTGGCTTCTCTGCTGGCCACCTAGCCAAGACTGCAGTTTAGGGACTTGCTGAGGAGTTTTTCAGTATCTTTAGTTGACCCTCAGTGAATTTTTCTGTTCTGAACTCATCCTGACTCACTTGAGATTCACACAGGCATTTAGCATCCATAGCATCCGTAGCCTTTTGAACACAATCAGGATCCTACTACCCTTCTCCATAGCCTTGTTTAAGGGCCTCTTTACCAGCCAGTTGGCAGCCTGCAGCTCTTGTTGGCTTCAATGGGCATTTGTTGAGCAGTCAGAAAGCTCAGCAATTCAAAAGAAATTTTTAATGAAAGTATAACTCGAGAGGCAAAAGAGTTCCTCTCTGCTATTCTGTACAGCTTGAGGGTATTTCCAAAAAATTGGAAACTGTTTCTGGAGACTTATATTTCTCCATATAAATTTATAATTTTTTTTTTTGTATGTATGTATAGAGACATATCTGACTTTTTAATTGTACCTTGTTTTTTTTATTTGGCATCTCTCATGGTAATAATTGCAGTGAGGACCTCACTGGGAGAAACTTTGTACCCATACATGGGTAGAAGCTATGTATGGCTGAAAGACTGTAGCATCTGATTTGGGTTTGTTTTGCTTAGTGGCATTTCTGACTTATTTCAGTGTTCTGTATTGCAAAGAGTATAATGTAATATTTAAAATGCTTGTTGTTCTTTTCCTCAATCTTGGTTTAAGGTAAGCATTTGAATGGAGGCCTTAAACTCATAAGGCAAAACAAAAAAAAAAAACCAAAGAAGGAATCCAAGATACCCTTTGACTCCCCAAGGACTGCTCTGTGGGATCTTTGTGCTGTCTGGTTCTTGAGGGGACCTCGACCTTATCCCAGGGCAGCTCAGCACACAGTGGTTTAAATCAGATGGATCCTGCATGAGACAGGGAGGGAATCAGGTGCCAGACAAGGAGCATGTCTCCCTTTTTCAGAACCTGGAGGTAGCTTCTTATGTTCTAGTTCAGTGTTCTGTGATTGCACACAGAGGTGGATATAGATGCAGGAAGTGAAGCTTAACTCCTTGCCAACTTGTTTATTTCTGTACATGCAGTGGAGTTCTGGTCACAGAGGATGGAGGCTGAGAGTTCAGCTGGGGAAACTTGGAACTCCAGCTGAAGTACTCTGCTTGATATAGAAGGCAAAGCATTTCTAGGTCCCAGATTGTGCTTTCTCAGTTTTGACAGTAACTATAGTAATACTCATGTGCACTGGAAAGCATTTGGCACCTTTCAACATGAGGTATCCTAAGCTAGGTTGCTATTCCTGGGAGCAAGCTGCCAGGCTAAATGGAGTGAACTGCTATCACTTCCAGTAACTATTGGAGCCAAGAGTAAAACGTAGTTCACTGGCTTTCACTCCCTTTTTCCTCTCTGGTGTTTCAGTGGCAACTGGTTTACATTTCTGGAGCCTCTCTTCTGACCTGCTCTGGTCTTATCTGACTCTCCGTGCTGCCAGCATACAGGTTTGCTGCTTCAGCTACATCAGGCTCTCCTGATGCATGTGGCTAGCAGAGAACCCCGGGCTTTACTGACAGGCTTCATTGTCACATTAATTTAATATAGTTATTAAACTTCAGTGAGCTCAAGTTTCTCAAGGGTCTTTGAAGAATTACCATTGCCTCTTCTGGCCACAAATATGTTCTCAATGTGGAGCTATGGGGTAGTTGTTTTAACTCTGGAGGGAAGGTATTTTCTGCTGGAAAATGTGATATTGGCAGCCAACAACTAGGGCAGAAATTAGGAATTTCCAGACTGTTCCTACCATATTACAAATCTGGCCTCTTCAGCTGTATTCTTGGCATTTTTCCTTACCACGAAAAGTGTGTGTGAACATCTTGTCATTCTCACTAAACCAGAACTTGGAGAAAAATAGTGGCATATTCATCAAGGGAAACCATGTAACCTGAAAATATGAGCATCCTGAAAATATGAGCATCCTGAAAAATTTATTTTTGAAAGGGATGGTATAAAGCTCTCTTTAATCTCCTGTCTAATTTTATGAATATTGTTTATTTTTGCCCTTTGTAGTGAAAGGGAGTTTTTTGTAGACTGTGTTTTTGTAGATTGTATTCAATTTACCCTGTAGATGGGGGCAATTTTAATCTTAGTTTGAAACATGGTGTAGGGAACATTGACAAGGAAATCTTGTTAATGAGTATACCTAGGTAGCTCTATATAAAATAAAAGGGAGGCTAGCTAACCCATCTCTGTTTACTTTAAATCCAAAAAAATAACACAGATACTGCTATGATAACCTGAACTGAGTGCTACCGAGGCTAAATTTATCTTCTTCCTCTTGTTTCTTTACCTTTTTTGTGGCTGTTGAATTTCAAGAAGTCAAAGATTTCAGATGAGTGAGGGCCAGGCAAACCATTTGGTTTAATAAATAAAAAAAATAGTTGTTGTCATCAGAGTGAAACTGCCTTAAAATAGTGGGTTTGGGTGGTTTGGTTTTTTTTTTGTGTGTGTGGTTTTGTTTTGTGTTTTTTTTTTTTTTTTTTTTAATGAGTTCTCCTGCCTTGGCTTTAACGTTCACTACAGTTTTCCTTTGCAGTGCTTTTTGGCTCAGTGAATACTAAGTTATCTACCAAAAATGAAAGAGTTCCAGCAGGAGAAACAGACTATAAAGTTTACTGTTAAGATTATTGCTTCCTTTTACAAAAACAACTTGAAATTCTGGTATCAAAATATGCTCAACCATGATGCAGAAAGGTCTGATATTTCCTTCTCAAATGCTCCTTATCCCCTCTGCTAGCTTTCACTAGCTCAAATACTTTTGCAAAAAAGAGTAGTTTGTGCTCCTGTTTCTCTGTGGAAATGAACCATTTAGTCTGGCCTTGAACTTAATGACATTATGGTGCTAAGTGCCATTTCACGGATACAAGTAAAGGTCTCTACAGGGTATGGAAAATTAAGTGAATTCATGTTCAGCACCCTGACCCAAGCAGAAGGGGCTCTGAGCCTTCCTTTCTCATGTTGGCACTAGGCCTACAGAAATTCCATATTATTTCTCTTAGATGCTAGCACAGAATGTCTACTAAACTATTTTTTGTATTAAGAGGGTGCTTCGGTATTTTCTCCAAGTTGTATTTGCTTGGTAGGTTAACTGTGTGGTAGAAGCTTTTCCTTGCTGGTGCTTTCCAGTCAGCCACTGATCCAAGCCTCTTTGGACCTATTCCCCTTTTTGCTCTAGAAAAAACACTGATGAAATTTCCAGCCAAGTGTGTCAGGTTTTGGCTCTGATATTCTCTGTTCTGTCAGGGTTCTTTTCCAAGTTTTCTTATGCACAACTGGAATAACACCAAGTGGTAGACAATAATACTACTCCTACCATCTAGATGTAGCAGTTTTAGTTAAGTGGTTTATTCCTCATGTTCCCCACATGGCCTCACATTTAATAGGCACAGAGTATCTCTGTATGCTCCTGGCAAGCCTTGTCCTCTGCAAAATTCATCACTAACAAACAAAATTATGTTCACTAAGGGCTCTTCCTCACTCAAGAATTCAAGTTGAGCAGCTGAGGTTAGGCTGTGCAGCTATCCCACATGATGCTGTAAATGTGCCCCAATATTGTTGTTTAGTCATTAGTATCAGATGTTATCTGTTATCAGCAGTTATCTGACAGCTGCTCCTTCAAGTGCCTGGAAAAAGGGCAGCTCTCAGTCAGCTCTGCCTGCATTCCTTTTGTGTCCTCTGTTCTCATGATGTCAGGAACAAGCAGTAGTGGTAGTGGCCAGGTGTAATTCGCCTGCTCTGTAGAGGAATTGGTCTCTTTTTGTCTTTGTCTTGCTTTCAGGTGGGTGTCAGTGCTCTATTAATTCTTGAATAGCACGGTGCATGGCTGCTCTGGATGCTCTTTGGTTACTGGGACAGGGGATGTGTGAAGGTTCCTATAAAACCATGCTGGCCAGAGGCTCCTTATTTTAATAGTAGAGGAGCATGAGCCACTAAGTCTTGGCCTTTTCCCTTGGGACTGAATTTTCTTTTGCCCACTGGATTTACTACTAGCACAGCAGCACAGAAACAGTGACTTTAGAGGGAGAACATGACTCGGGCAGAGAAGAAATAGTGAAAAGAATCCTGCTGTTAACCACACTGGAATGGATATACTTATTTTTTTAGATAGCCTGCTGGTTGACTTAGATTCAAAAGACCAGTTAAGCTTTTATCATCTGAAATTTGTTTGGATGATGAAGTACCTGCCTTTCACAAGCTGCAGAGGATCATTTCTTGCAATGGCATTGCTTGCAGTTTTCAAGTAATCTGTGCTGCCCATTGGAGCATGGGATGTTGGAAATGGAGTAACTTGATACCTTTAGAGAAAGGGTAACGTTCTCCTCGGCAGTGGTATTCCTGTTGTGGAATACAAATGAAGGTTTACAGCTGGTCATTCAGTAAAGCTTATTAGAGTGAGCTTCATTAGATCTTTTGTATGATTTTGCTAAAGGCTAAGCAGTATTCTTCATGTCTTTGTTACTTTTTGCACATGCTTGTATGCGGTCTAAATATAGGAACCTATAGAGATGTTCCACACAGCTGTGGGGTTATTATTTACAATCAAATTAGAGAAAAAGAACAATTGAAGGAAATAGAGACCCCACTAATAACTGTTGGGAGCTTTGATTGAAATACTTTTTTCTTATATCCAAATGTATCATCAAGAGAGAAACAATACTGTATGGTGGGTTTATTATTGGAGTACTAGATTATGTTGGTCTTTCATTGCCAAACTTTTTTTTTTTGTCTGTGTTGGTTGCCTTTTCATACAGCTACTGTCTCACGCTAATCTACTGCTTGTCTTGTTGTGGTGGTTTTTTTTTTTTCTTTCTCTCATAAATTGCTGGATTTCAGTGTGGTACCCTAAGGTGGAACTAATCCAAACCTAGCAGGCCCCAGCTTAATCCAAACCAAATGGCAGAGCTGGTACTTCAGAAATTAAAGGAAACCTCACTTTCCCCAGTCAGCGGTGTCATTCCATCATGTCACTGGCTGGTGAAGAGGCTCAAAGACTGACATTGGCATCCTAAGGAAAAACAAGCTCTGGGTGTGTGGTTATTTTAAGCCCCTCTTCTTCTGTTTAGAAAAATTCTCCCAGCTGCCTTCTGCACACTTTGTCACAACAGTGTCCTGCAACACCCTCATTTCAGGTTGTGTTTAACACTCTGCTGCAACCTACTGATGTTCTGAGGAACTACATAGTAGGCAACACACACGAGATTTCTTCCCTCCTCAGCCCCACCCAAGCACCAGGTTCACAATAATTTAAGCACTCAGTTCTCAGCATCCGTGGCATCATTGTTTGGAGGGCAATGCTCTTCTATTTTGGCAATTCTATATTTGAAAGTCTCCTATAATGTGAACTTAAAATGAGTTACAGGTTCAGAAAAGGGCTGACAAGTCTGAGCACAGCGGGATGAACAGATTGTAAAGTCACTAACATGACAAATTGTTTCTTTCACTGTTACATCCTTCCCAGAGCTTCAGTAAATAGTCTGAATTTATGCAGGATGATTATCAAAATCAACTTAAGCAGTAAGTACTCTTCATGAGCAACTTGTGCTATTAAGCTACTGAGAATGATATGCACAGAAGGCAGCAGTTTTCTTCAAGTAAGATGCTTTAATTCCAAGGTGCTGGGGTTTTTATTTGTGCTAGCCTGGCAATTGCTGTGTGCCCCTGCTAGCAGTTTGTCTTCAAAAAGCTGTGCAAAGATAAACTGGAATTCTTAAGGGCATATAGCTGCAAAGTCTTCTTAGTTTTAGTTGAGATGGATATCTTGATTTTGACATGTTAAATATACCACAGTTGTGTTGGGTAATGCCTGCCTTTTTGTGAAGGTGTTTGGAATAGCAGAGCTGATGTGTGTTCCTACATGCTCAGCATCAGTCAGAGAAAGAATTTCTGTATTTCTTAAACATAAGAAAGAAAGTCATCAGAAAAGAAACAAGGAAGAAGTATTTTGATGTTTAGCCCAAAGGGGGAATTTGGCAGCCTGTGTCCATACCAGGGAGGTGATACAGTCACTTCTCTCCACTGATTTGTACCTGTTCTCATTTTCCCTGGTCATTGGGTCCATCAGACATGAATGTTCAGCATTTCATACAGGCCCAGCTCAACATCTCAAGACCTCTTGGTCACACTTGGTGACTTTCCATCCTCTTACACCAGCCAGGCACAGCTGCCAGCCATGCAGTGACTTCCCAGTGTGAGCCCTGTGTGACAGGTTTACTGTGACTTGGTGTTTGGATCAACCCCTACACTGATCCCACTCAAAATGCATCACATAAACTTATTTTTCTCAAGGCTGCCTTCAAGTAACTGAAGCCAGCAGCCTGTTACCTGTCTGAGAGATTATTTTGAGAAGTTATGGTGTTAAGTATGGAAAGCAGTAAGTTGCAAGGTATAGAAAAGGGAGTGGGTCATGAACCATGTGCTCCAAGGGAAACACCAGGTGACTGTGGTTGCAGGATCTTTGTGGGTCTGGAAGACAGCCAGAGTATGTCAGAACATGTTTGAAATGTATTCCTGAGTCTGACATGTTCTCTGTTAGTTTTGGTACCAATAACCAAACCAGAGTAAACCAATTCTTTTCCTATTATGAGCTCTCAGTGTCTGTTCTGCACAGAATGGTCTGGAGGAGGAAAAGGTCCTGAAGATATGAGATCTGGGAGCAGGAGTTCATTAGGCTGTGGATGTCTATGTTAGGGACAGGTGGGAAACAGAGATGTGAAATATTGTATTAGTTCTGGGGAATGGGAACCTTTCCATTATATTTTCCAAAGGGAAAATGGTGCTTTTATTTAGCACAGGCAGTGAAAGATGGATTATCTGAATACTTGGAGGAAATTGTGTGAGGAGATGAGTTAAGAGCTATTAATCAACAAGGACTGCTAAATTGAAACAATGCAATGCAATGTACTTCAGACTGTCCTGGGCATCAGAACACTTAGAGAGATTGGGATCACAAGAAAATAATTTAGGCTGGAGAACTTTCAAGAGGAAATTATAAGCATATGTTTTGAGGCATCTGTAACCTAGAACATAGTGGAATATGATTCTTACAAATTAATATTGCAGAAGCAAAGACACCAGCATCTGCAGTGCTACCTTTACTGCATTAGCAAATTATTCTCAGTAATAGGAGTACCAAGATAACAAAGGTCTTTGAGCCTGATGCTGGTAAATTAATTGCTGGAGCAGAGAGAGTGTCCTGCTGATTAGACAAAATGGGTGAATAGAAATAGGATAGACAATGTATTATATAGATGGAAAATGTATTAGAAGAATGTAAAACATATGGAAAACATTTTTAAGACTATAAAGGGGGAAAATTGCTGGATCAGACTTATGAAATCTAAAATAAGAAATGTACTCTGTGAAGCATGGAAGTTTTAAAGCTGAAGAAAGACCTTGGCACTCATGGTCTATGTCTTTGGTTTTGTATTAATTTCTTTTTAAAATAACTGTTCTTCTGGGAACCCAGAGGTCCCAACCAGGCAGAGACTTGTGCCAGCCTGCAGTGCCCAGTGTCACTACCTTCCTGCTTCTGAAGGTGGTGGGACTTCCCTTTTTCCCTCTGTGGCAATCCAGTTTGCAGCCTGGCCTTCCCAAACAATGTGATCTGTGTATTTTGCTAGCAAAATTATGTATTAGCTTGACTCTTACTGAGGAGCTGAAAGAGTTTAGGTTTGGAAAGAAGTAGAAATTAAAATCTCTGAAATAAGAGTGCCTGCAAATGGTGCACAGGAGACAAAGATGTCCTATATATATATATATATGTATATGTGCAAAGCTCCTGGGTAGCCTGTGCAGTACTGGCTTACACCTTCCTCAGGAATATGCAGTAAATGTGGCACAGAAGTTGGTATATGCTTTTTTCCAGGCTACTAAATCTTAATGTTCTAATGTTATCCGTTTGGAAAAAAGCAGTTATAGTACTACAGACCATTTTTTTTTTTCTTTCCCATCTTTTCTTGACCACTATGTGCCAAGCAATTGAAAAACTCTGCCACCTTGGGGGCTACTAAGTGTTACCAGGAGATGGCACCAGTGTGGCTGTTAAAACCCAAGCTGGTGGGCTCCCTGCCTGTCACTTAAAAACAGAGGGTTTCTAGAGCTACACTTGAGCATGAGCAGTAAACTGGTCCCAGGGCATGAGCAGGGCCAGGAGTGGATGATCTCAAGTCTCTCTCTTCCACTGCTGTGACAGAAAGCTCCAATGGTATTGCCTTTCTGAGGTGTGCAACAATCAGCTAAGGACTGAGACAGAGAGGGTGTAAGAAAACTTGAGGTACTCGCCAGAAGAGGAGAGACATAGGGATCCATGGGGCTTTTTTTTGCATCTTTTCTTCTCTGTGCACTATGTAGGCCAGATTACCTAGGCAACAGATTTGTCAAAACATTTGTAGTCAGAGGGTGATATTTTCTTCCTTGACAGAGCAAGTGGCCTTCCAGAGCAGGGTTGTGCTATATCTGGTGTGAGTCACACTCATAACACATTCCCCCATGACATTTTTAACAAACAGACTAAGGCAGCATGGTCTAGGTTAAGTCATCATTATCTGAGTACAAAACCAGCTGAAAAGTGTCCAAAGGTTAGGTATCAATTAGTTTGCTAAAACAGGAGGACATTTCAAGAGAGACCTGTCCTCAGCCTAACTGTAAATAACATCTTCACTAGTGACATAAGAGTAGAATGAATAGTATCTTTGAGGAGGGGTTGCAAGTGCTTTGATGCAGAAGATAAAAATATCCAGAAATTTATCACCTGGCCTTCACCCCTTGGCATTCAGGCCAGGTCCAAAGCATTGCATTTCAGAGCAGTCAGATGCACAAATGTGAAATGGAAAAGAGAGCAGCCAGGCAGCAGAAAGATTCAGGAGTACCTGTCACCCACATAGGAACACCAAGAGGGTCATGTTACTGTAAAGGCAAATCTATTGAGGAGAAAATCTCTAGAGTTTGGGTCAGGAAGAAGAAAGATAGCATATGAAGGGATTGGACATAGTTATCCTTGGCCCTGCTTCCCAAAAGAATGGTAAACTAGATGAACTCTTACCACTCCTGTGACCGTACACATCTTTTCTACATAAAGATTTCTTTACCTGAGCTGAGGAAGTTGAAGGGAAATAGAATATAAAATGGAACAATGACAAATAAGTTGGGGTTTTATCATTAATGGGTTATTAGTATTCTTTGTCATTTAATCATCTAATTGTAATTTAGCACTATAGGTGGGAAATCATTTACAAGGTAGAGTTTATCTCCCACCTGTGTCTAATCACTTGGCTATCACTCAAGTGTCAGCACCCTGAGTGAGATCTGGGAAAGAATAGAGCTTTAAAGAGGGATTTTACTGTGGGAACCTACAGAGAAGTGAGAGATGGTTAATATCCATGCTTTTGTTTCTGGCATGTGCTATGCCTGATTTGCACACATCATTCCACTTCTATCTAAGTGTAGCGTGATGAGAAATTTGGGCTACAAGTTTTAAGCTGTTGGAGTCCACATAAAAACATTTAAGGACATTGTTGGGCACTCTCTGCATGTTAAACTGAGAATTCAGAGAGCTCTATTAATGCACCATTAGTGGTAAATAATTACATTCTAGTCATAAAAGTAATCTTGATGTTAGCCCCTGATGTTTTTGTTATTGTCTTTCCATCGAGCTATTAAGTGTCACAGATCCATGCCATCTTGTGGCTGTGTAGGGAGAAAATGTTTAATTCCAAAGAAAAATTGAAGAAATGACCTTAAGGAAGACCAAGCATCTCAAAAAACAGAGCAGCGATTGTGGTAGACCCAGAAGCACAGCCAAAGCCACCTCTGGAGTTTACTGTGTAGGCAGATGCTGATACTAGAGACTTTTTTTAGAACTTGCTCTCTTATTCAGCCCACTGACCCAGGAGAAACACATCTACAGCCAATGCCTGTGTGCATGTGCAGCAGTAGATCCCATAGTACACCCATGCAGCCTGCAATACCTTGTGTTTTCTGATGTTTTTAGTGCTCTTTAAGCATTACACGTTCGAAGTTGTATCTTCTTTCAGCTTTCTCAATGCAGTCATCTTTTAAGAGCAATTGTTGATGAAAATGGCATCTTCCCAGCGTTTGCTTTTTATAGTTCTGTGAACTCCACCTGCTGCTTGCAGTGCCGGAGCATTTTCAGTTTCCTAGTCCCATGTGAGCAGGTGTCAAGCATCTCATTTCTGTTCCCTTGTCTCTGATCCACCCAGCTGCTTGTTGCCTTATGAACTGCTGTGAGACAGGGAACCTCATTTGGACAGTCATCCTCTAGATGCTACAGTGAACTGATCTGCTGGGAATCTCTGTCACAGCTGATAATAAATATTGCATTTAGTAGAAAAAAAAAAAAACAGGGGAGTTACTATCATGGACACTGAGGGCAAGAGCTGGTCCTGAACTGTTCTGTTACTTTTTTGCTATAGGAGGTAACAGTGTAGGTCAACTTCTAAACATACTTTGTTTCCTGCACTTGGGGAAATGAAGAACAAAATGTTCCACTGCAGAAATGGGAAAGTAAAAGGTAGCATGTTGAGAAAGGGAGGTGGCAATTATTGTAAAAGTCATCTGGTAAAGGGTATGGCTGCAGCTTTGAGTTTATCCTTCATATTAAAATGTAATTCAGTGGTAAATTGGTATCTTTTTGCTTATGCAAAGAGCAATTCCAAAGGCCAGTGAAATTTGTGGGTTCAGTCCCCTAAACTTCAATGAGGTTGGATTAGTCTCAATAATGTGATGTGTTGTTGTCTAAATTCAAGAATCTGATAACAGCTTCAGAGTACAGTTGCCAGACAGTGTTTTTAACGCTTTCTCTTGTTACATTTAGTATATAGTTACCCTAAGCAGAGTATTCAATCTTGTTAAATGTTTTTATTTATGAGTACAGAAAAAGGAGAGAGTGGTTGGCACCTGCAATTGGTACAGTCAGTGGGACGAGGTTATTTTACATTGCCTCTTGACAAAGTTCACGTTCAGATTTTCAGTTGGATTCCTTGGGTAGCTGTCTCCATTAGAAGTTATGCAGCCTTTGTGCCTACTTGTGCTTTCATTTTAGAAAAAAAAAATTCCTAATATTACAAGTATTTTTGTGCTCTATTACTGTATTAGTACTTCTGTTTATAAAGTTATTGTATGCCCAAGAAGACTCTAAGAAATCCATCAGAAAAAAAAATACTCTCCAGTGTGTAGTTTGCTCACACTGCCTGCTGCTTTCATTTACATCATATGAGTTACAGTCTGAGCTTGACCCTAAATTGATCCTGTTGCTGGATAGTGAAAAGGGTTTCTGTTTAAAATAGAATCAGCCAATTTACATTTATCACAGATTTAACTGAAATTAAAAGTAAGCCTGTTGTCATTGTAGTATTGCTGTTTGTAAATAGCAAGTGGTTGCTCATAACCATGCAAACTTTAAAGATTTATCCAACACAAGAAAATTGGATCTAGAGGCAGCTTCTGAACTCACAGAAGTTCGACTGAGCTCCAGATTTTCACTTAGATAAATTGATTATAAGCAGCTGCTAAGCAAAGAGTTATAAGCTGCTAAGCAAAGTTTATACTTCAATGAGGACCTTTCTCCCTCTTTCTCATGTCAAAACATCTTTAAGAGTTTTTGATATTTTTGTTCATTTTACACCTGTTCGTGACTCAATATTAGGGAGAATGTGGAATTAACTTGTTTCCCTTTTTATTTCATAAGCTCCCCTGTGAAGGAAGAACAAAGCAAGAACATTTGGCAAAATAAACCTCTGGGAAGTAAATTTCAGAAGACCTGTTGGCTTTTTTTTTTTCTGACACATGTTTATGGTGTAGTGCTTTGTTCATCTGACACAGAATCGGGCTTGGGCCCAAGAGTCTTCTAACTTGGAAATTGCATGTCTCTGGATATTTTACAGAGTACCAGATTACATCAGTTTTCTCTTCAAAACTCTTCTGAGTGTTTCCCACAAAGAAGTTGTCTCTGGCAATGGTGGGTTTTGTGACATCCAAATGAGATTGCAGAGAGGCCGTGGGAGGCATCTTAAATCCTTCCGTGTTTTGGGGGCAAAGTGAGAGGGGACAACATGGTCTATGCACATGCACAGACCGTGTTTGTGCATGCAGTGAAATCAGAAGTGATTTCAAATATTTTGTGAGCAGCAGGAGGAGAAAGAAAGAACAAAACTTTCCCCAAAGTCGCATGATGTGGCCATGGTCCCATTTTGAGGAGCGAGCGTGTATGTGTGTGTGTGACTACAGAGAGCAGAGGAAAAGCCTCTGCTTTTCCTGCCACATTTGAGGACAATTCCTTCACCTGTGCAGCCAGAATTTACCAATGGGAGATGATGGGAAAAAGGCAAAGGTAAGGGCAGAGTCCACTTGCTAGGGTTCCTGGCTGTAGTTAGTAATGTTCAAGCTGGTGGGATGCATTCCCTCTTCAACCTCTTCTACAAGCCGAGTGCTCTGATTGCAAACTCCAGCAGGCAGATTTGCTTTTTTTATTTGTATTGCTTTTTTTTTTTTTTTTTCTCGAAAGGAACAAAAATCAATACAAATTCTTTCCTCCCCAAAATAAGGTTGTGGATCATGTCCCAAGGATTTATTCTTTCACTCATTCTGCCATACAGAATTTAGTCTCCAGGGTAGCAGCTTCCCAACACTGCTCCTGGCCCTGGCAGCAGTACATTCTTGCAGACATTTTTCTGCACCCCAACCATCCACCACGTGAGGTGGGCAATGGCTTTACTGCCTCCTGCTCTCAACTGGACCCACACTCAGTTGAAAACAGCTCCCATGTTTTTAAAATTACTGAATAACATACTGGTATTTTCACCTTACTTGTACTGTCTGGTTTGTGCTTTGATTATTCTTTCTGGTTTGAGTATATGCAATGCCCAAGAGTTTTGGAAGAGGTAAAGAGAGGTTGCTTGTTTTCTTGATTTTTATACCATACAGTCTTTGAGCTCTGCATTTTCATGAAGGAAAGGAGATTTGTACACTCTCTGCTTGTGTAAGGAAAATATGACAAAATTACCCATTAGATTGTTTGAATTCAGCACTCACTCTGGTTCCTTCCCACTTGTAATTTGTACCTGTGAGGTAGCAGACAAAACATGTTTTAAAATAAAATTTTAAGGTCATGAGCCCCATCCTACTAATCATTTCAGGCAGTAGAAAAATCAAGCAGGCTGTGCATTTAGAAAAGAAGTTGTCATCTCCTGGAATGCAATCCTCAATGCCAAGTACACTTTGTATAGAGTACCATGGAAAAACAGCATTTAAAAATGGAAAGGTCAGGATCTTGACCTGGATAACTTCCACAAATGGTAAAATATGCTCACTGTGGAAGAAGATGTGCCATGTAGGTAGGGGACATGAAAATGAAAATTAATAGCGTGAAGACAGTTAATTTTGTCTTTAGTATCATCTGTAAGTATGGTGAAAATATGCAGATGGAGCTCTGACTCCAAGTTCCAAGGTGCTCTGAATATTCCTAATGAAGACTGATCACATGCAGTTACCTTAAGTTTGCTATTTTATATTTAACTTTTTTGCCTGTTCTTCAAACTACAGAGCTAGCTATAATGATGCACACTTGTCAAGTGCTATGTGGATCTGGTAGAATTTCTACTATAAAAGGTAAAGCCCACTTGACCTGTAGGTTTATTTTTGTGATTATTCAGCCTCACCAATGGAAAACATGACACAGATGACGTGACACTTGTCATGACAGTTGACCAAAGTCTTTTTACAAGTGTCTTGGTTTTGCACTTAAATAATATATCAGCCATACCAAGTGGAGTCTCTCTGCAACATGTATTTAATGGAACTGATAATGGAGAAATATTTTGAAACTGAGGACACATCAATCATCCAGTGATTAAGATAAAATAGAAATTGATTTGCCATGGTATTCATTAGAGCTTCCATGTAAAAATTTATTTCATGGGAACGTATAAAGTAGACCCAGTGACATTGCAGAGATAGAATGTGAAGGGTCAGTCTTACAAGGGCAGTGCTGCCCCTTGTAACAACTTGGCAGCATGAAACATATATATAAACACTCAAGTTTTTGTTTTCTGTGTAGGTTAAGAGAAGCACTATGTATTTGAAGATGTCTGTAGTCCCATGGGTGCCAGAGCACTTAGAGGACAGGAGTGTTTTGTGAATCACTGAGTAATGCTTCTGATCCAAAAAGGTGCAAAACACGTGTTGGGGAGGTTTGTAGGATTGTATCTCTATCATTCAGAAGTATGAAGGAGGTCAGATCCATGTGACATACTCATTTTTGTGGCTGCTTACCTGACTGCAGAGATACTGTTAAAATTCTATACATCTTTGTTCTCACTGAGATTTTGTACTTGAATACTACCATGTGTTTCAGTATAGCAGATTTTTTTCCTGTAGTCTTCTTTTCTCCTCAACTTCTTATATTTAACACTCCAAAAGGAGAGAATTTTGACCTAGCAATGTGACAAAATATGAAGTCAGATCTGGTATTCCAGTAAGGAATTAAGGAAAAATATTCTGATTTTGAGCCTACAAAACAAGTACAAAGCCTGTTTTCCACAAGCACTGATTTCTAGTAATAAGTCTTCATGAAAGGATGCGGGTTAGCCTGCTATTTGAGGGTTATACTTAAATAAATCAAGATCAAGTAGGTAATTAAGATATCCATATATTAATTGATTAACATTAGTAGTTCTACTCAGATTGTAGCTCTTCAGTGATCAGCCTGCTTCCTTACAAATCTAGCAGAAGTAGATAAATTGATATAGAAACCATTCACAGAGTAAGCCATAGCAGGAATCTTGAAATATTTAGAGCCACCCTGTGACCCAGTAGCCCTACTATGCCAGTGATGCTTCCATTCATGCAGCTGAACATCCCTGGTCCTCAAAGAAAGGCTAGCTGGAAACTGAGTTCTTTTATTCTTCTTTAAGCTCAAGATCTATTTTTATAGAACATGACTTTTGCTGTGAAGTGGACCTATAAATACAGGTGTTTGAGGTATTACTTTTAATTTGAATGTTGAGGGAGATATTGTGTGTTTTCATTTCTTTCTGCTACTGTTTGGTGGTTTGAAGTGACTGACTCTGCACAGAAACTTGGAATCTGTGTCTCACTGTGAATTAGTAAGTTAGCCACTGTCAAAAGAAAATGCCAAGGGAATTTGAGTCAGAGAAGTAGCTCAGACAGTGCAGGTAGCTGTTCCCCAGTCCTCTGAGGGTGTTATTCTGCCTTGGTGTAGTCTGTCCTGTGTTCAGAAGCAATGGGAACCAACATGTATAGGATAGGTGTGTGCAGTTTGGCTGTATGCTGAGAGTCCCAGGCAGCAGAATCATTCAAGATTGTGCAGTGCTGTCATTTGTAATAAATAAAATGGAGTGAGAACTAGTTGGGAAGTGAAGAGTGAGGTCTTAAAAGTTTCTGAATTTCTTGCACGTTAAAAGCCTGAACTTGCTTGCTCTATCAATAGTGATGGAGGTTGCTAAATTCCAGGTTTTGCAAACAGATGGGTCAGCAGTTAGTGACAACTTAAAATGGTACTAGGAACTCTGGAAGGCCACAGGGACAGGAGAATTCATTTCATCCTACACAGGAAGACATTCAAAGCCCAAGAGAAAATCAAGCTACAGAATACATGTTTTCTTATTTTACAGCTCAGATAATGAAAGCCCAGAGCAGTTCGTTTCACCTTGCAGTTACTTTGTGATTATAATAGAGTCATAAATTTATGTTGATTGGGAAAGATCTTTAAGATCACCAAGTCTAACTGCTACCCAGGCTCTGCCAGAACTAAGGTTGTAAAGAGTGACAGAAGAGGCAGGGGCTTGCAGGAACATGCTGTGTCAATTAAAAAAAAATGTTTGTATGGGAATTTGTGTGCATCATCTTCAAGATATAAGAAAACCAGTGACACTTCAACAAATAATATTAGTGACCATTTCAGGAAGAAAGAAAATGGCTAAAATATTTAAATACTCGCACTCCTGAGTAACCTTTTGGCATGATCTGGAGTCCCCAAATAGCAAAGCTAGATCACATTATTAGAACCCTATACAGAGTAATCTTGCAGGTACAAGTATACAAAATGGCAAGTTACTGTAATCCATTTCAAAAGCCTATAATAACTATAGAAAAAGCCTATATAACTGTAAATGTTAGTTTACCAACCCTATTAAAAAAGCAAACTTAGAGTGAGTATTGCTGGATGTTTGTTTTGCTGTATACTGGTGGGCAATGAGTACTGGGGAAAGTGATGCTTTGTTGCATTTATGAGGAAGTGCACTATTCACTATTCCAGCTACCTCACAGCTGTGAAGAAAAGTGATTTTCATGCTGTTGCTAAAAAGACAAAATTCACCTGGGCTCGCAACTTAATGCAGTCATAATTTGAAGGTTGTGCTCCTGATTAGCAGTGGTATTGAAACAGAATTGTTCCACACATTCCTGAACTTGGAAAAAAGTCTTCCAAACCCAAAGGTGGTTTAAGTTGGAAGCCCAGTCCAAACAGTTACTGTCAACCAGTATATGCAGTGCAAAATTACTCTCCATCTGTGATGTTACAATCATCCAACTCTTAGGATCAGTCTTAAGTAGTTGTAGGAATAGACTTCAAACTCAGGTTGTAAGAATGACTTGTTTCTGTCTCCAGACCCCTGGCCTAAGGCTTATCCCAAGTTAGAACTTTGCTGCTGTGCTGTTTAACTAAAGCTGATTAGATGTTTATCAAGCTAACAGTTTTTAAAGGTGGAGAATTAACAGGATATACCATAATCCATTCATTTTTAGCAGTCATGATCAAACTACAATATGGGATATGCAAAATCAAATCAAAAGTCTCTTAAAAGTGTCCTGTGTAATTAAAAATCTTCTGGAATACACCGCAACTCTGTAATTAATTTTTGCATAATCATTATATTTGGTAAGCAACTGTAAGCATGTGAAATCCTGAACACTTGTGCTTTGCACTGTTCATGACAATTTCAGAGATACCAGACTTGGCTCACCTTTGACAAAGCTCCCTGCCCAGATTTTTTTTTTTTATTTCCTTGTTATTTCAGGATTTGTGGATATGTTTTGCTTTCTTGCAGGCTTGAAAAAGCTTGTGGTGCAGAAACAGATGATTCTTTTATTTCTTGATGTCTGCTAATAGATTTCAGCAAGTATCTGTGTATTCACTCAATCCCTAGCTTGCCCATGTATAGTTGTGAAGAGAGAAGTAATGTGGAACACAGGCTGCTCTACAGCCTGACCACAGAACTGACCTCATCTGAACAGCACCATGCACAAGCCAAAAATGGCTACAGGTTCCTGACCTGTATTATAGTGATTATTTTCTTAAAATAATTTTCTAGAATGTACTGAATGGAAGAAATTATTTGTTTTCATTATTCTTTCTCACAGATGCGATGTGTTTTCTTTGCTGTCTGCAACAACTGTGGAGTAAGATTTATCCTAAATTATATCTTTGTCTTGAGGCAGAATGCTTTCTCAGTCACTGAGATCACTTACCCTTTTTTTTTGTTTGTTTTTTTTTATTTCTTTGCAACATCAGGCTGCAGTTTGGACCTTATCTGAATTGTCTGCAAAGTGAATGGTGTCTTGTTTTTCCATCTTGCAGTGGCTTTTTGTATCAAATTTCTCAAGAGCACGAAAACTTTTGCAATCCAGTAGTACTTTCATCCTGAACTTTAGATTCAAACAAGTAATATCTCCAGGGTATTACAGGAGAACACCTCTTGAATGGTAGAAGTATCTAGAGTAATATCTTTAGATGTTTTAAACCAATTCAGGGGCACTTAACATGCTTGAGGTAATTCACCTTAGTGAGAAGTATTTCCTTTGCAGAGGAAAACTCAACCTCCAGACTGTGATGTCCTGTTGCCATTGTATCTTGAGTAAGTTTTTGAGGGCACGGTCTCAAGTTGTGCCAGGGGAGGTTTAGGTTGGATATTAGAAAGAATTTCATTAGGGAGAGGGTGATTAGAGATTGGAATGGGCTGCCCTGGGAAGTGGTGGATTCTCCATCCCTGGAGATATTTAAAAAGAGCCTGGATGTGGCACTCAGTGCCATGGGCTGGGAATCGCGGGGGGAGTGGATCAAGGGTTGGACTTGGTGATCTCTGAGGTCCCTTCCAACCCAGCCAATTCTATGATAAGTTTGGAGGAGAGAACGAGGAGCTACACAGAGGCTGCAGTGAATCCACAGCACTCTGGTACCTGCAGTGACTTACAGCCAACCATCTCTGACTGGACAGCTCTTGGGTGAGGGTGTCAGCAAGGAGTTCTTGCAACATTTAATTCCCTAATAGAACAGACTAACTAAATGTTAACTGACTCCACTGGGTTTTGTGTCTCAGCACTTTTGTGGCTTCTCATGTGGCCCTCACACTTGTGCAGCATCATTGCCTTGTCAGGGATGACACATGAAGTTCCTTGGGGTTTATTTCAGTGTTGTCTTAGGGGAGTTGCCATGCACTCAGATGTGTGGTCATGCATGGTTGCCTCTTTTCCCACACCTACCAGGGTGAGTGATGTAAATCACAGAGGAGGCTGTAATTATTCCTGTGTGCACAAATTCAGATGTGGCTTTCACCAAAATTCTGCATTTTCCACATTACAGCTTGGTGATAAGGTGTAAAGGCCCCTTCCTGCTAACAGAAGGTAAAATTATGCTGCTGGGAAAAGGGGAGGAAAGATCTGTGACTATTGTTTTAACTTCTGTGGCTTAAGTGGCTAAACTTATGTGTTGGCAGAGTTTTCCATAGGGAGAAACAGATGCCACACCAAGTGGCAGTAGGACTGGAAGGCATCCAGCCTCACTTGGCACAGGGACCACAGCAGCTCTTAGAATGAATGTCAGGTTCGAAGGGACCTTAAGGATCATCTAGCCCAAAGCCCTTGTTGCTTGGCAAATGCTTTCCACAAGTTCCGAGGGTGGTGGTGGGGCTGACCGGAGAGTTACTTCTCATGAGACCCTGCGACCAAGCTGCCTTCGTCTGCTGAGCCTCCCTTCCCACCCTGGCGAGTGGTGGGAGCCCAGGAGCCCAGCCGAGCCCACAGCCTTCCTGGCGGAGCATCCTTCGGTGACCACACTCACGCAGAGGGCTGTGGCGCAGGACTGCCCCGTCGTCCCCCTTGCACCCCGTTCCCCCGGCCCCCTCCGGTGGCCCCCATCACACACCCCTCTCCGCCCCCCTCCCTTTCCCCGGCGCGCAGCCGCCCCGGAGCTGCGGGAGCGGGGCCGTTCTGTCCTGGGTCCGGCACCCGGTGCACATGGCCAACGAAGGCTGCGGGGAGGCGACGCTCCCCCGGGGAGGGGCAGCGAACTTGGCGGCCGCAGGAGGCCCCCGCTCCGCACACCTCCCCCGCGCGGGGGGAGCGGGAGGGAACCCCCCCTCAGTTCCGCTTCCTGACGGCGCCGGGGCCGGGGCCCGGGCGGGGAGCGGCGGCCAAGGCGCGGGGCTGCCGGCGCCCATGGCCGGCGAGCGGACGCGGCGCTTCACGCGGAGCCTCCTGCGGCCGGGGCAGGCGGCGGAGCAGCGGAACAGCGCGGCCTCGGCCGCCGCCGCCGCCGCCAGCGGGCGGCTCCAGCTGCGGGTGAGTGGGGCGGGCAGCGGGCACCGGCCCAGGTGCGAAGCGCTCGGAGCAGCCTGCGGGAGAGTGCGTGGCCCCGCTCACCGCAGGTACCGCCCGTCCGAGCTCCCGTTTCGGCGCTGCAGGCGGCTGCCGGTGTGGCTGTCGCCTCTCGGGAGGGAGCTGGCTGCCTTCCTCTCTTGAGTTTCGCCGGTTTTCTTTTATTTCCAACGAGCTTTGCACGGGCAGATGAGGTGAAACCCGAAGACGTGGCTATCGCTGCCAAAATGAGCCCGGTGTGCTCCGGGGGGACGGGACGAGCCGAGCCCCCCGGCTCTCCAAGCAGTTGTCAATCGCGTAAGTTTTGGGTACTGCCCAGCCCGTGTGCTGGTCCAGAACCGTAACTACCGAGATGCGTGTGCGCTCCTGGTGATTTCCCCTGGAAAGCCCAGAGTGCCGCAGAAAGACAGAGCCTGGGCTCCCGAGTCGCAATCAGCTCTAAAGTGCATTCCTTGAGGCTTCAATCCCCACGTCTCTCCATCAGTGGAATAGCACAAAAGGGACGTAAACTGCTACCACTCTACTTTGCCTGTATTTTCTCTTCCATTTACATCCATGTATGTAAGAACTCGGCTGACAGGCACAGACAGCAAATTGTTAGGGTTTACAGAGAAGTGTTGACTGGCATTTTCCAAATCACTAGCCTTTTATGAGTCATTTGTTAGCCATTTTTATGTTAAGATTCCTTTGGACTTAAAGCTATGTGTTATGAGAGATAGCTGACTCCTTTTTAGATGATTAGGCATATATAATCTCTGTGAATCATGTAATTCAGGTAAATATTTTCCTTTTCTAGTTTTTCAGGCAGCGTAGTTCATGAAGTAGACTAGAAAGCTGAAGGAGGGAAAGTTGTGAAATGTTATCACTCATCCAGCTTTACTCCACACCAATGCTTTAATGCATTGCACTCTCTCTCTGCACACAATGGGAAATAATTTTGAAACTATGTTCCCATAAAGCTGGTGGCCTTTTTCTGTCTTCTGAGGTGCCGTGCCCGCTAGAAATGGAAAGCAGCAACTCTGCTTGGAAGCTGATGCTAACTTCATGTTTCCTGGATGTCTGTACACCAAATGCAAGTTGTTTCTTTACCTCCCTAGGTTTGCAGTGCTTTTGCAGTCAGCTTTGAATGTTTTCATAAAGCATTTCCAAGCGTCTGATATGTGAAAACTTGGTAGAAACTTTCTTGTCTCCCCTGACTCCTCACAAAGGCTGTATGTGCAGTCGGCTCTTGTCAAATCCTCAAGTGTTTCTGGAGCTGTACTACTGAAAGACTTACACCCTCCCACCCTCTGGGCAGACAGAGATCAGGATTTGGCCCATTGTCAAACAGGATGCACTACGGTGGTGAAGTTGTGGTGGAAGTGTTCTAGGAACCATCATGGTTGGTTTGGGCTCTGCCCATGCATTAAGCTGAGAAGTTGTCCCCGAAGAGACTGTATTGAACTTTGGATGCCAGGTAAAATATTGTGTTGCCTAATGGCATCTTCAAGTGTTATAAATGAAGTTATATTAGAAATCTATTTTATCTGCGGTGTCTCTGGTGCAAGAATGCAAAAAAAAAAAAAAAAAAAAAAAAATCAAAAAATTTGATGAAGCAAATCTAAATTTATGGTCTGTTTCTCTTGAGGAGAATGGATTGTTAAGGTGTTGCTAACAGATCTTTCGCTGCTACCTTAAGAATATAGTATTTAGTTACTGCTTTTGCATTTGAGTCACATTGGATTCAATCTATCTTTGAAACATCAAGACTTCTGTTGTGTGGTGGCTGAAATTGTCCATTACTTCTGTGAGTTTGACTTCCTGTTGACTGATGTAATGTACTGGTGCTGGGTTTCATCAGGGCTTTTGATGCTATATCTGAGGCAAATGCAGGCAGATCTGCAAAGATGGTCTTTTAAAGATACTGAAGTTAAGATCTGAAGACTCCAGGCCAAATTCTGGTTTCAGTTATGCTGCTCAGTGGGAGCACTTAGGGAGTTCCAGATGTTAGGTTCTCTTCACCAGCAGGCACAATGGTTTTGAAGTCTGGGTTGCTTGCTGTGTTGAATATGTATGGTTCTGGGAAACTTAATGAAGTTGCCATCTTTTAACTATACTCCTTTGGGTTGTCAGTACTGTTGCCTGTGAAAGGCAAATTTTTATTGAATACCTTATGCTGAGGAGCCATGCTGGAGTACAAAGCTGTTATATTGAGGGTCAAATCTTTTCTAGTTACATCAACTAAGAATGAAGAGATTTGACCAGCAGACAGAATACCCCTTGGCAGCTGTAACTGGTGTCTCTGCTTGTCCTTAGCCAGGACGTGCAGCCCAGCTGTAACTGAGGCTGCTTCATGGGGCTGGGACCTTCTGTTTTGGGCAGCAGCCTTTGCCTCTGGATCCATACCACAGAGTGCCAGGGCTGGCAGGTCTGCTGAGCTGTGTTTTCCAGGGAGCCTCTGCTGGCCTGAGTGCCTTGCACAGCCCTTGCAGTGAGGCTGTTGTGTTGCTGTTGTAGAAAAGTCTCACAGGACCTGAAATTTCTGGCTGAAGTTGTACTGACAATTTTTTGTACCAGAACTAGATATTCTTGTATAAGAGAATAATGTCATCTATTCCAGAAGGTGTAATGGCTCTCAGTACATCTTGCTCTGGTTGTATCAGTACCTGATAGTCCAGCTATACTAAATCTGACTTGTGCTGGAGTGTCCTGAAGATTAGCACAGCTGATGTCAAGAGTCTGCAAATACCTGGCTGCTACAAGGTCAGGCAGGTGTAAAGGTGTAAAACCTTCTGGCACTGCTTGTTTGTGTCTTGTACCTCTGTCAACAGGATTTGTAACAGCACCTGCAGTGGGGATCATCCCTGTCTTAGCAATTTGGTTGTAGTTTGGGGATCAAACACCTGTTTGACATTATTTGTATTATGTCTTTAGCTCTTTGCTGTCTTCAAATATATTGCCTTTTCTTATATATACTTCACCTTTGCTTTTGTTCATATGGATTCATTTATTATGGAAAAACCAGTTTCTACTCCTCAATAGAAAAATCTGTAGAAAGAAAAAAGTGTCATTGTAATCAGGGGCTAGGGAACAGAAGAAGTAAGGATGTTTATCATTTGGTGCTGTGGTGTATGAGAGGAACTTGTGTAGTGTTCTGAAAGACAAAGTGGAAACAGAGGTTGAGGATGGAAAGTATGTGGCTATCTTGGTGGGGGAAGTAGCTGCAGTGTTTCATGCTAAGTAACATTCTACATTAATTACCAACTCTTCAGCAGGCAAAGGGAGTGGTACTGTGAGGTGTTAATGGTGCACAGCAGTACCGCAGGTTGTTTCCATAAATGCTTGGTTAAGATTTCCTGTAGAAAAGGCAGCCCACCAAGCCAGTTACTGAAATAGATCAGTATACTCTAGAAATTATTTATTGTATTTTGAAACTTGGTTGAGAAATTCTTTGTCTCCTCTACTAGAAAAGGTTTGTTTGGAAGTTACTTTATGGATACTTGTTGCTGCTTCCAGGGAAAGCTGAATAGCTGTGCGCAAGCAAGGGAGATAGATATGTCTGTTTTTCACTTGTGTTTCTAGCTGCAGCAATATTTCATGGAAAGTTTTTAAAATAGGGATGGGGCAGTTTGTGCTCCTGGAAATCAGCTTGCTAGCTGCTTAGCTAATACTAACTTCACCTTATGTTGTTATAATCCCATCTCAGTTAATTGGGCTAAGTACTGGTGGCTGCAGTATTCATCCTTTACATCAAGTCTTGTGACACTGTTTTTATAAAAGCTGTGGGGGGCCTTGCTCTTCCTCTCTCTTCCATGCTTAAGCAAGTTAATAGCAGTCTGGAGTTGGGTTGTTGCTCCAAGTGTCTTTTTTTTTTTTTTTTTTTTTTTTTTTTTTTTTTCCTGAGGTTTTTTCCATCACACTGCAGCCAAGCAAAGAGTTGTGGTGTCCAATGACCTGGTACTGACTGTCTCTCTCAAGTGGAAGGCTGGATTATATGGCTTTTTCTTCCCCACAAAATGGGTTTCTCTCCTTCTTATTTTACCTGGGGCTGCTCTAATTCCTCGCTGAAATAATAGACTCCGTTTGTTTCCATTGCATAGTTTCTGTTGTATGTTCTTTACTTATAAAAGAAGTATTTATAGTTATTGTATATGGCTAGTTTTGGGTAGGTAATGAGCTGTTGGTGGGGGTTTTCTGGGGACTCCAGGGGTGTGTTGTTGTCTCTTGAGTCGTGTATGTTGTTTACAGCCTGACAGAGAGCACCCATCATGGCCTTGGTACCCTGGATAAGAGGAACAGAGCTGTGACTGTGTTCGTACTGTAGCATCATGTAGCTTTTTCTTGTTACATGGCCGTGCTTGAATTGGTCTTCCATGTTAAGAATAGGGCCAATGAATGAAATATCACTGGAAATATAATTTTTTGAGAAGATTACATTGTTAAATGAACTATTTCAAAGACAAACTGGGCTGTGAAAGGGTTCTTTCTTTTGTGGATATTCTGATGTCTCCTGTTTCTTCAGGGGGAGCCAATGTGAGGCATTTTTACAGGCATTTAAATATTCCATGGTGCTGTGTACAAACCAGACCCTTTGTGGCTGTACATACACGTACATGCAGTCTTCACAGGCCAGCTAGTAAATTTTTGTCTCTTTCCCTGCAGATTTAATATATTGGCTTTTTCCTTGTTTTCTTTGAGGCTGAGGGGATAGCCTGGTGAATTCATCTTAAACCCACGTGCATGGAGTGAAAGCCTCATCCAATTCTGGTGGTTGTGGAGGGAGAGTTTACTCATGGCACAGGCAGAGGGGAACTTTATCTGCAGTCTAGAGCTGGTGGTTCTGCTTTTGCAAGCTTTGGCATTTGGTATAAGTTTTGGGTTGCTCAAAGTGTACTTGTCAGGCATATTTCAGCTGTTAGCAACCTAATGTGAATGCAGGGCAATCCTGAAGTATTAAACAACTTGTTTGTGTTTGTATTTTACCTGTGAACCGTGATGATGAATCTTTATTCCAAAACTTATCTTTAATTACTTAAAGATAAGTGCAGCGTCCCTTAACCTGTTGAAAGACAGGATCCATATTGTTTCCAAGTAGAATCATAGAATCATTTTGGTTGGAAAAGATCTGTAAGATGATCAAGTCTGACAGTTAACCTGACACTGCCAAGTCCACCACTAAATCGTGTCCCACATGCACTACATCTACACATCTCTCAAATACCTTCATGGATGGGGGCTCCACTGCTTCCCTGGGCAGCCTGTTCCAGTGCCTGAAAACCCTAGAAATGAGGGAATTCTTCTTAATATCCAACCTAAACCTCTCCTGGCACAACTTGAGGCAGTTTCCTCTGCTACTGTTCCTTTTTACTTGGGAGAAGAGGCCAGCCTTGTTACAGGATCCTTTCAGGTAGTCACAGAGAGTAGCAGTCTCCTTTCTGAGGATATTTTTTTAAGTGTCTGATGAGTCATTTTGGAGCTGTTCTTCAGCTGGAGCATCCCAAGGACACTTGCAGTGGTGTGGCCCTGACAAGAATCTGATGATTTTCAGCTGGCTGCCAGAGCCCAGATGTAAGGGCAAACCAAGCAAAGGGCAGGGGCAAGAATGCATGGCTTGCACATTCCCCAGCCACTGGGCTCCCTCCTCTGCAGGCACACAAAGGGGCCAAAGACTTGTCCTGAGCAATTCTAGGAACTTCATCTGAGGCTGGCACTGCAAATTAAATTGATGCCCAAGTGAGGAAAAGGAGATAAGAGAGCCTCAGGAGGGGTGGAGACAGAAGTGAGGAAAATAGTTGAGAAGAAGTTAAAGCATTGGAGGAAATGGGGGAAAAGAGAAAAGACTTTGTGGGGAAAGAGAGGCTGAAGAAGACAACAAAACGAAGGAAAGAAATGAAGAGAGCTGCAAGAAAGATTTGTCAGGTTGGTGAATGACTTGTGCAAATAAGCCCTTAATATGCAACCCCAGGCAGTCATTTAGTACGTAGGGAGACCTAGGTACTCAAATTTAATTGTTGTTTTTCCAGTTGTCTTGAATCTGTCGCTTGACTGACTCTTTGTATTAAATTCATGGGAAGTGAGTCAGCTCGAGTAATTCAGAATGCTCTCAGTTTATAGAAGCTGCATCAACTTTTTTCCTTTGCTTACAAGGTTAAATAAGGGAGGGTCTGGGGAGGGGGGGAATGAACAGAAGTAGAAGAGAAGGAGGGTCTGGAAAAGTAAGTCTTGTGCTGGCTTTGGAGGAGCACGGTTATTAAGAGGGAAGTTTTACTGTTGTGGTTTATAACAGGCAGTTCTGCAGCACAAATGTCACTGCCAGAAGTCAAAACATGTTTGTAAATGTTCTAGCACAAGGTCAAAAAGCTATGAAATAGTGACACAGATGGGATTATTACACAGATACCAAAGGCTTGCTTGCGGTGTGGGTAATGCTTCCAGGATAGGATTGCCTGCATTTCACAGAACTCAGCAATAGCTTTCTGATGCAAGGTTCTATTTGCTGTCTGTTTTATACCAACTGCACATTATTGTATTAGCAAGTACCAGCTTCATCCCTGGTTTTGTTGATAAGAAAAGCAAACCGCCAGGACCTAACTGCCCAAGATGATGTGATAAATCTGTAGTAAGAGCCTTAGAATGATTGTCTCTGCTTTCACCCCCATCCTGCCCCATATAACTGAATAATTTGCATGGCTGTTTCATAGGCTGGCCTGCTATTCTCATTGCTGACATGGGCAAATTTTTCCCTCTCCTGGAAAATGTAAGAAATCTGAGAGCTGGCTGTCCTTTGTGTGCTTGCTTAGTGTAAATGACTTCTGCTCACGTTGTCCCTTTCTGGACAAGTTGCATAAATGGCACTGTGTGGCAGTGAAGCCTTCCGGAGCTGTGTTCTTACAGAAGAAATTCAGGATGTTTCTTTCTACTTTTTATTTCCCTCCCCTCCCCTCTCCTTTGCTTTTTAGATTGAGCTCACAATGCAGTAGTTTGTGGGGTTTTTTTTGTTTTTGTTTTTCCTCTTCATGTCAGTGATATGTAATTACAACAAAACCCTTTGCTTAGATATATTCTTGGTAGATTATTTGTCAGCTCTGGTATAATTTTTTCCCATGATACATGCAGGCCAGATGTCAGTGTTGCTTTTTTGTCTTAAATTTTACACAGTGCTTGAGAAATACAGGGCAAGATTTCCCTCATAGCACTGAGGATGATGCTTGCCTGGCCTCTCCCCTCCCAACTTTTCCTCTGGGAGTTAACATTCAGCCTCTTCTGTTTGGGTACCATAGTGCTACTTTTCAGTTGAAACCCAAATACTATGTTTTGGAACACAATGGAATGTTTTGAGATGACACAATGTAGATGTGCTTTAAGCTTGTATATTTTGATATATTTTTATATATCAGAGGAGGAAATCTGGATCTGTCTGACCTGGGTGGGTTCTTCCTGTACAGGCAGCAGTGTGAACTGTAGCTACTGTTGCAAGTATTCCAGGTGAATCTAGGGAAAAGGAGAATGGATGCTTCCCTCCAACAAGACTCTGCTGTTGCTGCCATGAAGCAAGGTTTTCTCTCTGCTGACTCAAATCCAAAAAACCCCCTCCATTTTAACTACTAATTCACTCATTATTAATTAACAACTAGCTTACTACTAGATTTTCTCCCCTCTATTTCTGTCGTGCAGTTGATAGTATATGGGTTGTAGAGAAATAGAATAAACTGTCAGCATTGTAGTGATTTTCTTAATTCTGAGCTTAGCTCTCCCCTTCTGACTGTGCTGTTTGGGGGTGATTCTATCACTGAGTCTGAAGTGGGATTTTCAGTTTAGAGAGTAATGTTGGCTGACTTAAAGCGAGCATGATTCTAGGTTACTTTGACATGTTGACCTAAATTAAATGATGTAGATATAATGAAATTTAATGAATGCAATGGAGTTGAATATGATGGAGAGGGAAGCTTCAAAAGCTGCTTTTTTAATGTGCTAGTAGTTAGCAGCAGAAGTAGTGTTGAAAATTTGCTATGAAGCTGGAATGAGTAGATATGTCTGGCATACCAAAAGAGGGGGGGAAAAAGATCTTTTTAGTATCTTTGATTTTTGTTAACTGTAGTGGATTTTAATTTTTAAACTGTCATAATTTAAATACATTCCTTGCCAATGTATGTTTTCTGCTAGATGTAACTGCTTTTCCAGTGCTGAAAAGGCTGATGTATGTCAGCCTATTTTGAGGAGTGTACTTGTATTTTGTGGGAAAGAACTGGGCTCGCATCATGAGACACTTGAGAGCATAGAGGTCCCATCTGAAAGCAAGGCACACAAAAGCATCTGCCTGTTCCAAAGCTCACATCTCTCTCCAGGCATCCAGGTCCAAAGGAGGCAACTGGGCTGGTGAAGGGACTCGAGCACAGATCCTGTGAGGAGAGGCTGAGGGAGCTGGGGGTGTTGAGGCTGGAGAAGAGGAGGCTCAGGGGAGACCTCATCACTCTCTACAACTCCCTGAAAGGAGGTTGGAGCCAGGGGGGGGTTGGGCTCTTTTCCCAGGCAACTCTCAGCAAGACAAGAGGGCACAAGAGGTCTCAAGTTGTGCCAGGGGAGGTTTAGGTTGGACATTAGAAAGAATTTCTTTCTGGAGAGTGTGATCAGACATTGGAATGGGCTGCCCAGGGAAGGGGTGGATTCTCCCTCCCTGGAGATATTTAAAAAGAGCCTGGATGTGGCACTCAGTGCCATGGGCTGGGAACCACAGGGGGAGTGGATCAAGGGTTGGACTTGGTGATCTCTGAGGTCCCTCCCAACCCAGCCCATTGTATGATTCTATGATTGCCTTTTGCATGAGTAACAGTTGATTTGCTCTTTGAGCTGTGCGGTTGCACAGTGCTGCAGTTCTGCTGACACCATTTCATTAAATGGCTCAAGTTCTAAACACTGATGGAAAGTAAGTCACAGAACATTAAGTAGAATTGAATGATAGTGGTCTCTTCAGTGACTCATGAGTTTATCCTCATAACTCCTTCAGAATCAATAAGAATTGTTATGAAAGTTAGTTGGAAGAGCTTGACAAACATAAATTGATAAGATACATGAGGAAAAAATAGCTTATCCTCTTTCCTGATCAAATAATAACCCGTGGTTTAACAGCAACATAAGGAAATTCCTAATATACACCAAAAAAGTTGCAGCGTAGGTAGTTGGTAACTTTTCTTCAGGTGTCTTTCAGAAACCTCCTGCTCTTTTTACATTGTAAATACATACCCAAGTGTTCACATGTTTCTGCAGATTCTGGAAAAGAATTGGAGCTCATGAAACAGAGCAAATCCAAGTGATGTGGAAATGGAAGAAGGTGGGATGATATTTTTAATGTAGGAGTGACAGCTCCGGGTTGGTGGGGAAGTTGACAAGAAAATACTTTTTGCCTTCTATGTGTCCCTTTCCAGGAAGGGTAAGATGAGCTTCAGGTGGAAGTTGCAAGTGTTGTAGTAAGCAGGATGAGCAGTACAGCCAGACACAAAGGCTGAGGTGCCTTGGTTTGAGGTTTATCTGTCTTTTTTTTTTTGTCAAGTTGGTCTTGCAATGGAAACCCTTCAAATTGACTGAGTGTGGCTTTTATGTTGCTCTTAAACATTATCTTAGTTTGTCATTCTCCTATCTACCCACTCCTTTGCTGCTCTTGCCCTTTCCAGGCCTCAGCCCTTGTTGCTCTTTGTGTCTTTCTCCCACTTGTCTGGGAACCTCTGTTAATGCCCCTCTGTCTGCAGGGAACACTATGTCAGTTGTCTGTCAGGCCCCTATCTTTGTTTGCCATCCATGCCCTCTTAAAACCCAGTTCTTCCAGGAATCCTGCTTGCCACTTCTTCACAGGGATTCTCTCTGAGCAGCTGTCCTGGGCTGTCCTGTCTGACCCTGCCTCTCGCCCTGTGCTCTCAGTGTGAAGGTTTTGGGTTTGGTAAAATGCCTCTCCTCTAGCTTTAGTGTGAGGTTTTATATGAAACAAAGGGGTTTGCATAGGTAATTGCCGTTTGAATTAACGTTCAGTAGATAAAATACAATGCAAATAACGGGTAGGGACTCTTTGAAACAAGAACTTCTCTCCTAACTCAGTTTCCTTGAAGAATTTCTGTTAGTCTTTTCCTATTCTGAATGGTGTGAAAGGCAATGCAATGTGTTCATGTGTGAATGCATCAATAGATTTATACATATTTTTAAATAAACTGCAGTAAGTATTTAGCTGCCATAGCTGACATCTGTTTCCTGTAGCATGCATGAGGTTTTGGGGTTTTAGACCAGGGATAGTAGGCATTTAAATTCCATGCTGATGGATACTGAGATGTGCCAGAATGAGCTGTAAGAGCTGCTGCACTTTGTTCCCTGACACTTCTGGCTTTCTTTTTCCTACCACTATTTCCCAGTGTGTTTTTCAGAAGAGCCCAGCTCCTGATGGGAGAGGATCTGGCAGCGATTCCCATTAGAAAATGACAAGTTTTTTTGTTTTGAGGAAGTGTTGGTGTGGCAAAGATGGGTAGCCAGGAAATAACTTAAAATTGGAGCTTGAAAAGCTGAGGTATAAAACCTGCATGGTGCAGCAGTGAGGGGATGCTCCTTGGTGGAGTGGCTCATCCATGGCTCCAATCAGTGTGGAGTCTGACCTGAGCCTAGCAGCATCCCCTGAATGCAGCTTGTGTTGCATCCAGTCAGCCTTGGGTGTGCTACTGGTGCAAAGATGAGGGAGCTTTAAGAGTGGTGCTAAGAGGAAGATGGTGGTTAAGGAGCAAGTAAAGTAGACCTTGCCATTTTGCCCTGATAAAACAGCCACAGTTTTACAAAAGGGCTCCCATCAGCTGACTGTTGAGTTAAAGGGATGAAACTATTAAAACCAAGAAGTCTTCATTTGTGTGGTGGCTTAATAGTTTAAAATACAAGAATAAAAAGAATTAAAACTGAAGCCACAAAACCAAATTTGAATCTTCCTTCTCATGTGTTTCTTTTTTTTTTTTTCATTTTTCTTCTGTCTTTCCCTCCTCCCTCTTTATTTGTCTGGAGGCTTGAATCAGTGGAAGTTGGTATATTTTATTAAATGGGAATATTTGGGGCAAGAAGGTTGTATTTTTCCTCGTCTTTTAATGTGGCTGTTAAGGAATCACTAATATCCAAGGTGCCTGGAAATCTGCCTGTTAGTGTTTCTTTCACTGTTCTTTGAGTGTGTGTGATATGTTTTGGAGTTTGTGTCTCTTAATTTTTTAAGTCCAGCTAAATCCTAGGTTTTTATTGAACAACTTCATGTACTAACACAGATGAGTGCTTTCAGTACCAAAAGCCTAGCACAGTAACACACCATTCTCTAATTCTTGTTTGTGAAGATTTTCCTCCTTTTTTTTTTTTTTTTTTTTTTTTTTTTCGTAAGAAAAATACATGGAGTTAATTGGAAGCTTATAATTCATCAAATTGGTGTTAACATTTTCTATGCTGAAAAAGACCAAAAAGATAAGGGAGAATGGCAGTGGTCTGATACTTTTTACCTGTGTCAGAGCTCCAGGTGTTCTCCATAGCCAGGCTGCCAAACAGATCCTGCTATCCTTAGCTAACAACTACAATTTCAAAATCTATTTCTCTATTCTAGGGTTACACAACTAAACAGAAATTGAACCACGACTAGGGAATAATAATATCTCATTGCTATTATCATGGGCTCAGCTTATGAGATATGTATTTCTATTTTTAATTTTTTTTTTTGTCTGTCTGAAAGATGATAGTAAGCAAAAGTAGCCAAATGCAAGTGCTAACAGTAGGACAGCTTTTAGACAGTTTGGCAGGAAACACTGTTTCCTGTTCTGTTTGATGTTCTGTTGACTTTATCATAAATATTAATCCATCTGGGGATTCAACGTTTTTTTGCTACAGTGGGATAGACAATGTCAATAATAGCCAAATTTAAATATCCTTGTTACTTTAAGTAGATTGAGCAGATTCTAATTAAAAAAAAAAAAAAGAGAGAAAAAAACAATTTAACGTTAATTATTATATAGTTATTCACTATAACTATTATAGTGTAACATCTTCAGATTTCTTTCTGTATAGTCAAGTTCAAAACTTTTAGCTTTACCTCTGAAGTATGGGCTTTCACTGGTGTGGTTTGTTCTCCTGGACCAGGTTAGAGCTTCCAGAAATCCCATTGTAGGATAGGGGTTGAGTTCTCAACGCTGCAAAATCAAACAATAATTTTAGTCCCAATTTGCTTCCCAGCTCACCAGGTAAAATACACATGTGGAGTTGGATGATGGATCCATCTTCTCCATTACTTTCTTGCCATGGGTGGTACCCTTGTGTGTTGAAACCCCAAGTGTTATGTACAGCCCAAGGGTAGCAGGAATACCAAGATAGATGTGAAACTCCCTTAATCATTCACTGTTCCTGTTTCTCTTGGCTGACAGTTGTGTGAACCCGGGTTCAGCAGGATGTCTTGTACCTCCTCCCAGGGTGCAGCAGGCTTTTATGGCTGGCATTCAGGCTTGTGGTTTGGTTCAAATCAGATGCTGATCCAGAGGGTGCTGCTTCACAGTGTGGTGAGATGTGCTGGTGGGTGAAGGGCACCTTCTCCAGGGCTCCCACATGAAATGCTCTCGTTTATGGTGCTCCTATATGGCACTGGCTGCCCCAGCCCTCTCCTAAGTAAATGGCTGACCTGGCCTTTTGAGAAGAGTTGTCAGGTTGAGTTCAGCATTACTACATCAAGAGTTAAGACACTGATACTGAGAGCAAGTGTAGCCAAGGCTGCCTTTATGCCTGACAGTGTCTGTTGCTGTATGCTGTGTGTATATGCCCTTCTGTAGGTCTAACTCTTCCTAATTTGCCCACCTGCTTGACAAAGGAATAAATGATGGCCAGGAGAGAGCTCTTCTATTGGTTACAACCATGAAGCCATTGTAAAATGACAGACAAACTGATAAATGTTTGTTAACTTCTGATGTGGGCCCAATAGTGCATTGATTATATGCTGGAGTAAATTTCAGCAGAAATGAACAGCTGCTATCTCTCTATCTTAATTTCTATCAAAATTTTAGAAGAAAATTGGGAATATTTCTCTTAGGTCTGAAAAAGGGTTATGCTTAAAGGGAACTTGGATGTATCATCCTGTATTCACTTGGATTATCACAGGCTGTAGCAAAAGCTTTGGCAGTGTAGATAATCAGAACGTTTACTTCCTAAAATACACCAATAAATCGGTGTTTAGGGTTAAAGTTCCAGTGTGTAGTCCGTAACATCTCTTTTACTTAAATAATTCCGACTGAAAAACTGCAAACACAGAAGAACTTAAGCCTGTTGAATGCCCAGCTGGCAGCAGAAGTACAAGGAGGTGGTCCAGGAAGTTGGTTATCAATTTAAAAATGTAATTGCATGTTCAGCACAATTAGAGAACTGATTGCTTCCCTGAAATAAATCAATACATTGGTAAGAGCACGTAATTAGAGGTTTTGGGATAGCACTATCTGACTGCTTTGTTCTTTGTTTCCTACTGGGGTTGAGAAGCCCTGGAAAACTAAATAGAGGTAAGTGTTTGGGTGCTACCTAAAATTACTGAGATCCCTTGGAAGTTCAGTTGATATCTGTTGTAATACTGTAGAGAATTGCATCACTTCTGTTATGTGCTAGCTCAATTTATTATTTATTTTTTTAGTAATGCTCTCAAATGGTTCTACCAGACCAGAGTTTTTTTGCAAGTATCAGTTAATTTAAAAAGTAAGTCAACAGCAGATATGATTAAGACTTAAATAATGAAAACAAATTACTTGCAACCAGACATTACAGTCAGTGAGAGTGAAAACTGCAAGTTATGTGTATTTAGCTTATAGCTTCTACTAGTATTCTAATCTCCTTTTAGAGTTCAGTGTTAATCTTTCAAAACACATGTTACTAATCAAAATATTATTCTGCTAAAGATTTTTGCCTAAAATACCAACCAGAAGACATATGGTTTTAGAGACTTTGTTACAGCTCAACAAATACAGTCCAAACAACTTACAGTTGGGTTGGTTTTGCTAATTTTGTTTACTAAAGAGCCTTGTGGATGTGAATGTTAATTGATACCAGCAATACAGGTTCATTAATTTTGGGCTTTGTATGAATTTGTTCTTTTTTGTTGTCCGTGTAAAAGAAAGGGAGTGAAACTCTGACATGAAATGAGAAACACATGTTGCACAGCAAAGCTGGCCAGGGAACAGCAATGGGCCTTAGGAGATGCTAAAATTGCTGTTCCCCAGTTTGATACAGCAAGCATCTTATTGTGCTCTGAAAAGAGCAAAGCAAGACCACTTCTGGAAAGTGCAGGATGCTTTTTCTGTTGTTTTGTTTTGCCTTTCGGGGTATTTTTTCCCTTCGATGGTGACAAGGGTCTGGTTTTCAGGCAGTTGCTTAGGTGGGGCTTGAGAGGTAGCAGAGGAGCTGTGTATGAGTTGCTTCAGCTGTGCCCTTTCTGAAAGGGCTGCAACATCCGTTTGGGACTTTTGGTCTGAGGGAACTTGTGGGGTTTGCAGGCTGTTGTATGGGTTGTTGTATGGCCCATTATGCACCTTGGACTTTCTGGCTAATGGAAAAGGAAGGGGAATATCAGCCTCCCTGCAGTTTTAGATCTGCTAAGAAATAAAAGGTCTGGAGGCTTATCATTGCCCCATAATAATCAGGAGGATAGCATCTACTGTATCATAGTAGCTGGCACTGCATACCCACAGATCCCATTTCTGTGAAATGCCCTTTCTGAAAGGGCTGCAACATCCACTGGGGTCTCTTGGTCTGAGGGACCTTGTGGGGTTTGCATGCTGTTGTATGGGTGGTCTCACTGCCCCATTATGCACCTTGGACTTTCTGGTTAATGTGAAAGGAAGGGGAATATCAGCCTCCCTGAAGTTCTGGATCTGCTAAAAAATAAAAGGTCTGGAGGCTTATCATTGCCCCATAATAATCAGGAGGATAGCATCTACTGTATCATAGTAGCTGGCACTGCATACCCACAGATCCCATTTTTGTGAAATGACTTGTCCTGTGGAGGCTGATGTTTATGCCACTTGGATTTCTGTGTAGGTGGATATCTGTGTAGAAATTAATTTTTTGCCTTGTCTGCTTTAGCCCCAGAAATGTCATGGTTAGGACATAGATGAAATGGGGAAAAGCTGCTTGGTTTGCTCCCCCTAGACCTATCAGAATTTGGTTTGGTTTTGGGGTCTGGTTTTTTTGTGTGGTGATTTTTTTGTTGGTTTGGGTTGGTTTTTTGTTTGTTTGAGCAATATATGTTAAAAAAAAAACAAACACAAAACCCAACCAAACAAACCCAAACAAAAACTTCAAGATGCTTTGTTCAATATTTGTAGTCTGAAGAAATTTCGGAGTTCCTATCCCTAGGTTCTGTATTTTAGGAAAAACTGCCATTGGGTTCTTGGCACTGATAAGAAAAAAAGGCTCTGAAGCCACATTATTATATTGCTAGTGAAAGTAATCCATATTGTTCTTGTGAGATATTTCTTGTCAGATAAAAGGATACATCTGTAGCTGCTCTGTTTGGGGGAGTGGGGTGAGAGGACATCAGCACCTGAGGCACCGTACTTTTTGCTGAGCCTTGTGTGTACAAATATTACTTTGGGTTTCCTTTCTTAATATCCACATTTTGTGCCTCATTTTGCAGTTGTAGGAGCTTATACTCTGAAATGGGATGAGGTTGTTCCTTTTGGTTCCTTGCTCCTGACTGAACTCCTTGCATAGGGTGCCTGCCTCAAAGCAAAATTGCCTTGAAATAATAAGCAGGGGTTATACAGCTGACATGGAGCTAAAAGAAGCCTCATCAGGAGCCTCTTTTGCTCATTTCTCTCTTAAGCTTGAAACAGTGCAAAGTAAAATGGTGTGGTCTGAATGGCCAGTTATATCCTCTTCTTGTCTTTGTGTTGGCCTTTGGCTTGAGCAGCTCTTCTGCTTCAGGTGTGTTTCAGGCTCTCCCAGACAGGGCACGAGTTCAGGCTCTGGTTTCCTAGGCTGAACAAGTGTTTTTCTTGCCTAGTCATGGAATGACTTAGTTTGGAAGGAACTTCTGGAGCTTTTCAAGTCAGCCCTCTGATCCAAGTGAGTCCAACTATATAAGGCTTCTCGTGCTAGCAGGTCTTTTCTGCAACTGGTTGATGGTTTAAGGTGGCCAGACCTGTTTGTGTATCTCAGTGATGTCCCACCAGAGTACTCCTCTCGTTACTCTTAAATATAACAATCTAAGTCCTACTTCTGCTAGAGTTACCTCTCTTTGTATCCAGGACTACACTGAACTCTGCTCATGCCTGTGTCATATCAGCAGTTGATCATTTTGGCACTGGTCACTGCTTCCAGTTCTTCCCCCTTTATTTTCAGCTGCTGAACTCCTAGCAGAAATTCTTATCTTCATGGCATTTGATGCTTTAAAATAGAATTTTATTAAAATAACCAGAAATGCTTTCACCAGCTATAATCCCGGATCCCTCAGACAGCCCATCATTCTTGTGAGGGAGTTGGGAAGGGGGGTTCTTGGATTGAAAATACAAAAGCTTTGTGTGAACAGCATGTGCAGAGCCAGGTGGGAATTTCTACTGATGCTGTCACATACGTAGTCTGACTCAGAGACAGAAGGTGTTGGATGCTACTCTTGTCCTGTCGATATGACTTCAGAGAGAGAGAGAGGAAGGTTACCAAAACTGGGAGGCAGGAGATGAGCTGGCTTAACCTCTTTGGCCTGAGTTTTGTGTTGTTGTGTTATTTTTTTGGTTGGTTGGTTTTTTGGTTTTGCATTATTAATGCAGAAAAATAAAAGTGTGCTTGGCTTCCAGGTGGTTATTTTAACTGCTGACATATTAAAGAATGAGAGACTGTGCTGGAAAACTGTGGCCTAGGTGGAGATGCCATCAAAATGAACTGTTTGTGTAAGACACAGTGATATTCTGGGGAAAAAGATAATGCAGTCCCTGGGAGAGCCTGAGACTTCAGGTCAGCAGAACTGCACGTGCCAACCTCAGGGTCCCAGTGAGGGAAACAGAGGAGAGCAAAGTCTTGTGTCCTCTCCATCCTGCTTGTGGCAGTTGCTCAACCTGTGCCATGCAGGCTGCCACTGAGTTGCCTAAATAGTTTTATCCTGTTTGCAATCAATAGAGTCCTAGTTCTTTAGTTTATCTGGTAAGGGGAGTGTGTACCTGTTTTGTTTTACCAGTTAGGATTTGGGGATGAAGCCTGATCTCTTAATTTAGTATCTGACCCCACTCTGGAGGATAAATAATTAATGTTTTTCTTTGTCAAACAATATAAGAAACATTGAAAAATGGAGAATTCATTTATCTCATTTAAATTCTTACCTCAAATTTTAAGGCATATGAATTATATCCTACTCAAGTGAGTTGTTTGAATTGTACTAGTAGATAGGAGCAGGCCAAGAGAAACCTTCCCTTGCAAGCTCTCTTGTGAGCTGAAAAAGAGAGATACCATCTTTTCAAAAAGTTAGAGGCTGGAAATGTTCTGGTTATGGAGCAGTTCTGGTTTTTATCTGTTACTAGCTGGGATGTAAGTAGAAAGATGTAATTCGCTTGGACTGGAGGCAAATTGAAGTAAGGAATTAATTTTCTAACAAGATATCACTGTCCTAAAATTCTGCTTTACTTCAGATTCTGTTTGAAAGTAACTCTAGTCTCTATTTTTGGTTGCTTTGGATTTCTACCCTGTATTTAAACAGAAGTACTAACTTTGGACAAGAGTCATAAAAACTTGAATGGCTGGAATCTCATCTTCAGGACGTGCAACATCATCTCTATTTCTGTAGAAGCCACAGCTTGCCACAGTCCAAAGTTAGTGGATGTTAACAAGAGTTTTCACAGTGTTTTAATAGGCTTTTCATCCTATTTTAATGGAGGAAGGGTATTATTAAATCACTGTGCTATTCAACCCGTATTCAGACCATTTAACACAGAACATTGCTGTACAAATGGCACCTCATCCAAAGCCATATGTTATTTTAAAACCTCATTAGTGGCTGGTGACTTCTCTTAGAGCCATGCAGTGTCCCATTGGGAGAACGTGCTGAAGGACTTCCTTTCTTGGTGTCCAGAGTTGCTTTTTTTTTTTCTTCCCAATATTTCCCTCAATGGCAGGGCTGGTGCCAGGGCAGCAGATGCAAAATGTGTTTGTTCTTGTGTGGTAAGAGGGGCTTTCTATGTAGCTGGTTGTGTTTCTTTCTTTAAAATCGATTTGTGAAACATCTGGACAAAAGTCTTCAGAGTTTTTGGATGTCATGGAAGTTTAGGACCCTGACAAGGTAACAGACCAATACTTTTACATTAAAGCTGGAAGTTCTGTCACAAAAAATAACCTGCTAAAGTGAAAACAGGCTAGTGTGGTGTGTGGTGGCTTGTTGGTTTGTTTTCTCTTCTTTTCCCTATGCCAGTTTTTTTCAGATTCTCTCCCACTGGGTAAGAGAAACAGAAGTCTTCTGGATACAGGACCAGCTGATGATAAAGCCATTTGAGGGGCTGTGTGCAGTAATAGCTTGCCACCAGTTCTTCTTTGGAACCTGGTAGTGCCTGATTTTTCTCCTATGGCTTATTTGTAAAATCTTTACAAGTGTGAGCCCAGCCTTAGCTGTAACTTCTGGTGAAAATATTTCCCAGAGCTTATCCCAATACATGTCTTTATTTAACACTCTACCAGAAGAAGAATGGATTTTGGTAGCTCCAACTAATTCTCCTCCAGTTCTATGGGGTAATAAAAGATCATCTGGGAAAACAAACAAAAAATTGCTTTGTAACTCAAGTTGCTATTTTTCCTGGTATGAAGTTAAATGTCTATTTTTCCTGGTACAAGGCGAAGGCAACCACAACAATGCTCTTAGCTGCTCTGTAGAACATTCACTGCTAGATCCAGAAGCCACTGAAGTGTATTGAAAGAAAGATGCTTTCATCAGTGCCTATGGACTGTTCTCCTATTTTACTTCATCTAAGACCTGAAAGTAATCCCATTGATTTCACAAAGGCTGTAGTTGTAGAAAACTACCTGTCAAAGTGAGAAATGACTTGAAAATCAGCAGGGTGCTTCACCTGAGTTGGAAATAAGAATGTAGCAAGTATTCGCATGCAAGTTTTAGGTTTATTTATTGTTCTGGTTGAAGATAATATTCTGAGAATTCCTTTTCTCAGAACCTGGTTCAACTCCAGGTTCTGCAATTAACCTGATGGAAATCTTCTGTATTTTTTATCACTGTGCTTCCTTATTTGTTAAACAGTTGCAGTATGTTGATGTCATTGGTAAACTGCTGTGACATCCAACAGGGGGAAACCTCAGTATTTTGGCCACAGAGTGTTGTAGTAATTAAAACTACTGCTCACAGCTTCTGTAAAGTACTTTTCACCAGATATTAGCATGAAAGAGAAAAGCAATATTGAAGAGACTGCATCTTTGGTTCCCAGACTTCTTCCTTCTGCCCTGTGTCTGGCTGTGGTGGTTTCCAAGCTCAGCAGGTAAAGCCAAGAAGCAGCAGAGTTGGAAGAGGATGTTTTGCAGCGTGAGCTGCCAGGAGCCCCAGGGTCTGCACTTGTGCATCCCTGACTCTGCTCCCATCTCAGGTGTGTATCCCCCACTGAGCACCCTGCAGCTGGGACAGACACTGCCACCCAGTTTGCACAAGGGTGGGTGCTCTTAGAACAGAGACAAGTTCTGGTTGCCTGCTCCCTGGCAGCCTTTGTGTGGTCACTTTCTTTGAGAAGGCAAGCGTGTGTAGAACTTGTCATGCTCAGAATCAGATGATGGTAGGGGTTGGAAGGGAGGTCTGGAGATGACTTAGTCCAAGCCCCCTGCCAGGGCAGGTTTGCCTGGAGCAGGTTGCACAGGAAGGTGTTCAGGCAGGTCTTGAAGATCTTCAGAGAAGGAGACTCCTCCACCTCTCTGATCAGCCTGTTCAGTGCTCTGCTACCCTCCAAGTGAATTGGTGCCTCCTCAGGTTTAGATAGAACTCCCTGTGTTCAAGTTTGTGCTGGTTACCTTGTGCCCTGTCCCTGGACACCACTGAGAAAAGACTGACCCTCACCCTTCAAGTATTCAGAAGCATAAATACGATGAAATTTGAACCATGCAATATTTTGAAAGGTTAGCTAGAAACAGCAGTTCTAATCCTAATCCTGATTCTAATCTGTGTAGCTGTGGTGAAAAACATCTGACTCGTTTTCCAGGTTTTGGTTAGTGCCTTTGCTGCTTTTGTTGTTGGTTTTTTGTTTGTTTGTTTGCTCTCTCCAGCAGAAGATTTTATAAGCATAGTCATTAAATCTGTTACTTGTCATATCCAGCAGGGAGATCTGAGCCTGGTGGTGAATTTGTCTTTCATGTACTACTCCCTAGAGGGTGCCATACACCCACTTTCTGTAGTCCTGCTTGCTGGTGCGAGGATTTTCTGGCAGCACTGGCAGAGTACCTCCTGAAGGTTACACTGGCACAAGCCTGGCTTTCTGCTTTAAGGTACAATGAAGAGAAATGAGGTGGTTGAATTATTTAAGCCCCTCTTGGATAGCTACAACTGTATGTGGGGAGTTTACACTGACTAACTTAGTGCACTTAAGCATTGTGTTCCTCATGTGTAGCTTCAAGAGAAGGCAATAGGATGTCCAGATGAAAAAGCTGTGTGTGATGCACACTGAGCAGTCACTGCAGCACACGTCTGATTCCCCAGGTCACTAAGGGGTAACTGGTGGGATGCAAAGCCTGTGTACTTGGCACTGCCACAGACATTTTTGTGAGACCCTTGGGCCTGTTCTGCTGTTTGAGACCTCAGTGTTTCTGATCTGTAAGCATTGTGAAGCAATGCTCAGATATACACTGCATGAGGGTTTTTAAATGACTCTGAGAGGAGATGCTGCAAGTGGAAGGCATGGATGCTACCAATGACTTTTAGCAACTGTGAATGCATAGGCTTTGTACCTGATCACTGGCTGTACTTTCAAGTTGCTGGGTTTTTTTCTCAAGCTAGTTGATGGCAGAGGTTCAGCCTACCATGCATAGCTTCTTGTAGGCCACTGGGCTGGATGTGAAAGCTTTGGGACAGAACTGTGTTGGAAGGTTAGACAGCTCCTGAAGGTGGATTCTCGTAGTCCTCTAGATGTCCACTAGCAAGCTGGCAGCAGGCAGAGAACAGGAGGTGGTAATGGAGTGCTGGCTCTCTGGCAGGGAGAGATCCCTCTAAAACATGGTATCTGCCATGTTGCTGTAAGGAGGCAGAGATTTAGAAAAAGTGCAATGAAATGTCTGATCTTACACTATGTCTCAGGCACGGAATGTGCAAGGAAAGGAGGCAAATTAATGTGGCTTTCAAGCAGGTTGCCATGAAGATTACCCTATGCACACAGTAGCTCACCGAAATGCAGGTGATCCTTAGTTGCATCAAGGGAGAGTGTAATTTTGTTGTTGTATCTTGCTGCAAATGTTTGCCTGCTCCTTGTGTAAGGTAAACCTTAACAGGAGTTTAACTGTGGGTCTACTTGTGGAGCTGAGTTACAGCCACTGCTACTAAATTGCTTATGTGTTGTGGGGAGCTGCTCATCATCAGCTGTACCAGAATGATCTATCTAGGATGTGGAATAGCCTTGAAAAACTGTGAGAGTCACTCTGCTCTTCACAAGAGAGCAGCAATTCATGCTTTGAAATGGTTGGGACTTGCGGGGTGGATCTGACTCTGAGTTTAGGTCTGTGGTCCTGTTAGTGGAGTTCAGACTGCTAATAAATTGTTCTCTCTGACAGTAGCTTTCTATAAACCTACTTTACATCAGCAAGTACCTTGCTCAGCTGAATACTTGGGCATCCTTTGGTGAATTGTAATGGTAGCATGAGCATTATCATCTGTAACAATGCTGTTTGTGTTATTTGTACTATTATGCTGTCTTTTGTTCCTGTTTATGACCTGGGGCTTCTGCTTGAAGTTTCTTACACTTCAAGAGCTTCTGCATGACTTCTCCGTGCATGTCACACAAACACATCTTGGGGAGAAGGGCTTGGTTTCTGGAGAACAACAAAAGAAAACCAAAACCAAAATGATTTCCATCTTGTCAGATGAGCAGGTGCAGGCAGGGGTGAGCTTGGAAGGGTGGGGGTTTTATTTGGGAAGTCATCTTCACACTAAAGGGTCTCCTCTAGGAGCTCTTTTTCTGTCTTCCTGTTGAAAGCTTTTAGCTGAAGACCAGACTACCAGTAGGTTATATCTTGTTCATTCAGGTGAGATGAATTTGAATGACACAAAGAGAAAGGAAAATAAATAGACTAAAAAAAGCTGGGGGAAACATCTTTTAATATGGTGGGCTAAAGAGATAGAAAACAGGAGTGTCAGGAAATGTCTAGAAAGTCACAGCCTGCAGAAAGAGAAATGCAGGAATATTGTGGAAGAGAAATAGCCCAGAGCTTGGGCTCTCTGCTGCAGAGCTACTGCCAGAGACAGTTTACCTCTTCAGACCCTGGCTGCCCCTTTACAAACTGGCATCTTTCAGCCGAGGCTGGATGACAGATAGCTGTTAGCTCAAGGACCCAGATGCCTTTTGACTCCAATTTCTTCTCCCAGACTTTCTAAGACATGACAAGTGTGACCCACTTATGCTCTGCCACAGCTTTGCTGATTTACAGACCCCTCCCTTGAAGCTGCTGAACACTGGGTCACCGAACTCATCTGAGTCAAAACAACCCTTTTACCTCTCCAATTCTTTTTTATGTTACTTTTTGCTTGGAGATGACTTTAGTTAGCTGTCTGCTTCCCAGCCTGTTCCTATAAACCATATCCACTACGTAGCATAGCTGGAATGAGTGGTGATTAGGAATGGAGAGAGAGTGGGGAGTGGGTGGCTTCCAGTGTGGGTATTCCTTAGCCCAGTATTGTTGCTGAAGTCTTCATAGTGGGGAATTAAGGAGATGCTTGCCCAGAGAAGAGTATTTTGCTTCCTAGGGGGGTTTGCTGAACTCAGCTTCTGGATTAATGTGCTAATTAACACAAAATAGTGCTTGATGCTTCACTGTAAGAGTAACTAAAACTGTTGATAGTTGTTGTATGAGCATAATGTATGCTAATGAGATCCTTACATTTGAAAAGCAAAGCTGTTGATACTGTGTATGTGTCCAGGCATTTTAATGGGCTGAGAGGTTTCCTTTCCAGTGATAGCTCATGTTCTGTGAGATTTACTTAAAGAAGAATGGGTTCTTTAGCTCCTCAGTGGTTTCCTTTCCCCTCTCCATTAGCTGTTTTTTTTTTTTTTCAGTTCTTGAATTTTGATCAAGGCCTGGAGGCTATTTTTAGCTGGCTTTGGCTTGTCAGTATGCTTGCTTTTGGACCAAGTGTAATTTTTCTCTCCTAAGAGACAGCCAAGATTGTGTCATTCCTATTTGTATCTAATAATAGCTTAATCCACATCTAATTGTCATGAAGTCACTCGGGCCACTGGGAGAGAATAATTAGATCCAAAGACCACTGAAAAGAATGGGATTCTTCACAGAGAGCAAAGCAAAGCTTCGGGTCAGCCCCTGGGGTGCTATTCCACGTAGGGGCACACGCACACACACACGCATGTGTGACACTGTTGGGCTGTGCTATGGAAACAAACGTCAGAAAAATCCCTGCCAGCTCTCCTGACTAAACCCTGGTGAGCAGAAGCAGCAGCCCTGCAGCCAGGAGATGGGTTCCAGCAGCCCCCAAGGTAGCAGAGCAGTTGCCATAACAGCCAGCAGCAGACCTTATCCAGGCCCCTGGTGCTGCTGCTGGAACTGGAGTAGGAATCCAGGTCTGCCAAGCTGCCAAGTGCATCTTCTGTGTGGCCAGGGTGTCAGTTGTAGTTCTGGATCAGGAAGGGGACTGAGGGAAATGTAAACAATAGCAGCACCAGCAGGCAGGATTGCCAGCTTGATGCAGACATCACCCAGCTGTGCCACAGCCCTCTTGGAATGGTATTCAGCAAAGTCAAAGGAATCAGCATGAGATGAGGCCCCCTCTGCAGGGGATGCTGTTGGACAAGCAGGCACATCAGGGCAGCAGGTGAAATCTGTGCTCAGTGAGATCCAACAGGGAAGAGCTGGGTTGGTGCATTGGCAGAGCTGGGGGTGAGCTTGTTCTGTGCCTGTCAGAGCTGCTGACTATTTCCCCTGTGCACTCGAAGCAGCTCACTCTAAAGAAACAAAGGTAAAAAACAATAGCAATGAGTTTGTCACTCTTAAAGGGCAAATATAAAGGCTTAGCTTTTCTGGCAAATGCTTTGCCAGATTGCTGAGCAATTAAACCCTAATCAAACCAGAAGAAAGTATTCCATTGGAACGTTTTCACTGCAATTCCTGACTCAGATTGTGAGGAGTATGATTTGTAAAGATCTCATCAACAGACATCAGACATTTGCTTGTGCCCCCATGGGAGCTGATTTCAAAACTCTCCTGGCCTTCATTAGAAACCAAAGCCTTTTGATGCAAGATAAGCATCTTTTTGGGTGCACATGTAATAAAGCTATGTTTATTAGTTTAAAAGCAACTTGTCTGGAAACCCTTTTGGAAATCCTTCGCTTTCCTAATGTATATGAGAAATCCATTTCTGTAGATATTTTTAGTGCTGACTTGCTCTCAAGTGCTGTTATCTCACTCTATCTCCCATTAATGCTTGCTGTGTTTCCAGGTCAGTCACGTGTGTTCAGAGCATCCCTACTTGCTTTTTGAATGACTTGTCAGGCAGGAGCCAGCAAGGGAAGTTGTTCCTGCTGGCTGCAGGCAGCTGCTTCTCCCTGCCTGCATCCCTAAAATGCTTTTTCCCCTTGCCCTTCTGGGAAGGTCATTGGTGTCTGGATCAGTGGAAGAACCTGTCAGCAGAGACCCTTCTCAGCACAAGCCTCCTATGTAGATATAAAAATGTATTACTCTGTGGAAGGCAGGCATGTGTGGGAACACACAACAACTGCACTATTGAGAGGCATTTCAGAGCTGCACACTGCTGTTTCTCATTGAGCTGTGGCTGTTTTAGCATGAGCTGAGCCAAGCAGTCCAGATTTCTGTCTTGTTTTTTTTACCACTTGTTACATTTACAACTCAAATGAGCTTGCTGTGTTTCAGAAAATTGCAATAAGTGAAAAGATTACAGGCCAAAAATCCCTCAGTAAGCTTAAATACATCTCTTTTTTTTTTTCTTTCTTTTTTTTTTTTTTTTTTTTCTGGTGACAAAACACCCTAAGGCTAAGTATTTTAAAAACAGCAGTGCTGATAATGACAGCTAGTAACTTTCCAGATGTTTGCTATTTTCCTACATGTGACTTTTTAAAGAAGCTGTCTAAACTGATCCTGCCAGTTGTTGTGGATGCCTCTGTGTGTGTGTGTGTGTGTTTAATGAACAGCTGGCTCTTTCCATCTAGGAATTTTAATACTTTCAGTTCCATGAAACTGGACTCAGAGTAGGCAGCTGATTGTACAAGAGAAGGAGAGCATTTTCTCGTGTGAATTGAGAAGCAAGGAGGGAGGGAGGGAGCAAGAGAGAGAAAAAAACATGGTAATATTGCGTGTGTTTCAGCGGATCAAATCTTTCCTCTATCTGCATCCAAGCTATTTGGTTGTGATCAGATGATCAGAGCTCAAGGAAGCGATTGGAGAGCGAGCTGGCTGCAGCTGCACTGTAGGCTGTTTTCAGGGACAAGGAGCCACTGTTTTTCAAACATAGCATAAACATAGAAGTTATTTTGTAGGCTTCAGGATGCAGATATGGGTTGTGCTGCCAGCATTGTTCTGCTCCAAGCCTTTCGTTCTGTGGTACAGAGGAACTGTCCACATATCTGCAGGCGACGAAGGCGAGAGGAGTTGTCACATGAAATTCTGCCACTGGAGAGCAACGATGAAATGAGCAGACCCAGGACTCTCATCATAATGGTACAGTATATTTTACTTGGCAGAGAGAAGTGGAAGAATTATTGTTACAGATGTTATGTGATTGTATTTTTCCTTTATGTTTTTGGAGAGAAAGAGTATCAACAGACTATTTGTCACTGGCAGATAGATTTGCTGTCTGTGTTGTCAAACAGAGCTGAAATGTTACTTTATAATTGGAGCCGTGGGTTAGAAATAAGCTCTAGATAAATTAAACATTCTGTTGTTTAATTGTTGGTGGGGTTTGTTGCTGTTTGTGAGATGAGCAGCAGTGGACCTGGTAGTGTGCTTATGTTTTATTTCAGACTTCGAATTCCGAACAGCAGACAGCTTAGGAAGTGTTTATTAAGTCTGTTCATCATAAAAACAAAAGCAAATTCAGAAGCCAAACAAGCCAAAAAACCTTTACTTTCACCCGGGATGCAGTTGGAATTTCCATCAAGTTATATGGAAATAAACTCCCATATATTTTTGCTGTAAACTGTTTGCAGCAGTAAAATGTTTGCTGGGTCACTGCTTTCCGGTTTGGTGAGTTACCTCCATTCTTTAATGCAAGGGGCTTAAAAGGCTTTTAGTCTTTGAGAGTCATTTTCTTTCTGAATTAAATATTTTTATTTTTTTTTTTTTTACTTTGTGGTGAGAATATAATAAGCTCTCTAGGTTTATTAGGAATAAGTGACGGGGTTGTTCCTCGTGATAAATATCTGTTTCAGAATGAGCAATACACTTACTCCTTAGTTACTGCTCTTCCTTGCCAAAGACACATCTGGTGAGTGTTTCCAGAACCCTGGAGTCTTTTGGGTCTGAGGTGGAAATGATGTGGTACTGTGTGGCTCTCACTTGATAAAAATATTACTGAGACACTGTAGATGGTTTTTTTGCCAGTTTGTCAGGGCACTTGTACATACTCACACCACTCATTTGAGTGGCAGAGGTAGTTTGTTGGTTTGGGGTGGTTTTTTTCCCATAGAAAGTATCTTATGATGAAATCCAAAGTGCATCCCCTGACACCCTACTCAGTGGTAACTTAGTTTTAAGTGGGTGATGGTAACATTAGGGAATTAAATAGCTGTCATGAGATCCAGCAGTGGTTTGATTAGAGCATTACTGCCCATGGAGTTGTGTGTGGTGCAGTCATAGCAACTCTAGGAGCTAGGACCCTTAGCTGGAAGTATTATTCAATGCCTGGGGGAAGCTAATGGTCTTAAGGAGGAAGGGAATGGATTTCAACATAATGAAAATGATGTTCAAGATGCTTGTGCTTTAATATCCAGTATCTATAAAACCAACTCATTTTTTTTTTTTTTTTTATACTTTTCCTCCCCCCCACACGCTTAATGGTTAGATAAATGACCTCAACAGCACTTAAACAAATAACTTTCTCCTTTCTGGTAATAATTTCAAGCATAATGAAGTGAGAAGGGACTGGAAGAAATTGCAGCCTGTCTGAGTACAGATCATCTGTGCAAGTTGCTTCAGTCCTTGGAAGAGAAGAGTAGTCTTGGGTGTCATTGCAGCAAATGGACCAATCTCTGATGCACTTACCAGCAGCTTGAGTTGCTGCTTTTTGTGCCCTAAATCCTGGGGTAGTGAGGCTCTGAGAGCTACAGCAAAGGTGCCTGAGCTTTAAGAGAAGTGAGGCTTTACCACAGTATGGAGGGAGCTGTGGAAGTTGTCAACCACCCGAGCTGGGGGTACAGCAGTCAGATGGTCTGTTCCCTGCTACTGTTATGGGGGCTTTTTTTTCTACAGCAACAGTTAATGTCCTGGTCTTTGTCCTGTCAAAAGGCTGCCCTTCCCAGGAGATCTGTGGGATCATCTTCTTCCCATTGGTCCTTTGAGAAGAGAGCAGCTGAGCCCTTTGGTAGGGCTGGTCTAGATGCAGGTGGGCACTTCGGAGGAAAGGGCTGGGTAAGGGATGACCATAAAAATGGTCTTCCTTCACCCATCTTTCTCTTCTGAATGTATATTATTATTGTGCCTTTGTGTTAAGAAACAGCTAATTATTTAACTATCTAAAATAATTTGCCATTGAGCTTTGCTGTTAGGCTTAGTAATGATGTGGAGACCTGGTAAGCTGAGAAGAAAACACTGCCTCAGAGCACTCCCATGGCAGAAATGGATCATCCTGTTGTGACTAGAATTCACAGTACTTGAAAAAAAGCAGCATGATAAAGAAGGAGGCTTCTGGACCTTAATAAAACATATGTTAGTCCTATTGTTAAAACGTTTTTCCCTTTGGTCTGTTGTAGATCACTGAAGCTTGTCTGGATAAAATGGTGGAGACAATTATGTAGACAAGCAAAAGAGTGTTTGGTTCACAGTGTCATACACATTGTGCAGATGCAAAGAGCTAAACTGCTCTCAGCAAGATTACTGAATTTTCATGTCTGAGGGCAGTGAGTGATTAGGAAGAGGAGAGGCAAGGAAATCCTAAAACACAGACTAGCTGAAATCTACTGGCGTGGCCGGGTGTGATTGCCAGAGCCTGTGGGCTCCTGTCAGCAGAAGATCTGACATGTTATCTTTTCATGCATTCAGGTGAAAGAGTCTTCTTCTTTGCAGCTTGTAAGCCACTGGCTATATGCTCCTTACTGAGAGTGATAGGATTTGATTTTCATTTCAGGAGATAAACTGGCTTCTTTTTGAATAGCGTTTCTTGGTCCCTAGGCTCTGCTGCCTCTTATTTCAAGTTTGCCATGTGAAGCAAAACAAGGGAAGGCTCCAGTGAGACCCTGTAGCACCTTGTGGTACCTGAAAGGGGCCTTTTTACAATGGTATGTAGTGACAAGATAAGGAATAGGGTAGATTTAGGTTAGACATGAGGAAGAAATTCTTTCCTGTGAGGGTGGTGAGATGCTGGAACAGGTTGTCCAGGGAGGCTGTGGATGCCCCCTCCCTGGAAATGTTCAAGGCCAGGTTGGAGTAACCTGGTCTAGTGGGCCCATGCAGGGAAGCTGAAGCTGGATAATACTTCATGTCCCTTCCATCCCACACTATTCTGTGATTCTAATTTAAAAGTAGAATCTAAATGTTGCCTTGAGCCAAGTGGGAGATGCTGTGAGTGCACTTCACAAGAAAAAGAAGGAAGGTCCAAGTACAAGCTCCAGCTATTGCTTAACTGACAACCTCCTCATCACTGCAGGAAACTTTTAGGCATCACAGCACAGGTACTTCTATGATTCTAGTACTTGCAGAAAGTGAAGACTGAGGTGTTTATTCACAGAAAAATTTTTACTTAGTGTTCCAATTTAGATATCTGGTTTTGTCCTTGGACAATACAGATTAATATCTGGGTTTATATCCTGGCTGGATCCATAGAGCTAGGAGAGATGTCAAAGACAAAACTGGAAATTTGTTGTCTATGACTACTGTGTGTCATATTTGCTTGGACACAATCCTGGGAGGTGCCAGAGACAAGCAAGAGAAGTATCCAAACAGGTTTAGATGTACAAGTTGAATCAGTGTGTCCAATGACTCTGCATTTAATCTTGTTTTCTGTACCTTTAAGAGTATGTCTGTAACAGCAGGTAAGTCCATGAGATGGTGAAGTTTGAGATGTTAAAACCTATGTAGATTGAGTGCAAACGACGCTGTTCTGTTTTGTCCAAGAAAAAGGAGAAGAGGAAGATGCCTGCAGGAAGAAACTTTGGTACATGGGGTTTGGAGTGGGGGCAGTAATATTTAACGTGACACTTTGTGTTTGGAACTTCAGACTTGAAAGAAGTAGAACTTTGTCTTGTAGGTCATTCCTTGTTTTTTCCTGTGATTTATTATGAACTAAGATTTGTGTGGAAGATAAAAGCAAAGCATTATGTTTGAGGATATGATCTTTACTCCCATTTTCCCCTGGCCCCTGTAACCAGCTCCAAAAATCATGGCATCATGCTCTGCATTTTCAATAAAATACAGTAACTTAAACTGGTGTGTTAGCTTGAACACAGCCCCAGGAAAGTGACCATGCCAGTCTCTCTATTCAGTTTTCCAACTCTGAAAAGAGACAGATAGGAGAGCTTTTCTCTAGTCTTTCCAGTGGCAGAAGTAGTACAAGAACCTCCCCTGTTGCACAGCTGCAGGGTGGCTGTTGCGTGGCTGTTCTGCTCCATCCTACAGCAGGGCTTGGGTTCTGTCTGAGCTGATAGTCCGTTACTTGTAAATGAAATTTTAGTCTTCTAAAAGCAGTAGACACAGTAAAAGCACAGCTTTGAGAATTTTTCCTCATCTAATACTAACGTTTACCTCCTCAGTTCCTTCAGTTTTGTCCTATGATCTGTGGGCTTTTTTTCTAACTGAAATAACTGAGTTCATTTGCCTACTGAAATTTGTACTCTGTGCACATTAAGTGCTATCAATAGATGAAAGCTCTCAGAATTCCAAGATTTGCAACTCATGACTTACTGGGTTTTGTAGGAAGGAATGTGTCTGTCTGTTCTCAAATGGGGAGGACTTGCAGTGATGTGAAAGTCAGCATGAGGCTCGACTCTGGGAAGAGAAGGGTCTTCTCTTTCTCTGGAGGAGGTATTGTCTTTGGGAAGCCAGACTACCCAGGGCTGTAAAGTTCAAAAGAAATATTTAAAATATTCATGTATTTTAGCTCAAGTCAGAAGCCACAATCTGTAATGCATTTTTAAGCAACAATAAACACATGTTGGTTTATTTGACCTTAAACAACTTCCACTTTGGCACTTGACCTTAGCAGGAACAGAAACAGGCCTGTGTTTTGCAGAAGTGAGTAACATGAGAGTGTAAAGAGGGGAAAGTAGTAAGTGATGCACAAAATGCAACTCTGCTTCAGAGACATTTTTGCAACTGTTGTTACTTTTGCCACCTCTTTGCTTTCTATGCCTGATACTCAGCAGTCCTGCAGCATCATTGCCAGCTCTCTCCTTCTGGGCTTGTGCTCCAGTGGGGTCAGTGGGGCTCAGCAGAGGCATAGCAGAGCAGCACAGGAGGGCTGGTGTCCATCCTGTGGAATATCATTATTGATATGTTTGTTGCTCTGTGCTGAAAAACATGTGTTTTGGGTTTGGCTTTGGTTTTTACCAGTTTAGGCAGCTGATGAACCCAAGATGTGGATCTGTTTTCCTACTTCCGACTGCAGTAGCATTTGAAGTATGAATATGGTTGAAAAAGAGAGTGTTAAAACCAGCCTTTTGGCAGTGAGCAAACTTCTCCACCTGACCTTAGTACTCTGAGCAACAACATTTTATATTGCTTTCACTTATTATTTATGTGGCAGCAACATGTGTAGCATAAGGGAATGTGGAATGAAATAATTATGAATCTGATAACCAGATTCCTATGACAGCTTATGAAGAGTTGGACTCAAAACAATAGTGATGAAAAAATCTTCCTACAGAGAAGGAATTTCTTATCCTTTTTTTGAGGAGAAAGCTTATTTATTTGGTAGCAATGCATATCTGAAAGAGTAGGGTATAGAAGGAGCACAGAGAAGTCTCTGTAAGTAGCAGTCCTTAGGCATGCTTTGTGTCAGGCTTTGCAATTTTATGCATTTAATGAAAATTGCAGTTTAATGTGCATGTTCAAATTGCTTTTTGAGAAAGAAAAAAAGTGCTCTATAGAAAGGCAAAGTAGCTTGATTGAAGTCAAGAAGGCAAAGAGAAACAAACATGGGAAAAAGAACCAATAAGGAAAAAATAACTCACTTGAGGTTTTTCAGGCATTGGCTGTCTGCAGCCACATTACTTTGCATGTGTATTAATTTATTTGTATTTATATATATATAAAGTGCCTATCACCCTATGGATGACCATTCTTTGGGATCACTCTGACAGTGTGGTTGATTTGTCTCAGTTCTGTCTGTGATGCTCTGTCTGCAGTTCTGCTTGGCTCTAGCTCTGATGGGCTGTGTTCAGTGCTAGTTTGCTGTGTTTTCATTGTTAGTTTTGCTCTTTGGACCTTCCTAAGTGCAAGGTAGGAGTTAAGAAAACAAAACAAACCAATTATCTGACTTGTCTGGGATTTTGCAATGTGATGAGCTGTGGTTGTAGAAACCTTAAGCCATTTACTGGATCTAGTGCCCTCTTACACCACATCAATCATGAATGCTGATCTTGCGTTTATATTTGTCTGTTTTGAATAAATTACAAAAAAAGGGTAAACTCTGGAAAATAATATAGGTAAACATAAATTTAAACTCCACGTGCTAGGCATAAAATGAACCATCTAAAATAACCACAGGAATATATTTGAAGTTTTAGAGATCTCAATAAAATTATTTAAAATGTATTTCACACAATTTAATAGAGGTGTTCTGTTTCATGATGTCAATAAACAGTGTGGTATTGGACAGAAATAGAAAACATTTGTATTTTTTTTATATATATGTATATATTTGTAACCAACAGCCTCTGGCTCTATATTCAGAGACATTCTCTGTTTTATTATGTGTATCTTGAGCTGCTCAGGTAGTTCCAGACTCGTAACAGTGTTGGAATCATGAGGTCGTTTGCCTCGCACGGAGAAGTTTTGGTTATGATACATGACTGCTCCTGGCACTGTGGACTGACCAGGTTGCATGGGGGGTTATTCTGATGGTGAATACCTCCAGAGACAGAGGGGAAGCACCTCGGGTACTGTGTCCAGTTCTGGGCCCCTCAGTTCAGGAAGGATATTGAGGTCCTGGAGCAGGTCCAAAGGAGGCAACTGGGCTGGTGAAGGGACTCGAGCACAGGCCCTATGAGGAGAGGCTGAGGGAGCTGGGGGTGTTCAGCCTGGAGAAGAGGAGGCTCAGGGGAGACCTCATCACTCTCTACAACTCCCTGAAAGGAGGTTGGAGCCAGGGGGGGGTCGGTCTCTTTTCCTCTTTTCTCCCATATTTCTCTCAGCAAGACAAGAGGGCACAAGAGGTCTCAAGTTGTGCCAGGGGAGGTTTAGGTTGGACATTAGAAAGAATTTCTTTAGGGAGAGGGTGCTCAGCCATTGGAATGGGCTGCCCAGGGAAGGGGTGGATTCTCCATCCCTGGAGATATTTCAAAAGAGCCTGGATGTGGCACTCAGTGCCATGGGCTGGGAACCACGGGGGGAGTGGATCAAGGGTTGGACTTGGTGATCTCTGAGGTCCCTTCCAACCCAGCCAATTCTGTGATATTCTCTGCTGCCAAATCTTGGCTGAGCTGCAGTGTTGTCCCACCCAGCTGAAGCTCCACTCCTGGAGCAGGTCTGCATGCCTGGGGTCAGTCCCCCCTGCTCACAGGAGTCAGGTTGGGGCTGAGCAGCCTGTATGGGTGAGCCAGAAGGATGCAGAAACCCACCTGCCTGCCACACTTGAATGCTCCTGGGGTGGCTCAGGTGCTTGCAGTGGGTTACCAGCCAGGGGGTGCCTGTGGGCAGCCACAGCTGGAGCACAGACCTGCACTGGGCAGCTGAGGAGCCTCAGACAGGGAGAGTGAGTGGTGGTGCCACGGTGGTGCAACACTTGTCATCTTATCATGTGTGCACTGTCCTTGGCCCAGGATCTGGTAGACTGGTTGTCTTCTGCTGAGTATGGTGAGCTGCAGCTGGTTTAGGAAGGATCCAAAGAAATAGTAGATCAAACTCATGCTTTCAGAAACTATTAAATTCCCAGTGCTTGCTTTTCACTGACGTTAACTCACTGGCTGCACACTGAGTCAGCCTGGGCTTTGGTTTTCGTGTTGTAGTTACAGAATCCTCTGATTAGAGCTGATTTGGATTTAAATGCATATAGCAGAGTCTGGGGTCCATTTCAGCCTTGGGCTACAAACATGAGGATATTGATTTAGCTTGGAAACAACTATTCCCTGTAAGAGGTAGACTGAGTGAGGAAGGGAGCCATACAGACCTCAGAGGTCACCAACCTGCTGAACTTACTGCTAAAGTAAAAGGTGCTGGGAAGGGAGAACTGTCGAGGCAAAGATAGTGTCTAAGAGAGGAAGAGTTCAGTAATGAGAAAAAGAGAAGCCAAGTGGAAAATACCACTTCTCATCTTGAATTAATTAGGCACATTGCTGTTAAGCTTTGGTAAGATACGAGTTTTGAGGGCAAGCCACCACTGCTCTCTGTTGAGTCATCAAGATTTTCTGGTGCTGTTTTTTTTTCTCCCTCCTTGTTCTTACCAAAAGATTGGGGTTTGCTTCACAGTGTCTCTACTTATTCCTAATGATGTTAATCCCTCCTCCCTTGGCCCTCTTCCATTCCTTCCTTCCCAAAGTGGAAGACCATCTTCTGTTTGTACTTTAGGATAAATTCCCCTCCTGGATTGACTGGAAATCAGAAGAGATTGTGACAGAACTTTTTCTAAGATTTCTCACTTCCGTTAGGTTTCTTCTTTAGAACAATAATCTTAATACACTGCGTCTAAATTGAGTCTCAATAAAACAGAGTTCCAGCTCTGCATGTTTCAGACAAAAGCCTTAAGCAAAGTTTCATTGCCCATGTGAAACGAAGAGATCCATCTCTGAGCCTTTATCTCCATGACTCATACTCCATCTATCAAAATCATTTGCTTTCAATGGATGTGGAAAGTCTTTCTTTCTCCATAGCATCTCCAGCAAACCTGGAGAACCTGATACAGTGCAAAAAGAGTCATTTACCTGAATGGCAGCTGCTGAACTGTTCCACCATCTGCTGCAGCAGAAAGGTAAATTGAGGAGTAGATACCATGAGCACATCTGCAGTGTAAACTGAATTGTCATTAAGGGGTGCTATAAAACCTCACGTGGCCAGTGCTTGCGATCTTCTCTTTCTCTGTACATCCCAAGGGAGTTGCCAACTGATTTCTAAAAACTCTCAAGAGATTTTGTCTTCTATATTACATTTCCTGAATCATGCATGGCTTTAATGACAGGCATCACCACTTCATGACTATTAAATGACAACTGCCAGCGTGGGGGTGAATACAGACTAGTTCCAGATTGTGGTACCTCCTGTAGCTTAAGAGGAACTGGGCAAATAGAGGCAAATGGTTTTGATGTTCCCTAAACAAATACAAACAAAACAAAAACTTGGTAAAGGCAAAACACAGGCTTTCATTTCTAAGTCTAAGCAGCATTTCAACATATTTGACCCTGTCAGCTAGTACTGACTGACAGCTCTGCTTCTGTGAGTGAAACTAGGAATTAGTTTTCTGCCAAAGTACCCAAGCAACTGAACTCTTCTTCCCTGCAGTACTGTTGTTCCAGGGACACAGAAACAGGCATGGTCTCTTTGAGAGCTGAGGATGATGGAGTGTCTAGGAAGGACCAGAGCAACTCCTGCTCTTTTAGCTTTTTGATCATTTCCTTGAATAATTAAGATTTCCAGCTTGAATTAGTGGTTGGAGTGAGGAATAGCACGGTGGGCAAAGGATGAGAATTCGGCACCAAAAACCTTGTCACATGAATATTCAGCATGTTTTGGTCTGACCTCATCTCAGGGCACTTCTCCAAGTCTTATGCAGCTGTCTCAGCCCATGGCCTGTTTTCTTTTTCTCTCAAGTGTGGTAGCTATCCATGCACACATTTCCAATCAGAATCTGACTCCTTCATTGTTCTGGGGCTCAATTATTGGAGTTCTGCTGTGACTCTTATTTTACACTATGTTACAAAAAATGTCCTTTTTTGTCCTGTTAATTTGGTACCTCCTCAGAACAAAATGTTATATTCTAAGCAGAAATAATTTGTTTGCAATATTGTCTACAGTTGCAGTCTGTTAATTATTGCCAATTTGTGGTTAGCTTAAAACATAATAGAATTTGTGTGTGTGGTTTTTGATGAAAAATAGCCATTGTAATGTTTGTCAGGCTGCTATTTGCCTCAGGGATTACTCTGAATACAGTGTATGGAACCAAATGAATTGAATACTTCATTAGTTTGATGTTTCCTTTTGCTCACTTCTCACCTGTCACCTGCTGTGCTCACTTTAATTAGTATTGTTGCACACATGTAGATGAGATGGCCAGGTTCAGTTCTCATACGTGTGCAAAAACATCTGAATGTTTAAGTCAAAAAAAACCTGAAGGTTTTGACTTAATGCAGTAAAAAAATACCAGAAGTGTAATTCTGTGCTGCTTGCATGTTTCTCAAAAAAAAAAAAAAACCCAAAAAACTGTCTCAGTGGAAAATGTGTGTGGCCTTATTGGATCAGTCAGTGGTAAGCTATGAAACTAGAGTGTTAGGAGCTGAACATCACATCACTCATCACTTTCTTGGGCTTTTCAGCAAGGGTTTGGTGTTACCTTAATGTTTTTCACAGGTTGTGACTTAGGTGCTAAAATTAGCTCTTCAGAGGCTAAGCCCTAACAGTCAAGAGATGAGTAACAGGAATGTGGAGTCCTGGAATCAGATGCTCCACTGCCCTTTTTGAGATGTTTCTTCCATTAGTGAATGATGTGCAAACATGCATTGTGGCCATCTTTGTAGGAGATGTGATCTTAATGGGATTGCAGAGGAGGACAAGTTCTTGGGAGAAATGGAGCTTGGAATTATGCCTGTTTTTTTCTTGCTTTTGGATACTCGTGGCTTGAAAGTGAAGAACACAAAGTGTTCACATAGCTGATCTGCACCTCTTTTGAGTGCCTTAGCTCTTCCCCTGTCTGTAACCTCTTCTTCCATGTGCTTGAGGAGCCTTTTCTCATCTCTAAAGCTTTCCAGAAAAAGTAACCAGGCACAGAGCATCCAGCTCTCTGATCTCTCTGCCTGCCAGCTGGTGCTTATGCCTGAATTTGCTTCTTGAGGCTGTGACTCTGATTTGGCTTTTGCAGTGCTTGAGTTCTTCCAGTTATTGACCACCTTGAGCTCTGGTTTTAAGCAAAGAGCACAGCCCTGTAGGAGATGCAGTGATCTAAGCAGTTACCTAAAAGCTGCTTTATTGTCAGGAATGCCTGGTTTCTTTGGCCTTATAACCTTGCACTTGGGTCTTCTTTTATCTTGGAAATGTCCTGTTACAAAAGAAGCCAAGTCCCTTGTGGGCTGTCTGCTCCCAGGTGTTAGACATGTGCTCCATAACACAACCCTCAGATGAATGTGAGTGGCAGATGTGTGGAAGATACTGGGAAAGTAACCCCAACCTTGAGTATGGTACCTCCACTAGGAAACATTTACTGGTTTTATGCAGGCTTTTAATTTATACATTTTCCAGTATTTAAGATATATATTTTGTTCATGATGCATCTGATTATTTTTGATGACCATTGGCCCCTTGGAGCACCTGAGTTTGTTTCTGCTGAGAATGTGGCAAAGACACCATGGGGGGGAAGGGCTGGTGAGTGACTGGAGTGTTTGCATCCATCACCTGCGTTTTGTTCAGAAACCCTCTGAACAGGTAGCATGCTCACTCCTCAGTCACTTGTGTAAATACAAAATATTGTAGGAGATTTTATGGAAGTATAGAGAAAATTCATGAATGCAGTTTGAACTGAAAAGCTATTTGGAAATAATAGGAATCTTTACTAATGTGTTAAGTTCTTTTTTTATATATAAAAGATAAAAGTGAATCCAAGCCTGGAATTATAGTAATGTGTTTTTGCCTTGCTTCTCCAAAACTAAATGGTACTGTAAATACCAGTTAATAAAATGAAATTGTAAAATGTTTTATCTATAGTAAAAAGCCAGTTTTTAAAGAATGCACCAAAAAGGCACCATCCAAGTGAAATGTTTGAGAGATGAGCAGACATAAGTTTGTACCAGCTCCTACTGAGAAGTTTCTTGACATAGTATTTTTATGCTGCCAAAAGCTTTTTTTTTACTGAGTGCTTGCCAGTTTTCCTTTTTAAAATGGAATCAAAGACAATTTGAAGTTACATGAGCCTGCAAAAAGAATCTGAATTGGTGGTTAAACATTGCTTTTTGTAAAATGGTTTTAAAAGACAACTGCTTCTTGGATATATTTTCAAAAGAGGATTTGCTCCTTGAGTCAGACCATGTCTGTTTCAGGCAGAACAAGGAGCTGAGCAAGGAGGATCTGAAGCAAGCTCTGCTTTATTTCCCCTCCATATCCTTTTCTGGCCCTAGTTTATGCCTGGCTGTAGTATGTATTTGTAGGAAATCAGAAGTTAACCTCTTAGCTTCTGATTTCCTGTCCAATTCCTTTCTATCCAACTGAAGCGGTGCTTAATAGAAATGACAGTCAGGATGTTCCAGCTGTTTCAGCATTAAAAGGGAATTCTCTGGACTTGCCATAATTTCCGACTTTAAAAAAAAAGCCAGAATTTCTAAATTAAAAAGAAAAATGTCTTGGTATATAGTCAGGTTGTCAGTGACCAGTTTATGCTTGATGATAAGGCAGGAGTGAATGTTCAGCGGCTCATCTTTCTGTGTTGGGTATGAAGAGCTAGATGTGGGAGTAAGGAGGAACCCAAGGGCAGGAATATTGGCTTACAATCATCCTGTAGGCAAAAATCATCCAAAGAGTCAAAGAGGAAGCAGTGATTCATATCTCTGCCTTGCAGAGGCTGAGACCTGGAAGCTTAGAGCAGCTTTATCGTGTAAAAAATGACATTGTTTTGGTCCAGCTCACTATGAAACACAAAAAAATTTTGCTGTTTCATCTGTCCTTGGATAGCAGAGTTCCATAGCAGCTTCTTGGGAGGGCTTTAATGCCTTGTACAATTCAAAACAGACTTACTGGAATTGGAGAAGTACAGAGAAGGGTGAGAAGGATCAACTAAATTAGTCCATGGCTCTGTGTGTATGCAGAGACTGGACCTTGTCTGGTCTGAAAAATAATTGTGAAGGGATATGGTGGAAGATATAAAAACCAAGAATAGTTGTAGATGCATAGGCATAGCTTGCAGTTCCTGTTCTCAACAAAGGAAGCAGAGATCATCAAGTAAAACTAATGGAGGAAGAAATAAATTTAGTATTAAATTTAGTATTAAAACTTAATTTCCTTGCTTAGCACTTCCAGTGTCTGTGTAGGTTTTAAGAATGACTGGAAAAATTGAGGAGAGAAAAATTTTGGAGATCTAGTTAGCACACAGGTGCTGTCTGAAGTTGTAAACCTGCAGGAGTGGAAATTGGAAGAGTGATCAGGAGAAATACTGATTGATTTCTGTGCTTTTTGGTTTCTGTTTATCTGTAAAATCTCACGGGTGCAGAGGTCTGGGTTGAATGAACTTCTAACCTACCTGGTGTGACCATACAGATATAAATTGGAATTCTTATCCCATCCAGGAGAAGATCCAGTCCTATTTTTGCTGCTGAGATACTACTGTACTTGGCAGTGTCTTGCCTCTTATACACACGAGTACATCAGCAGGGTTGAGTCTGCTCCCATGGATTATTTTCCATTTGTTGCAGAGCCTGGGTTGCAAGTTCTCTGGTGTGTGGTACCTTGCCCATGCATCAGGACCCACAGCAGACCACTGGGTGTCCCTTGCTGTGAGGCTGGGATAACTGAAGGAGTAGAACTTGATGGATTATATTTAATTTTTCCAAGGTTGGGGTTATATTGAGTTCTAACAACCAACCACAGTCTTTCACAAACTGTAGGGCTCACTCTGGGCTCCTATGCACTGCCACTTTGGTAATTTCCTAGAGGTTTTTACCTTTTTATTTTGGTAGTAATGAAGTTAGCACATTTCTTATAAGTCTCATTAAGGATTAGCCATTTGTAATTAAGAAATTAAAAACAAAGGATGTAGAGGTGAAACAATTCTCTGGGGGTATGGAAAATTATGTTAGAGTGATGAATCAGGTGTTGGCACTGCCTACACTGAGCTGCTTCCTGTGATTCCGGAGATCAGTAAAAAAAGTCATGTCAAAAAGACACAAGATGTCTTTTTTTCTTCTCCACATACCAAACTTACTAATGTAAACCTGACTTGCAGGGTTTTCTGTTTCACTCCTTTTTTTCCAAAACAATAAAATAATCTTACTGGCTTTTGAAATTTTAATGCTTCTTACCCCTTCCAAAATGCCATTATTTAGCTTTCAGTTATGAGGAATTATTATATGCAGTTGCTTTTTTAATTGCTTAAGATGCCCACAGGCACCAGAAAAGAGTATGCAGGAATTTGTGTCATTGAGTTTATCTTGTAAGTGTGCAGTATCAAACAATAGTGGTTGCACAATCACCCTGCACACATATGGAAGAGAGTGCATTTTACTACTTAGAGAAAGGAATTGAGATATTTTTAATTAAGATTTTTAAGATTTTTTTAAAGAATTTAGAAGAATTTTAATTTAATTAATTGAGATATTTTATATCAGTATTATGGTATGGTAGATGTTGATTGTGACCTTGAGTAAATGAGTGAGTTGCCTGACCTCCTTTTGCTTCAGTTATTCCAGCTGGAAAATTGGGTGAAAATGGGGATTCTCTTTATAAATCAGATGTCATCTAGCAGAGGTTTTCTTGGTAAGGAGAAAGAAAAATTCTTTCTGCAACATCGCATGGACATGAACAGCAAGCATTAGAATTAAAGTCAGAAAAGTGTGCAGAATCACGGCAGCATCAATGTGTCTGGAGATAATAAATTTAGATGATTAAATAATTTAATCACCTTTTATGGTCCTTCATCACTATATTTTTTTGTTACCAAGGGCTGATTCCAGCCCAAGTAGATGAAAACCAAAAGGGCAATATTTGTTTGAAATTTCCCAATGGATCAAACTAAATTAAAGTAATTGCATATTTTGCTTTTGTACACATCAGCAGGATAGCTTTGCTAATGGGAAGTTTATTCCTCCAAGTTGATTGCTGATGTAAGAAGCAGTGTTTGTTTGCTAAAGAGATTAAATATAGCCCTATTTCAGCGCAAAGATACCCAGAATAAAAACCAGAGATGGCTGTGCTGCCTTGGGCTACATCTGAGTGTGCAGCTCTGCTGTGCAACGTGGACAAAGCAGACTGGAGGTGGGACCCCAGCACAGGACCAGTATCCCATCTTGTCTTGCCTTCCCAGTGGCTGCCATCTCCAGAGGGCAGAGAGGGTCCATGAGGAACAGCTTCAAGCATGAGACCCATGATATTGGTGTTCTGTAAGTGATGCTCTGTGGCTGTAGCTGGAGGCGTTTGGGGTTACATCAGTGGGTTCTCCAAGGTTCTCTGTCTAGTGACAAGGGAATGAACCAGGTGCACGTGGGTTTACAGTTTGGAAAGCTGCTGAAATGCTGCTGCTGTTGCATCTCTGTTCTTGCAGGGCCAGCTGGTAGCAGCATTACTGCAGCAAGGAGTGTGTCAGGGAGCATGCAGCGTTCCCAGGCTGTGGGAGAGCAGTAATACATTTCTTAGGAGCTGTAAAATCAGTAAAGGGGTTGTAAGTGGATTTTGGAATGTGAACATTATCTAAAAACTCTCATGACTGCTTACAAGGCCATTGTGAAGTGATAAAATACGTGTGCTGAAGGGCCCTTGAGCACTGCGTGTGAGATGGGGCTGGGAGCTGCCAGACTGCCCTCCCCTCAGCTGCCTCCTCACACACCCCAGGGGTACTTTCAGCCACAGATGAATCTTACCAGCTCTGGCCATGCACAGAGACACTGGCACCACCAGTTCAACTGGAGGGTGTGTTTCAGCCTGTCAGCCAGGGCAGAGCTATGCAGGAGCCTCTCACAAATTTTCTCTGCACGAGTGAGCTACTATCTGGGGCTTGAAGTGAAGCTGAAGGCAGAGAGGAAGGAAGAGCTGAGCTCAGCATGCTGTCAGCCTGGGAAGAAGAGAAATGGTTTGACATAGGTGGAGTCACTGACACTGGGGACTGTTGTCTGGGAAGATCTATTAGCAGAGCTCTGATAAACAGAAGGAACTCTTCCTCATGGATATTTATGTAAGGTTATTGTTGCTCTGCTTGGGAGAGATCACCTCGTGCCCTGAGGTTGTTTTCACCATTATGTGTTCTTCTTCATCTCTTTTATGACAAAGGGACTGGGAGGGAGGCCACTGGGTGCCCTGCATTACCTTGTAGCTGCTCTGTTGCTGGTCCCAACGTAGTGCTCTGCTTTACCTCTCCAGCATGAAGCTCTTAGGAACTGCAGTTTTTACATCCATTCACAAACCTCTACAGAGCACACTTTACTCCTGACACCTGGAAGATCCAGGTGAGACAAACGTGTGGTATGCAGTCATGGACACCTCAGTTTTAGTGTCACAGTCTCATTAGTAGATTTTTGGCAATTATATCTGAAAATATGTGCAGTATGCTGTCACATGTTCAGTTCATTTCCTAGCAAGCCCTCTGACCACAGAGAGGGGGCAGATCCCACCTGATGTAGCTTGCTTTGTCCAAATGCACACCTGACTTCTGGCAGTGTGACCATGCCAGGGGGTGAGAGTGCTGGGGGATATCTGGGGGAATGAAATTGAAGACCAGGTGAGGAACATGTGAAAGGTAACTGTGCATTAATGTAACTTGTACACTGGCACTGCCTGCATGTTGTGGGATGTTGTGTTCGTCTCATTGGCATCAGTAGCTGAGTATAGCAGCAAGGTCTCCAAGTTTTGTGATTCCTGTTTCTTACAACCCTGGCATGCTGGCACTGGCAGAAGGCATTCCAGGGAGGGAGGCAGGTGCTGCATCTGCACTCTGCCAAGTGCTGCAACAGCAGGTTTGCCAAATTTCTCAATACTGGTCTATGGTGCAGAGACTGCCTGAATGGTGATGTCACTGTCATCATGGGGGTCTTAGTTTATAAATGAAGGGAGTTTTGTTATGAGAAATTTGCCTTTCATTTCAGAATAGGTGTAATAGGCAGTTGATTCAGCTTGTCCCAATGAAAGGACTTTTCTTAATTGTTAATAGAACTGTGCTTCTCAAATCTGTTCCACAAAAGGTGCAAGTGTACATGGGCATAAGTGAGGGCTGTGCTTTTCACTTGCACTCTGTACATGTCAGCATTGCTCCCAGACAGCAGTTCTGAGCTGAAGGGAGACTTTCATTCACTGAAAGTTGTTATGAATTTTATCTTTGCCTGTGATTTTTTTTTTTTCCCCCCTCTGGAAATAAAAATAATCCAGTGTAGCAAACTGAAGACTTTTTTTTGGTGGTGGATGGTAGATTGTTATTTTAGAAGGACAATGTGGTGAATTCAGTATTTTCTACATAGCAACTCAAGTATTTAGCCTGTTTTGCAGTGTCTTTTATGTTAGTTGAAGTTAGATGGTGGGGATTGAATTTTTGTATCTTTATATGGCTGCTAGCAAAGCACTAGTGAAGTTAATTTTTTTACAATTGCATGACACATTGTAGCAGTGGATTAGTTTTTTCCAGAAGTACATTTTTACATATTGCTGTATATCATAGATTCAAACCGAAGTCAATTAAACATGACAGTGACTGGATTTAAGAGGGAAATATATTAAATTGACAGAAGCTCAAGAAGAAATGTAGGAAAAGAGAATAAAAATGTTATTTAAGAATTGTGACCCCTATCAGAAAACTGAATGTTAGTGGCTCTGAAGCCAAAGTACTGCATAGCTATTTCTAAATAGGAATAGAGATATCCAATGCTTTTTTTCTCCTATCTAGGCATTAGGAAGTTTCTTCAAAATGCTGTGAACAGATGGAAATGGTCACCAAAGACAGCAAAGCTGAGGGCATTTAAGCACTGGATTGACTACCTTGCATATCTTAACATTTTTTAAGGGTTTCAACATCCTTATTTTGAGTAAATGTATCTGATACAGCACATCACAAACATACAAACCAAGACTTACGGATTTCCTGTGACCAAATACCTATTTTCTTGGGATAGCTTGAAGTATGGGTAATACTTCTCACCTTCTACATGGTTGTTCTAAATTTAAAAAGCAGTGCAGGACCTTTGTTCGTATTAGCATAACTAATTTTATGATCACCTTAAAATACCTGATATCTTTAAGCAGAAAGAGAAGGTTTTGAGGAAAAATTAGGAAATTCACAGTCACACAGATGCCAATCAAGTTTTTTCATACTTCTGCTACAGGGAAAAACATTGTTGAAGATTTGCCTGGTTGTTTTATCCCCACGATAAATATAGAGGGATTTGCATTCAAAACAGATCTAAGAAAGCAGAATCTTTATTTGCAGTTGTTTACCCTTCTATTCTATCTCTGTGTGAATGCTGTAGCTTGTTTATTTCATTGCTTCAACCTTTTAATGCCTTGGTGTTGAGAAAATATAATGTTCAGTGCCTTTAGCATCGAGTCTGAAAAACTGGCTGACAGAGATATGGAAATAAATGAGGTTTAATAACATTAGGAATGAAAATACTTTGGACACAAGATACTCAGCAGAGTAAACTGGATAAGGACCAGCTGGAAACTTGAACCTAAGTTCATCTTTTGTATTATTTGGGAGTAATACAAGTTCATCAAAGTTTCAGGAAGCAGTGGTTACCCTTATCTTGGTGGAAAGGATGCCCTGGAACGGCTCCTCAGTGCTGCTGGAGGCAGAGAGCTGGGACAGAGCCTTGCCGAGGAAAGAAAGCTGGTGCTCAACTTGCTCCATCTGATAGTTAACAGAGAGGAGTTGATAGATGAAGCAGCCCCTGAGAGGAATTGATACCTACTTAAAGTTAAGCCAGCAAAGCTGATGGGTCCAGCATTAGATTTAACTTCTGGCAAGGATTCTGTCTCTTGGCAGATGCATTCGCTATGTTATGTGAGAGGCTCTTGGGACTCAGTATAGACAGTGTGGTGGTTTCAGAGAAAACAAGGGTGATTCCAACTTGGTTAATCTTGTGGTGCTGTATTGGTAGCCACTTGAAATGTCTGCATACCTTGGCAAAGGGTTTCTGCTGTCTTCTCTGTTTTCTAGTGGCAGACACTGCTGCTTTTCACCATTAAGTCCAGTGAAATGTGTTTTAAGCAGTAGCCCAGCAGGCTGGTAAGTCAGTTTACAAGAGGTGATCTTATCAAAAGCAAAGCTAAATGACAAAGATGGTGATAAGATGGGGTTTTTAGTTCATGGAGTTGCACCATGTTCATACAAAAAAGCAAACTAAGAAGATGGACACATTGGTTTGTAGTGCTCAGGTCAGACACACTGAGCTCTCGTGTGTGTGTGTGCTCTCTTGGCATGGAAATCCTAGATGTGGAACAATAATGGGATTCTGTAGAGGTTTGTTACTTTGGATTAAATGTTATGAATGCTGAAATATGCATGAATGAGTTCACAAAACTCAATTATTTTGTGTAAATAAAAAAAAAAAGTGGCACTCGGTTAAAGTTTCAAATGTCAAAGAAGTTAGTTGACAAAAATGTCAAAAAGGTGCTTACTTTCCAATCTGTAAAAGATTCAGAATGAAAAAGTGGAAAAATTATCAGTTTGTCATAGTTATGCACAGTAAGTAAAAATAATCAAAGACATGCATGCCACATCAAGACTTTGTGCATAGACTTTGCTGTAGACGTTGCACGAAGACTTTGCTGCTACAGCAGGATGAATCCTCAGCTGGAACAAAGGAGAAGAAAAGGGTCTCTGTGTGTGCAAGCTCCTGTGTGGGCACTGAGGGAGTGTGTTCAATTTTAAAAGACCTTTGTGCCCTGCCAGCCTTCAGAGAGCTGAGCATTGGGCAAATCTCCTACCTTAATTAAGAACATTCTGATTGCCTGTGTCACTGCTCCCATTGCCTCTGCAGCCCTGAGATTCCAAGTGAGAGACTCCTAACCTGTGGAGGTGCTGCTGTGATTGCAGGGATAATGGGGAGGGATGGGGAGAGAGTGTTTGTGATAGATCCTGGTGAGGCATCTGAGGTGCAGGCTCTGTTTGGCAGCTTTACTCTCACCTGGGGTGGGAGCAGGGTTGAAACAAGCAATGATTTTTTCTTAGTTGGCTCGTGACAAAGCTTTTCAAACCCTCTTTTTTTAGCCATAAATGTATTTTAGATATCAGCGTTTTTTTTCCTTTTTTTCTAACTGAAGATTTAGGAGTTTGCAGGGCACTTCCTCTTACTGCTGTTTCACACCACTTTTTAAGGGGAACTGTTACCCTGGTTTAAAAGCAGTGATGGTTACGGGCCCTGGCAGCACAAACCTGTTGCTGTGTGCTCTGTGGTTGAAATCTGCTACTGAGGGTCTCAGCTGGGGGTGCTTGTTCTGTGAATTCCTTTTTTTTTTTAGCATGCAGACAGCAGAGCACACGAAGTAAGAGTGCAGCCCTTCTGCCTTTCGAAGTGGGGAGGGTGGTGAGGAGAAAGGATGTGTAATGGGTTGTGAGACAAAGATAGATGTTGAGTTGCAAGCGTTTTTTGTACAACTTCCTATTTTGATTTGCATCGGAGGCGGGGGCTGGGTGCATTTATGGTTTAATGAGACACTCTCGCCTTAATAGCAGAATATTATTCGCAGGAAGAAATGAGTTACTGCTGGTTTTCTTCTTCTTTCTGTTCAGTTGCTGTGGATACAGCATGTTAAGTTTTAGAGATACTTCCTCCTTGAACAGTATATGCAGCTTCCAGTTGTTACGCTGAAGCTGGAGAAGGAAAGAGGGTGAAGGAGCACAGCTTCTCAAGAGAGATTTGTTTGAATTCCTACGGATACCATGAGCTTTCGTGGGAGATTCAGAAAGCAACCCAGTGAGCTGCGGAGGAAGGGAAGGGCTGTTATGAGAGTGGATCAAGGAGAAATTCACAGACTAAGCTGTGTGAGTATTCACCCCTTCTCCCCTCTCTTCCATGAAATTTCAAATTACAGGTCAAACGCTCTTCAGCCTTACATGTAGGAGAGAACAAGACTTGTTCCTTGGTGTGTACATAGGATTGACTGAGTCTCATCAATCTGATGAGGTACTGAAGGCTGAAGAATGATTACTGAAGTCTGAGATTGAAGCATGGAGAGTTCAGGAGTTTACAGAACTGAAGTGCATTAGGGAAACTTTGTATAGCATCACACTGGCCATCAGGCACATTGCTGATGGCAGGCATTGTGTCACAGTCTGTCTGGCACCTGCTAACATGTGCTTGGTCAATACAGGAAAATCCATAATGCTGCTCCTGGAGCAGAAAGCTACTTTAGTGCTATTTCAGACCTCATGACCTGCTGCGGGTGATTTCTGCCTCTCAAAGCCAGGAGGAAGCCACTATCCTCCTGCAGGCCACGGAGCAAAGGGAGGGAGCTCCAGACCCCTTGGTAGAAAGCTGGAGTGAGGTTCTGCCCCACGAGGAAGGCTTTGCCAGTGATGGCTTTGCCAGTGATGGCTTGGGGTGAGGACTGCAACTCCTGGAGCTGCTGTGTGACAGTGGGCAGCTCACAGTAACTGCATTTTGTGCCAGAGCTTTCCTGGCTGTGGCTGAAACTGCAGACAGTTTGAGGTGAAATGCTTAGAGCCTTCTGTTAAGAAGCCACAGGCAAGTACTGGTTTTCAGTGTATTCTCTGAACGTGAGAGATGACTTCAGATGTGAAATGTTTAATGGCTTCCCCAAGAATGTTTTGTAGGCAATGGGTCCTTTTCTTCATGACAGGAGCTGTTTGGTTTTCTTCTGGTTTTGTATATCCATATACAAGCTGTGTTGCCTGTCATTGTTGGAGGCACTTTCAAGGCTATTTTGCACGTCCAGTGTAGCAAAGAATCAGTGGGAAACAGACCGAAAATCTTTCTCATTAATTTTTTCAGTAGGAAGAAAAGTAACTTTGCAGTTATAACACTTGGTCACGGATTGATTAAGATAGGCAGTGGTTCATCTAACTGAGTGGGTTTGCTTGTGACTAGCTGCCATTTTGGATAGATATTTTACAGATCTGTTTTACAAAGCTACAAAATAGTTCCTGCTGCCCTGAGTTAGTGGTGCAGAATTCAAAATACCAAGTTTAAGCCTCCTGGGTACCAGGAGTGAATGCTGGTGGTGCTGCTGAAAGCACCTAACCCCAGCAGTTCACACGACTTTGGTAGGAGTTAGGCACAGGTGCTTGGTTTATCCTCTAAAATCCTGGTTAGGAGGCATTTTTGTTGTTATGGTACAAATTCAGGCTATATGTGAATAGTGTTCAGAAGTGGTTGAAACATTACGGTTTTATTACTGGAAATACAACAAAGCTTGGATAGTAATGATAAATCAATAACCTGCCTGTAGATAAAGGGAAATGTGTTTCTTCATTCTTGCCAGTTCATTCTGATGATAGAAGCTGAGAGTTTGTTCAATTTAGTGGTGCCAAAGAACCTTTAAATGTTCTGCTTTCTAAGAGTCAATGAAATGTATTGTGCTCTGACCTAAAACTTAGAGTGCTTGTGATGCTGGGTGTGCCTGTTGCCTGTAACTGGGAACAGGCCATGTGCCTTTTCCATCAGAGTCTTGTGGTTCACAGAGCACTTCTCATGAGGTGTAATGTCCAGGACATAACTCATGCTTTCAGGGCAATCTGCTCATTCTAATTTCTGTTCTTTTCAGGAATAAGATTAGATGGGACCACTGTGTCATCTTGTTCTGCAAGAATATTTCTCAATACATTCAGCCATTAGGAAATGCAGGCACACTTGGCTTTACTCTCTTCTGCCTTGTGACCTCTGTCTTTCTGCCCAGTATTTCATAATTGGAGCATGTTAAATCTTTGGCCTAGAGGCAATTTTGCTATCAGCTGGGAGCCAATCTCTCCTTCATGCATCACTCCTCTGCAGCTCCAATGCTGCAGATTTCGAAGCAGTGTTAGCTCCCACTGCAGCTGTGGGGCCTTACTCACAAAGTGCAGTTCTTGATATACTGCATTTAGACCTGTGTTTTCTGTAGATAGACTTGTATTATTTGCTGGAAGCTCTTTCTTTAATTTTTTTTTTTTTTTTTTGTAAGACTAATTACTATCTGATGAATTTCAATTGATTTTAAGTTGCTGATTGAGCTCAGTGTGGTTAACCAGATTTTGTTGTCATGTACATTCTGTGTGTGTAAATGACTCAATAGCTGGGTAATGGATTGGGGAGGGTAGTTGATGCCAAGGAAGCTATATTATAATTTTAACATCAGCTGACTTTATAATGGTCATGTTTATATTGCATTATTTACAGATAAGGCCTGTGTGGAAACGGTTACAATTATTTACTTAGGTGTGTGTTACTCCTGAAGAGAGAAGTAACCTTAGTGTAGGTAGAAATACAGAAATATTCACTGAGTAAAATGAAGTGGAAGAGCATATGTGAGATTTGCCCTATGGAACAGTGAATTATTACTAAGTGCTCTCTTGAAGTCAAATGGTAATTCTGGAGGTTTTTTGGAGCTAATGCAACATTTTTTCTGTTGTTCTTGCTTCAGGGCCTTCTGAAGTGGTTGAGTTCTTTTCAAAAAAGCTGTTTGCTTACTCGACAGGTCTAGGACTTTAAATGTCAGTATTTAAGTGAAAATGGTCAATGCTGTTTGCTTTGTGCTGTGTTGTGACTTTGTCATCAGACTTAGAATAGTGTTCAAAGTCTTTAGCATCACAGCATGATCTAATGAACAGGAGTAAGAGCCTGAGGTCCTTAAAAAGAAGTCTTCGGTGTACTCTAAAAATGAAGTCTAACTAAAAGAAACTTCTATTTTCAAAGTAATAAAATAAAATAAAAAATTACAAAGATACTCCTGTGCTGTTCACACTGCTTTAGCAGCAGGTTAGTGCTAGATGAGGCTGGTGGAGGGGCAGGAGAGGTAGGAACACTTCTGTGCCTTGCTGAGCCTGGACATAGCTGACTGGGGGTAGGTGGCTCCATCTCCCCTGTTCATCAAGTTTGCAGAAACATAGGGCACTGCTTTAGCCTGATCTTGTTACTATAACCACTGCTATGATTTTTGTGTAGATGCTCTAGGTGTCACAGCTGGCTTTCTGCCTGTGCTATGAAGGTCATCTGGGTGCCACTTAAGGGCAAAAATTTGGATTATCTTTTTTTTCATGTAATGTAGGTTTTCCTAAGACTACAATGACTCTATATGTGAAGTTACGTGTATTTGTGTGTCTGTATATAAACAGAGTCAGAAGTGCTATTTCCATAGACTTAAAAGCTTTGCTCAGATTCAGTAGTGCCAGGTTGCAGGATGGTGGTGTTTATGTTCCTGTTTGTCACCATGAATTTGCCCACCTGAGACCATGCTAGATAGAGCAAACATCAACCAAAGAGTGTTTAGAGAGCAGCTGAACTCAGCTCAGTGCAGCATCCTCTTTCTGGTGTCTGGGCAGGACAATTCACTTCTCCTTCCCTGGGGTGATGTAATTAGTAATGGGCCAAGTGGCCATGGAGAGCTCCAGCTCTGTGTTGCTGGGTCCCCTCTGCTCCTCCATAGCTCCATCCCTTCTACCCAGTTCCCTTACCTGCTTGTTCAGATGTCTGCATGAAGGTGAGAGAATCACACCTTTGGCTTTTACTTGCTTTCTCTATGAATAGATTCAGTGGGGAGCTTTAAAGTAAATATTTTGTTGCTGTAACTGCACTTTTTTTGTCTGGCTGAGGTCAGGTAAGGGGAGTGAAATGGCTGAGTGTTGCCAGGTTAGAGGTCTGTGTAAATTAAAGGTAAAAAAACCCAACTCTTAAGATACTCTACAAGACTTTGTTGTTTTTTTTCCCTTGGTGTAACCTATGGACAAATATTTAGTCTAGGCTTCAGAACTACTCACTATTTATAAGATGATGTTTTTGACATCTTGAAAAGCCCGTACATGAAATAGAATTTAAAGGCTTAGAAGCTTTTTTTTAGAAGTCTTGTCAGTGGCACAGTAGTGCTGATTTTAGTAATTTTCTGATTAAGTTAAATTTGTTTATCTCCTTCCTAAAAAGGGTTTCCAGCCACAGAGGGAAAGCAAGTAGTTTCCTTGTTACTTTAAATATTTTGCAGATTATATTGGCAATTTTCTCTCACGTCTGCAATGGCACTGAAGGTGCAGGTGGGTGCATGCCCATCCACATAGCTTCCAGCTGCAGGAAGCACAGCAGCAAGGCTACAGTGCCAGGTTTATGATTGTGGCTGAGAAGCAGAATTCAGGAAACACCTAAAACTAAGTCTAGCATAGCAGGAAGCATCCCCTCTCCCCTCCTCCAGCACCCCCAGCCCTGAGTCTGGGTGCTTTGGTGAGCCAACAGTCCCATGTAGCACTTTTTAACCCTGACTTGAGATAGTTTTATGAGTCCTAATCCTTTCAAAACAAAAGCAGTGATGAATTCTAACTCGAGAAATAAAAGGTAATAGAAAGAGTAGGTCACTTCCAGTAGCCTGAGAAAAGATCTCTCTGGTTTGAGTCATCTCAGTTGTGGTCACTCATCACCTGGCTTGCTGGAGAAGTTACATATCTGGGTACCACTGAAGTCTCTGCAATGGCTGCAGGTGGCCCATCAGTTAAAATGAAAATTAGCTCACTTTGTTTATCCGGGTGACAGGTGTTTTTTTCAAATTTTTAACACACTGAATTTATTTTTTGAAATATTTAACACACTGAGTTCTCTTACAGTAACTTTTAAAGCTGGAAAATGCACAAAGCAGACCTTTATAAATTTTGATCTATGAAACAATGGTGATTTCCAGTGTAATGAAGCCAATTAGGATTCATCCCATCCCCGCTCTTTATGTTCAGAGTCTCATTTAGTCAAGGAAATCCCTTATTGGTCTCAGTCAAAATTTTCTTTGAATAAAATGACTTTTCACTTTCTTTATTCCCTGCAGGATGTTTGTTCCACAGGTTTCACCACTTTTGCACTGCTTAAGCTGATGGGTGCTGTTGTATTTTGGAAACTGATTTCTGCATCACTAGTAATTTGGGGAAGGTTTAATCCTTTTGTACTTCTTGGTAATTTTCTCTGTACCAGAATCCTGTGGGAACTGGCAATCCCCTAAATGAAATTTATTGGCATGTCTGCTTTACCACTGCCACCAAGGAGTGTATCACTTGTGCTGTGCAGCTCTGAAAGACTGGCTGGAGTCTTTCCAAATGCAGTTTTCCAAGGTTCACGGAAAGACATCACAAATTAAACATTTTGGACCTGACAAGTGAATGTGTTTTAGGGTGGAAGGGAGGGACTAACATGAAATTTTCCTTGTACCACTAATTTTAATACATTTGTTGACTGTGTATTGCATACTGAGCCAACTGTAGCCCTGTGTAATGTGGCCAGTTTGACTGTAAATAGGTGCATACCAGGCCAAGCAACCATAAAAATGGAAAGATTTAAATAAAAGGAGGGACCATTTGCCTGCTGGTTCTGGCTGTGCTTCCCTGTCTTAATACCTTTTGCAAACCTTGAATTTTCTCCTCCGTGCTTGAAATGCTAAACTTATTTTCCTAAAGAAAATCTGTAACATGATGTGGAGCATGTTTGGAATGGAGATCGGGTGGGCTTGTGGGGTGATGAGACCTTGAATTGATGAGACCTGTCAGTGCCAACCCTGCTGCTTGTGGGGTCAAGGACACCATAATCCTCACGTGGCTGGTCTGTCCCTGCTCCCTGGGTAAGATGCTGCCATGGGACTCACTGTCAGGGGCACACTGGGGCATTTGGCTGCTGTCCAGAGGGTGGAGGGGAAAAAGGGTGCAGGTACCTTTCTCATGGATGTCAGGCACCACTCTGCTGTGCTGCCTAACAGTGAAGAGAGATGTTCATTGCTGCTACAGAAAATAAAAGGTTTTGGTGACTCCATAAAAAGTAAAATGGTTTTCTAGGTTCAGCTCCTTGAGCATGCTGGCAGCTGGGCTGTCTGAATTACTGCATCTCTGTGGACAGGGTTAAATTCAACCTTTATGCAACCTTTATTCCTCTCTTCCAAAAGTCATGGAATCCTGATTGTGCTTTAGCTTCAGTTTGGACACGCTTGGCAAAGAAATAAATACTTTAAATTGGCCCATCCTGATGAAATAAAATTAACTACATATGTTAATGGTATTAAAAAGATCTATAACGGCCTAAGGTCATGTATTGTGCAAGAGACAGTATTTAACTGGGGAAAGGAGAAGGATAGGAGAAGTGTGAGAAGCACTTGATCAGTGTCATCCCAGGAAGTAATTTAACTTTCTGTTGTGTGTTTCAGTAGGGTTGGGTTTGGTTAACAGCATCATCAAGAAGTCTATAAAAATGAAGAAAAATGAGGTGCTATTAGATGCAATAGTAAGTGGCCCTTTTTCTTCTAAGTCTGCCCATCGCAATAGTTGAAATCTATACTAGAATGAATTTTAATTTAAGGCAAGCCCTAGATTGGATGAAATATAATATCAGTCATACTTGATCTTAAGCAATCACAATTGGCCATCTTAATTCTTTTGGTTCTTTTTATGAACATTCAGTGGATCCTCCTGTCATGAAGATATTTTAGTCCAGGTAACTGACGTCCATCAGCATAAGTTCTATCTGTTTCATTAGTTTTCTTCTTCCTGGCAAGGGGAAGAGAAGAAATTCATTTAAACATCTGTAATAAATTCAGCAAATTTTGGATGCTCAGGATTTGGTGGGAATAATACATCATTAAAGCATTAGAAAAACCTAGCATTTGGTCTGGTTTATTTTTAGAACAGGGAAATGCTTGGGATGACTCTAAGATCATTTCCTCCTTTAGTGAGTGTTCAGAGAAATACAGTTCAGGAGGGTGGTATATATGTCATTTTATCCTATAATTATGAAGAGAAGATGGGTACTAGCATCAATGCACAGTGTCTGTGCAGCTGGAGGCAAGCCAGGTACCATATCTGTTTCTGTAAAATCAGTTAAGTGGGTGTTTTATTTCATTATTACTGGGAAAAATAATGCCTTAGTACCTAGGTTGGTCGATGATGGTGATCAAGTTGTACATCTTTGGAATCTGGGCTGTTTCATCTGTGTGAAATTAAGCAGTGGGAATCCCTCTGTGATGGCTCTGGTGCTCATTAAAGAAGTCTTCACTATTCATAGAGTTCATAAAAGTCAGCTCAACAAGATCCAGAAGAATGTTCCCCAACACTGTCAGAGTGTGAAGGAAATGAGACTGCTGTGATTGTTGTGGCAGGTGAGGAGTTTGGGAGTGCCTTTTTACTACAAGTATTCAGAACCATTTCAGTGCAGCTAAATGTAATTGATTACTCACTTGAGATAGAGAATATAAAAAGCATTATAAAAATCCAAGCCAGCATAATTTGATCTTGGCACAGATTGCTAGGTTGGTCTGTTTCCAAAAAGAGCAGACAAGTTAAATTGAGAAGAGGCAGCACTATGCTTATTAAATTAGCTTTAAATCAGCCCTTCTCATTTACAAATCTGTGCTAGAGCTTGCGGGGAGAAATTTGCTAATCCCAACACTGCTGCTTCTGTCTGCTTGTGATGAGAAAACTGAGCAGCCATTCTGTGCTTAGGAGAGAGAAACTGCTAACAAAACCAGCTGCCACTTCCCAACACAAATGCAAAACTAAGCATGGCAGTGCTCAGCTTGCCAAGTCCAAAGGAGTGGCTCTACAAAGGGTGGTGTCCATGCTTTAAGGTTTCTAAGAACATGCAGAACTGATAAAGAGAGGCATTGTATTTATTTCACTGTCAGGGAATGGACTAAGTTATCTCTGCAGTCAGTGTACAGAGGAGGATGGGCTGTTATTTGCATCCCTGATCTATGGGAGTTGGCATAAAACCATATTGTATTTTATACAGGATTTTGCTTCAGTGCCATAGAAGGAAGAATGACAGTTGTCTTTGCACAATAGAAAAACAGGATCATAAACATTGCAGTTCTTCACTGCAAAGTTTTACAATAATTTTGGTAGTGTCACATCTGCTTGCAGTTATTTACATTTTGGATGTGTAAACTTTCTTCTAAGACTTCTCAATGAACATCTGTTAAAATGTTTCCACCAGACCATGCCCTCTGCAGCACAGAACTGGTGCTGTGGGAACAGGGATGCTCATGCACTCACTGTGTTCCTCTGCTTTAGGGTTTTCTCAAGTTGCACTCTGGTGTCACGGAAATGACCCTGCAGCTGTCAAGAAGTTTTCCCCCCCCCGAGTGTTTCAGCTATCAGGAGTGGCTTTATGAGTCCTGCCAGTTCCTGAAGAGGCCTACCCTGCCTCCACCTGCATCTGAATGTGTTCATTTTGAAGGAGATTTGGCTGTGCTCACCCCAACCTTGCAGGGATTTCCAGGGGGGAAGAATGCCAGCCCCAGTAGGAAGGGTAGTTTCCACTGGGGTACAGAACCTAAAAATGGCAGGTTTTTGTGGGATTCCCCCATATTTCAAGAGAAGTCCCAAGGTTTGTGGGATTCCCCCAGCTTTTTGTTGGTCTGTGATTTCAATAGGAAGGTGGCTACTTATGTCATTTGCTTACTTTGTTTTTTAAGAGATTTTGAAAGCTAACATTCACAATACTTCCAAGGACCATCTGGACTAGATTAATATTGTGTTGACACTTCTCTGGTTTTGAAGAGGGGACATTTATGGTTTCAGTGGCATCTCTGACTTACTAAAGGTTGGTATTTTTGCAAAACCATTGGCCTAACAGTATCTGTTTCAGAATGGAAGACTTCTCATTGTAGTCAATGTCACAGACTTTCTGCAGAAACCTTACATGTTTTAGTGAAACTCCTATGCAGAAAAACTGCTTCAGTGAAACATTTGTACCTCATAACTGTCACTGCACGTGTTTTTTCACTTTGAATTTTCTTGCAAGTGGTTGCTGTGAAGTTTTGCTACTGAAGGTAACAGTTTGTTACCTTCAGTGGAAGCTTGTTTTCTGCTTAAGTTGGACTGAGAGAACATTTCCAAGTTGAGTAGTACAGCAGATGTGGTACTCTCACTATTGCATTTGTGTTTTAACTCCTTGAGGTTTCTGTCCCTATAGGGACATTTAACAAACATGCACAATGGTGGATTTAATGAAGGAGAGTGAAAAAAGTCCCTCATAGAGCCTGTGACTAAAGGGCACTGTGGTGACTCAACATAATGTAATAGAGAATGAGAGTGAGCTGTGCATGATGAGATAGTTGGATGAGCCCATTACATTTCTTTGGGGAACCACTTTCAGCAAATGGCAGACTGAAACCTCACTAAAGACTGCAGCTGCTCCTCAGCCTTGGTATTTCTGAAGAGGACTGGATATTACTGTGTCTACTGGTCCTGACCAGGGCCAAATATGAGCTTGGGACAGTCTAAGGTAGCATGGCTGGCTAAATATGAAGTGTTTTATGCCCTAGCAGGGTGTCTTGTCTTACCTGAACATCACACACTGGTATATACAGTCCTTAAACTACAAGTTGCTTTTTCCAGTTTGGGCCTTTTGAATTGTACAGTGGTTTTCTTCTAGGTAAGTTTGGGGTTTTTTCTGTTAGACAGTCCCAAGTTTTATTTAAAATGCAATCTCCCTTTCATATCTCTAAGGCAAGACAGACAACTGTTCTTGTACAATTAATTCAGGAAGGAATGCAGCACAGTAGCTGTGTGTCAGAATTCTTTTCTATTTTATTCATACAGACAGATCTTTTAGTGATTTTCTGGGAGTTAATTGTTAAAGATACACCATATTTAGACAGGTCAAGTACTGCTTCTCCTTCTTTCCTTTCATCCCACATCAACATTCACGAACCAGGTTTCCTTGGAAGGAGCATTGAAAAAAGTTGTATTTATTACTGCTCTGTGTTGATCTTCTCCATTTTTTTTTCCCACAAGTCCTTAATGTCTCAGTGCATTTGGTCTGCAATGCTAAATACTAATGATTTTTACAAGTTTATTAGCTCTTAAGCTGGCAAATGGGGCTAAGAGAATTAATAGACCAACACGAGACTTTACAGACTGAGCTGTTGAAGGAACAGCTCTTACTTTCTAAGTTGCATCTTCCTCCTTGGAGGGTTTCCAGAGTCATCTGAGCAAATTCCCAAGCAGCCTCATCCAACTTGTCCTGCTTTGAGCATGGGTTGGAGTAGGTGATCTGCAAGAGGTCATGAGGTATTCTGTGATTCTATCATAAGTGCTTAACCAATTGAAAAACTTCCTAGGAAGGTGTGCATTTTAATCTATTTTGTGTGGGTGTTTTACTGATACTTAATTATATTTTCTATAGATGCATTTGGTACCAAAGGGAGTTTGGAGCTTTATAAGGGAAACAGTATTTGCAAGGGCTGAGGGGAAAGTCTTCAGATGATTGCAATTAATGAAGAAAACAGGAACTCTCTAGGACAAAGTCAAAAGAGGAATAGATTTATATATTTAGACTCCTATATGTACGATAGACCACACGTGAGGGTTGTATATATGTATAATTTAATGATGAATCATGAGATTGTCCACTGGAGAAATTTGTTTTATGGAGACAGGAAAACTTACTTTTCCAATCCACCGTGGTTTTTCTTTAGGGAAGATGAAACTAGGGAAACTTTTTGTTGTTCTGGATAGCACAGTGTAAGAACAGTGGATGAAGTACAACTTGGTTAAGATCTGTCATTGCATCAGACCAAAGAAGTCTTTCTGTATTTGCTTCCCACTCCTGTCTTTTTCTCTCTCATTAGCTATTTTTCTATTCCTTCTGGCAGGTATCTTGCCCTTTCTCATTTACTCTTTCTGATGCTTAAATCTTTGAATTAAGCAAATGTTGTCACTTCAGTGTAGGACTCTTAATTTGTGTAATGTATTCCAGCATGTCATATGGGCTTTTCTTCTATTTTTGGGCTGTATTTTGAAACTGTGTGGCTTTATTTTTGTTTGGTTGTTCCTACGGTGCTTTGTTACTTTACTGCTTTTGGGGGCAAGAGTAGTACTGTTACAGTGGTGCTAATCCAATTTCTGATAAGGGAAGCTATGGGGTTGAGTGCCAGATAGTTTATTACAGGAGAATAACCTTGGATTATTACCAGGTAAAACTGTGTAGTGTGCTGACAAGCTACCTGCAGTTCAAGAGGTGGAACTGTGTAAGACAGTGAAGAAATAAGTGTGTTACTTATTCTAAAATGTGTTAGCTCAAAGTCATATCTGTGTTCAGTCCTAATTGTGTCTATTTGCCTACATGCATTTGCAGAGACAGAAACTGTTTCTGAAAATGACAGGCAAGTCATTGTGTTGGTTTGGGTTTCTGTAATGAGCTGGCTGATTTCTCCTGAGTTATCAGATCAAGAGTAATTGTTAAAGCTGGCCCAGCTCTTCTTCAGCAAGCTGGGAAAATCGGGGGGGGGGGGGAAGAAGTTATTCATACTTTGGTATAAAAAAGAAAAATGCATCAGATCTTAGGTTTTGAAGAGGGAGGAAGAGACAGTGCCTGATCTTTTCTCTTTTTTTTTTTTTTTTTTTTTTTTTTTTTCATTCCCACAGCAGGAAAAGCCCAGACTCTTGGAGCCTTTGGATTATGAAGCTGTTATCACAGAAATTGAAAAAAATATTGGGGATAACCCATTTAAGGATCTGATATTATTCCCCGATGATGATTTTTCAGTAAGTACAATGCAAATATATGTTACTCTTTCTCTTAGGCTTTTCTGTTCATTTGCTTGTTTTATCTCCATTACTAGAGGGAGAGTCAAAAGTTGCCTAAGAGCCCTCTAAGATTTTTCTGAATTTAAGCATAATGCCTTACTTCCCTCCCACCCATTTCACTTTATTTTTTTCCCTGAGATTTGAATATGAGTTAATTTACTGTTCAGGTCTAGATAAAGCTTGAAGCTCTGGTTGCCTACAAATATATTTCAGGAACTCAGAAAACATGTTATTCTGTAATGTAGACTTTACTTGCCTGTTTGCTCAGCACACTGGTAGTCTGGCCAGTGCTGGGATCTCTCCCTGCTATTATAAAACACACATTTCTGTAACTTAGATCCAGTCTTTCTGATCCTATTCTGTGTAATATCCTTAGCTGCTAGAATCAGGCAGCCCGTGATTCCTGGCCTTCTGCTCCAAGTCAGAAGGTGACTGTGACCTGTTTTGAAGCTGTTCTATTGCTGATGTTAGTTTGCATGAGAAAGATAAATACAAACAGAATTGATTTTTGTTTGGTTTTTGGGGTGTCTTAAGCTCTTCTCGAGTAGGATTTGAGAGCATCCTGAGTGATGGGGGGGTGCAGAGTCTCCAGGGCTGAGGCAGGCTCTCCTGGTGGGATGCTGACAAGTGGCAGATGCTGGAACCTGCAGCTGTGGAGTTCTCCATTGCTTCTCCTTGAAAGCAGCAAAGAAACTGAGAACCTGAAGTCCAAGGCAGCAGCAAGTCATTGCAGCATTGATGGGGCAGCTCAGGAGGGCAGGGGCTGCCTGCTGGGCAGCTGAAGAAGAGGTGTGTGCCAGGCAAGGGAGCTGGCAGATTGCCTGCATCTTACAGCAACTTCTTAAAAATCAACCAGTCTTTGTAAAAGATTTAGCTTTTGATGAATAGGCGTTCTCTAATGGAAATAGATTTCAATTTGTGAACAATTTTAACTGCTGTATGAGGGCCCTTCCCATCAGCTCGTGGCACTGCTACTGTCCTGTGGGGGCAGCTTAATCTAATCGACTGCTTTGTTTTACTAAATGGCTCCATTTCCTTGGTGGCATTAACTGAGTTAATGTGCTCATGGGATTGAGAGAAAACTAAACAGAATGGATTTCCTCTGCAGTGTTAATTCCTTTATCCGTTTTGCACGTTTGTGAATTTATGAAATAGAAATTTAGCATTATAAAGCTGACAAGACATACTGTGTGCTGTCACAAGGCCCCTGAGCCCCTTGATTTAGAGTATCTGAGCTCAAGTCAGTGGAGCAAACCCTCTCAGTGAAAAAAGAATCATGTCCTGCTGCTCAAGACCTCTGGCAACCAAACCATATTTTCATATCCATATTTTCATTTCATTTTGAGCAGCAGCTGGCTGTCTTCTAGTAGCTACTTCTGTTTTGTTTCCTCTGCTTTATGCTTTGCAACTGTTCTGCATAATCTATTTAACTAAGAAAAGAAGAGGAAGGAAAGATTAAGACAGATGAGAGAAGTATTCTCATTGCAGAGGTGGCCTGTACCCACAGAAGAGCAGAGGCAGTGATGATAAGTAGGGTTTGCAATAAACCTCTTTCTTCTTTACCTTTTGTTGAAGTCAGCTGCAGTAACAGGAGCCTGTGCCACCAAGCAGGACTGCAGAGCTGTTGTAGCAGACAGACATTTCAGTTGTGGAGCATCTATTTATAGCCCTGCTCCTTCCTGCTGAAATATCACCTGGATACGAAAGTCTGGGTCAGCCATTTGAGTAGAAAGTAATCCATGTCTGACTGAATTAGGGGGTGCTCAGGCTGGCTCTGAGTGTTATTTAATGTGATAATGCCCCAGGAAATGGTGGACATGATTTTTTTGACTCCTAATGATTACATTTGCTTCAGACTTGGTGGCTCAGCGTTGATGCAGCCCCAGTTTGGGCCCATGTGTTAGCATGTCCTGTGAGCAAAAGCCTCTTCAGAGAGAAACTCCACCAAAAGATTTAGCTGGGGTAGTGAACACGTGAGAAAAATACTGCTTTTGATAATGATTTCCCTTTTCTGTATCTGTAGAATTCACCACATGCATCAAATACGTGTTGATTATCATGACAGCTTCTTTTTTGTCTCATTTCTCTGATGATTGCTTTCTTTCTGAATGTATTTAAAAAATAATGCAGTTACTCTCACAGGACCACTGTTGGCCAATTCCAGCATGAAGTCTGTGGACAGCAAAGAATTCTTGATAGCAATCTGAACCTGATAGACTGTATTCCTCCGTTTCCCTGCATCTCAGCAGTAGAACACAAGATGTATTCATCACATTCTTTGATTTTACTTCAGTCAGGGAAAAGCTGTTTCACTTTTCTGTAACTCTTTAATAAACATTTAAAGAAAAAAAAATTGGTTGACATCACTTCTGCTTCTTGTTTACCTAGCAATGCCTTGCTTGCTAACTCTGCTTCTGTCTGCCTCAAGTCCAATTTCCCTTTGGAAAAAAAGTGTGTCAGCTCTGTTTCATTTTTCGTCTGCTCTTGGATCCTGTGGACAAATTGCCCTTCCATTGCTGTGCTGTGAATTAAGGGCCACTGGAAATTTCTGCAGCAATACAGGAACTGTGTAGAGGAAAGATGTGCACAGTTTCACAGGAGCTCCCTGTCGCGTGAATACAACCTGGCACTTGGCTTCTTGGTGGTAGTAAGTGGGAGGTGATTTTATGAGCTCCTGTTGAGCTCATAAAACTGAGTGCTTGGTGGCAGTGCTGATGGGTTTGCATTTTCACCACTGGGTTACCTTTCCTTCACTTTCTCTTTCCCAGACCTGGCCACAGTCTGCCCTGTCAACTGGAACAACTGCTGTCTGACATTGCTATTTCTCACTTTTCACCTACGTGTAGTGGAAAGTAGGCCGTGAAAGAAGTGTTCACAACTATCTCAAGATGGGTCTCCCTCACCTTTAACTTTTTACATCTTAGTCTTGCACAGTTTTGTTGTCATACATTTGTACGTCTGCTTCTAATGTACACAAGCAAAATGCTTGCTGTATCCTTTAGTGAGATTTTTTTCATCCTTTCTTCATCACAATCCTTAGAAAATTCACTGAACCCTCAGCTCTCTTTTCAAATCTCTCCAGGATCTCCAGTCTTAAGTGGAATCCCTCTCTCAGTGCCAAGCTCAGCACCTTTTTGCTGGTGTGGAGTTTTAGTAACTAAATATATGTTAACAATGTTATCTGAATTTAAGTTACTGCCATAAGAAGGCAGCTGAAAATATTAATAAATGCTTCAGTTTAATATGGTATAAAAGCATGTTAAAGTCTCTGAGTCATGAAGTTTTTCTTCTCCTTTCTTGATATACTATTTTTTTCAGTTTGAAAAGTGGAACTTGGACTTTCCTAGACTGATTCTCTCTAGCACTGCAGGTGTGACTGGTTTCAGGCTTCTCTGCTTTTCAGCTCTGAAGGAAGAGCCCAGATCTCTCTATTTTTCAGATTGCGAAACCTCTGATATCTAAAAGCTGTGCGGGGACAAAAGTTGTTCCTTTGGATGCAGAAGTTTACAAGATGCACCTTTAAGGAGAGAGGGCAAGAATAGACAGCAACATTTCCTCTCACATGGAAGAGAGAAGGTGTGCCATAGGGCAGTGCTAAGTGGAGGAATCAGAGCCTCCTTGGAAATAACCCCATAAACCTGAGTGTCATTTCTGAGATCTGAAGTTTCAGTGGTGAGATCATGGGTTATTTTCAACACCACATGATTTATCTCCCACTTTCCCATGTGATAGGGAGTATCTGCTCATTGTTAGAGGAGCAGACACTGAGTCCATGAATCTCATGACTAATGGGATATGGACATCCTTGACATGCAAGTTTGCATCGGTGGGGAGGAGCAGGAAAGTGAGAGGTATCTGCACTTAGAGGGAAGCATTCCAGCTGTTTAGAGAGTCAGGGAAGCAAATACTGTGGCATAGCCTCTTGCACTGACTGTCATTCGGTGAGTGGTGGGGCAAAATTTGTCCTTTAAATGTGCTCAGTGCTCCCTTTTCTTTTGTTCTGCCCCCTTGCCTTGCCTCCCCGGTGAGATCCACATTGGGGTAGCAGACATCAGCCTGCCAGGAGCCTGAATAGTGACAGCATTTGCCTGTTGGTATTTGTAGAGCAAAGTTGCATCTTATCCTACTTTTTAATTTGGACTAATTGGTTACATATTTTTTATAATGTAAATCAGTTTATTTGGATTAAAATAGAGCCGAGCAGCTTCTCTTTAGAGAGACTGAATGTAAGCACTGACAGACAGGAATGTGTCTGCCCAGCTGTGGTTTGGCCTTTTAGAAGGGGGCTGCCTTTTCAGGAAGTAAATATAATGGGGTTTGATGCATCTGTCTAAAGATTTAACCACTGGTTACATGCTTTCAGCCTAAAAGCTATTAGAATAGCTTCAGAGCCAAAATGATTGAAATGGCTAATGGAGTTTGAACTCCATTTTCATATACTCAACTCCCCGTGTCTGTGGGACGTAGACACTGTCTGAGAACATTGTTCCTAATCAATTGTTGATAAGGAGCAATATGAACTTGTGGCTTTCACTGTACAAGGTTGATGTAGCAAGGGAGAGCAGCACTTAATTAAATGGCACCTTATGACTAATCAAGCACCTGGAGCCAACATTTTATGCAAATGAGACAGTCTGGCTGAATTCCAGAAATTATAGTTGGATATAGGATATTTATATAAAATAAATTTTAAAAATAATTCAGAAGACTTAGAGATTTTCATGGTTTAGGCTGATACCTGCATTATTTGATTATCAGGGTTTGTGTGCATAACAGTGATAGTTTGCTTCTGGTTTGAACAGACCATTGCTATGATTGTTTTAACTTTAGAAAATTAGGCTGCGTTCAAAGCACATCTGTAAATACTGAATTCTGTAAATTAAATCCTTTATTTCTGATGACCCTTTTAGAAGCACTTAGTCTGCTGTTGAAATCTAGTTGTTTTTTTAACTGAAAAAGTTGTGGTGAATTACCTTTAAGAGCATTTAAGCTTGTAAGTAATAAACTACAAACAGGAAGTGTTTTTGTGGCAAGGCTTCTGCAGCTAAGTGGTTGAACATAACTAATTCTCAGAAGGGAAGTGCTTTGTAGTTTTTTGAACAAGCTTAAATATAACTAGACTTCAAATATAACTAGACTTTCAATATAACAACTAGACTTTTCAATATAACTTTAAATATAACAAGACTTTCCATGTCCCAGTTCTCCCTGTAGAAACCTGTGATATTCTTTGGCAAATTCTGCAAGCACAACAGTCCTGATGTTACCTGATTTGCACAGCCATGTTTCCATCTTTCAAGTGCAGCCTTGTTGGAGGACAGTGGGGGAGCATCCTGCAGGCAGAACAGTGACTTAAGCTGTGTGTCTTGTTCAGCTACACATCTTTTGACAAGCCATGTAAAGGAAGGGAGGCACAAGGCATCCATTATGTAAGCTGTCTTGGTCAGTATTGTTATCAGTTGACAGCGTTATATTTGGTAAAAATTTGGCTTACTGTCTGTCTTAAATAATAAAAAAAAACCAAACTGGAAACTATCTTCTGCATAACACATGGGGCAGATAAACTTTTTTATGGCCAAGCAGCAGAAACTCGGGGTCTCTCTGCAGCTTAATCACCATCCCAGCAGGGTCAGTACAAGGCACAGAGTACATCACATGCCTCTTGTGGTGGCTGCCTGGGTCTGGCATCAGCAGCTGATGTGCAGCAACAGGGAGAGATCGTGGCAGGACCGTGTGTGTGTGATTTGGGGCTGCTGGTGGCACCAGCACCTCAGCCTGGGCAAGAATGCCTTGGAGGCACCTGTGGATTTTCAGCTCTGCTCAGGGATTGCATCTTTTCAGGGCCGCGTAATAAAAGGTCTTAAAATGTCACATATTTGTGCTGTAAAAGTAATGAAATGTGTTCCAAAGACTCTGAATGCTGCTGGGAAGTTCCTAAGTGATCAAGGATTTAGGTATCTTCACTATTACTAAATGTCACCTGAAAATTCATACTTCTCCATCTGTTCTCTCTTTAACTCATACACTAAGTGTTGTGTAAATCTCCACTGCATGCAGGCTTTGGTAATACAGCTGGAGAGAGACCAGGAACCTGCATTTAGGAAACTGCATTGAATTTGTCAGAACAACAGGGGTCTTATCACTTTTTGGAGTCCATGCGACACCACCATTATTTGTGGAAGCCCAGTGTTTTATTTGCTTTGTATCCTGAGCTATCCACATGACAGAGAAAAAAATTTGGAGAATTTCATGATGTTTGCATCTGCCTTTCCTTCATAATTACTCATATGGAAAGTGATGGGGGGGAAATCAGTATGGTCTGTGTAAGGTGCAAAGGGCAGTCAAGAATTTCCAAGCAGTTGTCACTAAGAGTATGAGTGCTTCAATTTGAAGAGAAAAAAAACATCACTTGTTAGTTTGAATCTGGGAACTGGGAGGAGATCCTCCAGGAGCACAGTAGGTACTGCAGGCTGCTTCATGGCATTAGTAAATCACTGTTCTTCCTTCTAAACCAGTTGGATGGCAGAGGCCTTCCTCTCTCTCTGTAATGGAAGAGAGAATGAGCTTGAGAAACCACATTTGTGTTGACTTTAGTCCTACGTGTGGAGTGATTGAGTTACTCCATTGTAACTGAGAGCATAGTCTGGTCTTCTGGGGCTTGGTTTGTTTGTTTTCTCCTCTTATGCCAGAAACGAGTCTTGTTTTCTTCTCTTATGCCAGAGAAAATGAGACATCTGTGGATGTCTCAAATGAGACATCTTGCACATCTGTGGATTGATGAAAAATGTCCCCAAGCTGCTTCTTGTGTGACTTTGGCAAAGTGGTTGCCTTGCCTTCCTTCCCTCAGCATGGAGGCCCTGGGTTCCACAGGGGATCACTGCTGGGGGCCCTGGCCTCTCCTTGGTTTTCCGAGAACGAAGGGAATTTTGGGTCCTTGTGGGGACCTTCTGGAGATCCACTTTTCTGTGTGGTTTCCTGCTGTGGGGCCTTGACAAGCCAGCTTGATGGCTTCATTTCTGCAGGTTCTGTTGAGCCTGGAAGGGAGGTTGCAGGCAGAGTCAGGAGTCCCACGTCAGTCCTGCTCTGCCCACGGGTGGAAATGCCCCACTGAGAACCTGTTGCCCACATCCACTTTCTGCCTATCAAGCTGTCCTCTGGGGGTCCTTTCACAGCTTCCTGGGAGGGCTCTTCTCCTTCCAAAAGAGTCAAAGCTTCTAGTTCTGTTTCCACATTCTGTGCTGAAAAGACGTGAGGTGCAGAAGGGCAGTGGAGGAAGCAAGTAACACTGGGGGATTTGGCTTCTCTTTCTGGGAGAGGCTGTAAGGAGGACTTTTGGTGACTTTTTATCAGAAATGTCAGACACTGAAGCAAGTTTGCTTGGAACAGCTTTGTTCCCAGAAATCTATTCAAACACTGCTCTTGCTTGTAATTAATGCTTTAGCTGATAATATTGAATAGGTTGTGTGGGCTGGAGCTGGGTTGTAGTTGTTGGTGTGGATGTGTATTGGCTGTGTGACAAACTGAAAAATGCAAGCCCTAGTAAGGTTCTTAACCTCTTCATGAGACAAAACTGCTGTTCTGTCACTGACTAATTTTCTTTTTGTTGTTTGTTTGTTTCTTGTCAGACAGATACAATTTCACTGGAAATCAGGACATTGTATCCTTCTGTACCTGAAGATGCAGAACAAAAGGCAGAAAATTTATTTGTTAAAGAGGTAAATATCTTGTGTTTATATCCTTTAAATAAAACCAGGGGTTTGGGGGAGGCTTGCTATGATCATAATGAACATGTTTTTTCTTTTAATATTGCTTAGGTGATTTGAATCAGGTTTGAATTTCAGGTGGACAGAAAGTGCAGGGAGGTTAAACAGCATATATTCAGGTGTCTCTTCTCAATGTTTGTATCTAGAAAAATTACGAATTCTCTGAATCAGCTTCTCATTTTACTGTTTTCCAGCTGCATTCCCTCTCACTACTAGTCCATCAGTATTGATGTCAATACTTTTACACAAGTGCTTATGTTTGGTGATTTAAATGCACTTGAAAATATTGTTATTTTTTTTAAAAATATAACTATTTGACACTTTTTTAGACTGGTAGAGTTATTTCAAGCAATTTTTCCTCTTCAGAGGTGTATATTATATCTCTCTGAGAAGTAGCCCCATGTAGGGGATTCTATTGTCAGTACTTAGTTTCTTCTACTTTCCTGGTAGAAAGTGGAGCCAAGTTCTTCCATTGCAGAGCCCCACTGGGAGCAATTAATTGCTCTACTTTCAAAAGAAACCTATATTCTGTTGTTTCCATTCATGATCTTGGATTCTGGAAGATTGCTTTTCCTGTTACTTCAGCAATATTTCAGGTTGTCACTGGTTTTATCACTCTGAAGGACAATGGAGGTGTTGGCTGCACATTTCAAAGGAATTTACTTTGGATGGATCCCTGAATCTTTCACTAGAGATGTAAAGTATAGCTCAGCGTTTGCATTAGCAAAACAGATTTATCAAATCACATTTTCAACCAGTTTCTCTAAAGAATTTCATTCCAGTCACCTAAAATTAACCTGTAATGTGTGTGTCCTGTGCCTTTTTTTTCCAGTTTAGGATGAATTATTTTTGTTTTACTTTGGGCTATTTCATATGCAGTATAACTGCATGATAATTTGTAAAGAAAAGGCAGTTGCAAACAAACATAGAGAACAGAAAAAAGAAAATCCAAGATAAGGTAGAAACAAGGCTGTTGAATTGTTTGCAACATGATAAATTTTACAGGGTTGGCCCTGTTTCTTTCCAACAGGTCTAGAAAGAGCAGAAACAACTTCCTGGCTCACATTGCCTGAACTTTGCTGGTTTTTTTTAATCTGACAGTAGGGTTAAAAGATAGCATAGCTTGTGGAATTATCTACTTTCCCAGAAGGCTCACTGCCCTTTCAGCACTTCAGGGTCTGCTTTTTATATTAAGGTTCCACAAGTTGCAAGACAAGCACTGTGCTCATGGCTTTAGGTCTAAAAATGGAACATAGTACAGTGTCTGGGAATCATTAGAGCCGAGTACTCCAAGAGGATACTGATGACAACCTGGCAAAATACATACTGAGCACACCTATTAGCTTGCTCTGCAATACTGGTGAGACAAAGGGAGGGGAGAGAGTATTAAAGCAGTGGAAAAAAACACTACTACAGAACTAAGCCTGTGAATGAAATAGTAGCAGGGAGAAGGCCTACTTTAAAAGTTATAATGCATATGTTCCATTTTGCTACAAAGCCAAAAGCTATATATATATAAAATAAATTACACTCCAGGAAGAGAACGGTTTCTAGTCCAAAATAAAGTAAAATGAATTCGAGGTGCTGTGAAGACCTGTGATTGTATTCCACTGCAGCAATGGTACCAAAATCTACTGACCCAGCAGCAGTCTGCTGTGTCCCAGGCTGGTGTGCAGCACTTCTGGATAGATGTGCAGAAGTGGAGTTTGTGGCATTCATTTCCCTTCTGGAGCTCTGAAAAAGCCAGCACTTTATTCAGTGAAGGAGTTCTCTCTCTCTTCAAATATACCATGGCACCATGAACACTGAAGGCACCCATCTTGTGCATACTGTACTATCTTTTGGTCAACTGAGCTTGTTAGAGCCCAGGGTTAAATGCCTAATTCCTGATCAGACTGTTGATGAAGGTAAAGAAAGGCAATGAACAGCTTCATCTCACTGAATCCATCTGGTGGTCCCCAAAAGTGGTAAGAGCTGCCTCTGACCATCAATGTACATGTTTCACTACCTCAAAATAGCAAATTTCAGCATGAAGACATGGAGCAAGTCAGTTAACTACAAATGAAGGGTTGGCTGCTGAAGGTGAAACTTATTTTCTTCATGTGGCACAGGGTGAGGATAAGGTACTGAAACTATTGGAAGTGCTCAGATCCATGGCCTCCTGTCTAATCTTTCTGATCGTTTGGTGTTGTTCAGATGGTCTTGTCTGTAAGGTACTGCTAGGTCATTTAAAAAGGTTGTCAGAACTCTCTGATAATGCCTTAAAACCGTGTCTGTCTCTCCCCTGGGTGATTGTTTCCTACTGCTGACAGCAGGAAGGCTTTACTTACCCTTCTAACTCTTACGTTGCTTCAGTTCTTCAGGAATCATTTTTTTTTTTTTTTTTTTTTCCCCAGCCTTTAGCAAAATCCATCCATATGACACATTGGGAATTGGACCAGATTCCCATTGTTAAACCAATAACAATCAGCACTTAGAGACACACCAGCATGCCTTGGCTGCCTGTGCAATATTGGTTTATGGATGCAAAAGAGCTGGCAAGCCAGATGAAGAAAGATGAGGGTTATGTTACTGAGGAAAGCTTTCAGTATGCATAGCATTGGATGCTGCCACATGTAGTGGGAGGTTTGTGCCTCTGTTTGTCTAATTCTCTTAATTCTGCTTTTAGATTCCTCAGTAACCAAAAACTTTTATTGTTGGTGATGCTCAAATGTGTTGTGGTAATGGGTGAAGTAGAATTGACTTTAAATAGGATGTCTAACTTTTTCCTGTCTGCTAACTGAAACTGTAAAATGAAAAATTTAAAAAGTGAAATTAAGATGACTTGGATAAATAAATACTCCTGTGACAAGTAAATATTTTCCTTAGGATGCAAAAAGAATGGATATTTTGCATCTTATGATTGATTAATATTGGGGTTCCATTATTTATTTATACTTTTTTAGGTATATTCAAAAGGTAATACTTAGTTGATCATTCCTACACCTGCAGTCATTTTAGGATATTTCCTTTGCGGAGATTCCACTTTAACTATTTTTAGGCAGGAGGAGTTTGAGTAACTAAATTAGGTTCCAAGAAAAGAGATGTTTCCAGAAACTTTTAAAGCCAGAATAAAATTGTCCTCAGTGTTTATTTTTTTCTAAGTATTCCTCACTACTCTATTGTGCCATTTCTGACTGAATTCTGTATTTTTCTCCCATCAAAGACTCTGATGCATGTATTTATGCTAATACTGTCCTTTTGCTCCATAATTTTGACAAACAGAAACATTCACTCCACAAGAAACAAAATAAAATGATTGTAGACAGTGAGGATATTCCTAATATCTACCTTTGCTGATTGGATGTTCTGAAATACGCAAATCTAATTAGCAACCTTTGGGATTTTTCCCACATTTCATTTGGAAATACAAGGGGAGAGTGCAATTCAAAGTTATCAAAGAATCATAGAATTGGCTGGGTTGGAAGGGACCTCAGAGATCATCAAGTCCAACCCTTGATCCACTCCCCCCGTGGTTCCCAGCCCATGGCACTGAGTGCCACATCCAGGCTCTTTTGAAATATCTCCAGGGATGGAGAATCCACCCCTTCCCTGGGCAGCCCATTCCAATGTCTGATCACCCTCTCCATAAAGAAATTCTTTCTAACGTCCAACCTAAACCTCCCCTGGCACAACTTGAGACCTCTTGTGCCCTCTTGTCTTGCTGAGAGTTGCCTGGGAAAAGAGACCGACCCCCACCCCTGGCTCCAACCTCCTTTCAGGGAGTTGTAGAGAGTGATGAGGTCTCCCCTGAGCCTCCTCTTCTCCAGCCTCAACACCCCCAGCTCCCTCAGCCCTTCCTCACAGGACTTGTGCTGGATCCCTTCACAGCCTCCTTGCTCTTCTCTGGACCTGCTCCAGCACCTCAATCTCCTTCCTGAGCTGAGGGGCCCAGAACTGGACACAGGACTCAAGCTGTGGCCTCCCCAGGGCTGAGCACAGGGGCAGAATCCCTGGCCATGCTGTTCCTGATATTTAGTTTGAGGAATTTAGGCTGTGTACTTGCAACATATTTAGTCCCACAATGGCCCAAATCAAGTCAGTATTTTCAGAACAGATGTGTGCACAGACCGTACCCACACGTGCGTGCTGTTGGTGTGCTTTTATTTGTATGAATGAAATGTTAATTGCAACCTGTTGGAAAAAGACTGAGGAAAGTTATTAATGTTATGTGTGCCCTCAGCATGTTCTGTGTGTAGCATCTGGAATCTGCCAGGGCATCCAGTGAGGGTACCAATGGCACTCTGCACAAACAGCGTTACTTAAGCCTGTTTAGTGAGTCCCTGTTTGCTGTCTGATTGTGATGGTTTAAGTTAGGGAAATTATTCTTAAAATTGTGGACAATGAAGAAATGAGCTTGCTAGGGAGAGCTGAAACTGAAATTTCCTGCACCCCATTGCTGGCTTCTTTTCGGTTTTGCATGTAATTGTAGTCCTCACCCTTCATTGTTAGAGCAGTAGGGACAATACTGGTTGGAAAGCATGACATCAAAATGAAATAACAGGGCAAGAATATAGAAATTTCATTTGGATGATATAGTTCATTTTGTCTGCTGTACTACAGTACCTGGCATCCTCTTAACTTATGAAAGTTGGATTTGTCTCTCTTAGGAAGTTTTTAGAGCCCTTGCCGTTCCCCTGGGGTATTTTTTTTTACGAGACATTTTGCTGTTTGTGTCTACAGGATCTGTAATTAATTACTAAACATGTGTTTCATTAAACATACGTGTCCATACAGTTGACTTCTGAGGCTTTTGCAATGCCAGGCTAATCTGCATTTGTCTTCAGGAGACAGATTAAAATGGGAACTCCTGTTGAGAAAGGTCACAAAGGAAGTTTTATTATTGCTCATCACAGTGTGTATTTCCCCAACTTCAAAACCTAAATGCTTCAAATTCTAAGTATTTTAAAGGACTGTAGCAACAAGACAATGATATACTTTAATAAAGGACAGTGGGTCTTTTCATAGCACAAGAGGTAAATGCTTTTAAAAAATGCTTAACACTTCAACATAATAGTAGGTTTTAATGTTTTGGTTTGTTCCACTGCTGTATCACTGAGGATTCTGATAATGTGTGGATTATGGTTGTTTGTAAATGGCTTTGAGAGCCCCAAAATGAAGGTCTGTGTTGCCAGCAGCTGGTTGTGAAGCTGCTGTGCTTGTCATGGGTGTAAGTGAGCAGGGGTGGGTGTGGGGTGGAGGGCTGAGTTCCAAGCCAGGTGATCAACAGCACCTTCCCAAATCCCCACACACTGCCTTGGGTTGTTGCAGCAGAGGTCCCAGGAAGGAGAGAGACTTGATGAGCAAGGCCATGCCTGTCATGGGGCAGAGCACAGAACTCCTTCTGCAGTTTCCCCTTGAGCACTGTGGCCAAATCCACCTCTGGAAGGGCTTTGCTTTCTGTTCCTAAGCTCTTGCACAGCTTTTCCCTTTCTTGTTCAAGATCTACTTCCCACCTCAGAAAGAGCCACTCTCCAAGGGTGAGTGAGGTAGCAGGATTGCTCTCCCTGTGCAGGTTCTCTGCAAGGAGCCCAGTTGCTCCACAAATTACTTTTTTTTCCATAAGTGTGTCTGTATTTTCACAGGTTACATACCTGGCACTGTCACAGAGAACATATAAGCAGGGAAGTTGCTTTCAAATGTTTGAAATTGTTTGCTTCAGTTGTGTTTTTCTATCAGTTTCCATTCTCTTTTGGGTTTTGGTTTTTTGTTTTTTTGGTTTTTTGTTTGGTTTGTTTTTGTTTTGTTTTGTTTTTTGGTGGATTTTTTTGTTTTTAAAGTTTTCCAAAAGATTCATTTGCCTTACTTATGAGTGTAAATCTTTTTAAAGTGTCATCTTCATTGTGGTAGCCATCATGCTGTCATCACCAGAACTAAGAAGTCACAAGTGGAAAAAGCTTGCAGGATTGGCTGTCTCTCTAAGGAAAAATTAAGCCTAAGGAAAAAAAAAAAACCAAATTACCTGAATTTGACAGGGCCCTTGGGAATGGGCCGTGCAGCTTTCCTGGTCAACAATGCAGTAGTTCAAGTTCATGCAAACATGTGCCAACCCTCCCACCTCCCCAAACTCCCATTTCTCCATTTATATTTTTCCTCCCCCACTTGGGCTCAGCACCCTCTGCACTGGGGCCTCTGCTCTTTGCCAGGACCAGTTGGAGCCAGCTCTGACCTCCTGGTACAATGTCTGCCTCTAGAAAGGCTTTTCCTGCTCCTCAGATCAGATTTGCAAGTCTTTTTCCTCATCACTAAAACTAGATTTCCAGTAATAATTTCCAATAAAAACAACAACAAAAAAATTATTAAAAGTCAGTACTGTCAGCAGAAGTATTCAATTTTTAGTTGGCATATTCTGAAGAGAAAATGCTGTAACTTTTGGGGGGGTTTTCTGAGCTAGATCTAGTTTAGAATGGTTAACTGGAACAAGCTAGGTGAAGAATAGCATTAGCTGTTTGACTGAATTGGCTTGCTTTTGGTGAATTTACTGTATGATACTTGAATGTACTGTTTGTCCCCTTTGGTTTTTGTTTGGATTAGCTTTTTCTTGGAGGAGCACAATAAACCTTTATAGTTGTAAGCTAAAATCCTGTGGCCTGCTCTCTGTGTTATTCACAACTGTTGTTTTGAACACATCAGCCTAGAATGTTTGTAATAAAAGCCTGCCTTGAGAATTCTCTGTGGGTTTTAATTGCATCTGTTAAGTAGAATACTTAGTAATGGAAGTACCACAGGGAAAAAGTGGCCCTTCTGTGAAAGGCTTAGTTGGTTTACATTTGCCAGAAAGAAAGCAAGTGAAGTGTGAATTGGAGGGTCTGTGCTCATCCTCACAACAGTCAATGAATAAGCTTGGCATTGGCTGAGGTTTAACAGGGTATGTTTTGTATAGCTTTAATAAAAATTTAGGTTAAAACAAATACAAGTGTTTCCAAGTCATTTTATGAAGATTTACACAAGGGAAAGGTGGGGGGATTTAGGCTGGTTTTGTTCATTTGGGAATTTTTTGTGTTTATTTTTGTTTTTCTCTCCCTGTTGAAAGGCAAGGTGTGATCAGTGTTGAAGTGGTGTAGGAACCCAGCTTTCTGGGGTGGCCTTTGGACCTGACACTGCAAGGTGCAGAGTCAGTCAGCTGTAATGCTAGAGTATTATGTCCATTCTCAGGGAAATTGTGATTATTTTATCTTGTCTAATGGTCACACTTGATTTTTCATCCTGTAAGACAGTGAGGGTTTATGGCAGACCATGAAGCAGATGCAGGATCCACATGGAATGTGTTCACTGCAGCTGCCTTTGGTCTGAATGGTTCAGCTTGGGCTTGGGCTGGGAGAGGATTGCCTAGAAATGTGCACTCCTTTCCCTGCTGCCTTTTCCATAGTCTAAATCAAATACAGCTGTCACAGGATCCTCTGACCACACCTAGATGACTTCCTAAACAAACTTGTGGCTACGTACTCTGAATGTTTTCTGCAAGATTTAGAAGGAGCAACAGGAGTTACTCAGCAGTGCTGAGTAATTTATAAAGCACCACCTCTACGTTTTCAGCCAGGCTCAGTAATCATCCCTCTGTGTCCCTCAGAGGCAGAGATCACTGTGCAGGCAATGACTCCTAGGAGAGCTTCAGGAGAGGCTGGCAGGGAAGAGAGGGAATACTCCACTGAAAGATTACTAATTTAGCTTGTCCCTTTGGTGCCTTTTCTTCTGCTTTCCCTGTGTAGCTTTTGGTATTTAAATATCTTTGATCTATCCTTTATTCCATTCTCTTTGCCTCGTGGAGTCTCATCCTTTCCTTACCCGTCTGTGAGAACGTCTTTCCTCTTCCCAACCCAGAGTCCTTCCCATGCTCCTGCTTCTTTGTCTACTGTAGATCTCCACCATTTTCTTTCCTTATGTGCCTCCTTTTCTCTTGGACAGCAGCTTCTACTGATAGGCTTTAGGCTTGATACCTCTATTTCTTTCTGTGGGCTGGTGCAAATGTTCATGTGGAATGTGGAGAGAAAATAATACAATTGTGGGGTAAATTTTTAGCACGCTGTACCGCTACCAGTTTGCATTTTACGATCTTGTGCCATCTTACACATTTGTAACATGAATTCCTGGAAATTATAACGTGTTATTTTTCAGGTTGTAGGTGTTGAACTGTACCTTTTTCACATATGTTGTTGCCTTTAAAAATGTCATTTTATATTTAACTGCATTGGTTAAAGTTCTGCACCAAGTAAATCCCACACTTATTCTGGTCTACTTGGCAGCATAGCCAAGGCTTTCACTGTGGTCTTTGCTTAGGTCTGGTCCCCTTGTTTAAAGAAGATGGATATATTAGGAACAGTTTCAAAAAAATGCAAAACTAGCAAGAAGTTTTTTAGGAAAGAAAAACTACAAGGAGATGGAGATTACCAAGGAAATTCAGTGTGGAAGGGGGAATGAGACTGTTGTGGGAAGTGATAGTGCTAGTAATATCTACTTGCATGTTGTTAAGAAGTTAAAGGTCAGACCTTAAGGGCAGAACAAGAAGTAGAGGACTTGTGCTCTAACAAGGGGGGATGAAAGGAGTAGAGCAAATTCATTTGCAGTGGAAGGGTAAGGTAATAGAACACAGTGTGTACAAAAAATAGTTAATGTCCATGGGGAAAGTCAGACCTACACTAGGTCTTTTGAGGCAGTAGTGATAGAATTTAATGATTCTTCTGACAGATTAGATGGGAATCAGTAAAGCGTGTTGGATTGCTATCAACCCCCTCTTCCATCTTGTGTGATTCAGTGCAGTTGGTTTGAAAAGGAAATTGTGCTTTAAAATGTGGAAACATATGACTGGCTTTCTTCAAGATTTGTGCACCCAGCTATGAAAAAGATGTTCTTCAGCACAAAGGACTCCCTCAGATTTTTCTTAGTTCCCTAGTCTTCCTGAGTCTAAATAGTTGTAGTAATTCTGTTGTTTGTGTTTTTTCTCTTTAGGCTTGTAAATACTACAATTCCCAGTGGCATGTTGTGAACTACAAATATGAACAGTATTCAGAAGACTTTCGACACTTGCCTCAGTAAGACATAAGTTCTTCCTTTTTTATTTTTTTGTAATTAGGTTTGTCTCGTTTTGCTGAGCTTCGTCCGCATTTGTGCTTTCCTTTGTCTTAAATGCTCTGCTTGTTTTACTGTATTTATAGTGCCTTGCATTTTTAAAAAGGGGAAGAAAAGGTCCTTTAACAAAAGTTCAAGACTCTGCAGAATTCAGTAGTATCAACAAACCCTATTAGTGCTGATTCAAACCCTTAGGAGCGTTTTTGCATATTCAGAGCACAGTTGATACAGGAAAGCTGGCTTTCCATTTTCCTTAATAATGCATAAATGTCACTCACTCTGACTGGGATTAATTCTCCTTTTTGTTACCCTGTGTAACAGTGGAGTAGGATTTCACTGAGTGCTTTTTAGCTACACTGCACAGAAAAGCTGTGTGCAAGGTGTACAGGACACGCTGGTGCAGCTGGCTGGGTAAGCAGGCATCCTTCTCTGCTTGGAGGCAGTAAAATCTGTGTGAAGGTGCTAGGAGGAGAATGAAAAAGTCCCTGCTGAGTGGAAAGAAATTAAGAATTCGGTGCTCTTTCCTTCACATGTGAGTTTCCAACCATATTCCTGTCTCTGGTTTGTAGCCTGTGCCCTGGGGACTGTTTTAAGTACTAGTTAATCAAATCATTGAATGCCCAAACAAGCTGTGTTACTGCCTCCTTTCCTGGGGTCTGAGACATTACAACTGTGGTACTGGATGAAAAAGTTTCTTATATGCTCATAATGCATCAATGGGTGCTCCAGTCTTGGCTTGGATGGGAACTAGTACTAGCTAACCATAATGTTGCAGGAATCAATGAACTGATTCTTATGGTCCCTTTAGACATGCAAGTTAGAGGGTTTTGTGCTGCAAGCCTTCCCTGAGGTCTGCAGTCTCAGAATGTTGGTGGTTTTCTGCAGTGAAAATAGTAGTACAAAAAGCCATTAAAAAGAGTTCTGCTCCTCAGCAATTAGCAACATAGTTTTTCTTAAGCACCCAGTGAACCAGTATTATTAGATAATTAATTCATTTAGTGTTTAAGAAAAATATTTGCAGCACAGCCCTTTTTCACTTCACCTTAAGCATCTTCACTCTGATGAAATACATTTGAGAGATGCATGGTTGCATTACTCTGCACAAGAGTGCATCTTAGCTGATTACACAGATCCCCTTCTGTGAAGGTTATTTCAGTATTGGGATTAATATGATTTGCCTGCAGAAGTTCATGCTCTAGGGATGTTATGGTGTTGGATGTCTGGCTTTTTTCTCCCTTGCACAGAGGATTATGACAAAACTAGAGGTCTTGTTTTGTCTTGTATCAGAACACAGCACTCAGAAATGGCTTGGATGCAGCACTGGTTGATATTTCAGAAGAAAGGTTATAGAAGGAGCATCTGTATTTTATTTGCTGAAAGCTGCCATGCTTTATGGGCTAAATATACCTTACACAAAGCTGGTTTGGAGTCCTCATATCATACCATTTCCACCCTCTTCAGCATCTGTGGACCTAGATTAGGAAGTCCAGTGTTACAGACTGAGTCTCCTAATTAAAAATCAAGATAGTATTGTATCTCACTGTTGATAGCTCTGGATGCCCAGTTTCCACAGATTTTTATTTTATTTCTGCAAAACAACTGTCACTGTCAGAACTCTGAGGGTACTGTTACACCAATTCCTTTATAGGAAACTGTTATTGGGGCAGACCAAGTGAGCATTAAGCTCTAATCTTTGCATCATAAGAAAGGAACATAATTTAAACTACCAGATCAAGTTGTGGCTGAGCTACTTGGAGCCACTGAAGCTGTGCAGAACCTTCCCGTGGGCTTTTCCCATTTAGAAAAACACAAGCTGGGAGTTCAGCAATGCTGTAGGGCTTCATGCTTGCTTGTGAGCCCCTGCTGTGCTGTTTCACACAGTCACACATGACAAGTAATGAGCATGTGTTGTAGTAGATTTTTTTCAGATATTGAAGTTACTGGTTTTGAATACTGACCCTTTGAATACTGGCGCCAGGGACGAGCTCAATGACATGTACACCATGACCAAAATGTTTAGTAATTGTTTAGTTTTTCTTTGAGCATGTTCCTCCTTTGAGGTTTTTCTTAGGTCTTTCTGCCCTTTAAATTCCTCTCTGTGAGTTCTCACTACCTCTTCTTACACCTTTTTTTAATGCTTTGGTTCTGGAGCTAATGGGAGGGCGGAGGAAGAACAGGGGTTGCTTTGTGCGTGCTGCAGTGACCCTGTGTCTGGGAACAGAAATAGACATCAGTAAATTGTTTGATGTAATTCATAGAAAACAGAGAACATGTGGTAAGATATGATCTGGTCCCTTGGGACTCTGCATCATCATATGGGTCTGAAGAGGTAGTAGGCAGAGAAAGAGAGGGTACTGAAGAGGACTGTGTCCTTACTGTGCTTTTTCTGCCTGCCCTAGAAACATAGAATGGTTTGGTTTGGAAGGAACCTTAAAGAGCATTTAATTCCAACCCCCTGCCATCAGCAGGGACATCTCCCACTACACCAGGCTCCTCAAAGCCCTGTCCAACCTGTCCTTGAACCCTTCCAAGGAAGGGGGCATTTGCAGCTTCTCCAGGCAACCTGGCCAGAGTAATGCATGCATTGGCCACAACTTTTTGAATACAACCACTCAGGCAGTTCCTTATCTGCAGAGTGATCCATCTGTCAAATTCATGTCATTCCAATCTAGAGACCAGGATGTTATGGGGTCAGTGTCATGGTGAGGATGATGAGAGGCATGCCCAAAGGATTGGAAAAACTTCTATGGAGAATAATACAGAAGTCTGAGTGGATGAGTGTTTCATGGGTGGTTGGTAAGATCTGACACCTATAGCAGCAGCCATCTGTCCTCTTCTACCTCTTTTATAGCTCTGTGGGGGTAACAGAACGCTTTTCTTCTTTCTAAGAAACTCATCACATTCCCAGGCTTGTGGCAGAGTTGTAGTTTGAAGGGACAGGCTCACTCACTGACTGTGAAGCCACAGAACCAGGCAGCTGCTGTGTCCTCTGGTGAGGGGTTGGCTATTCCAGCAGATTTCTGACACCTTCTCTTCCCCAGCATCATCCGAGGGTTTTCAGGTTGGGTTTTGGTTTGGGTGGTTTTTTTCAGTGGCTGTGTAAATTGTCCTCCTGCTTGAACAGATCCTCAAGCAGATGTGTGCAGAGGTGTCACCTGTCTGTGTGGCCAGAGAGAATTGGTCAGTCTGCCCAGACATCACTCCAAAAGCTCTGTACAGTGCTCTGTATAATGAATAATCCAGTGAGGTTTTTGTCTGAAGCCTTGAACGGTGTGGGGACTTTAGTAAAAAACGGGATTTGGCTTGAGATTTTTTAGGAGGGAAGTGCTTGTGTAGGAATTTTTAGCATCTGCCCTTGTCCCTTGCCTTTGAAAACCTGCAGTGGATTTCCATCACAAATACATTGAATATTAATGCTTTCACAGATGTCAGGAGATGTCAGGAGTTGGCAGATGTTCCTTTTATTCAAAATATTGATCAGATGTGTACATTAAATAAACACCAAAGCCCATAGCATACTAAAACAGAGAATAAAGCACTCCTGTGTTCTAAGTGCACTTGGTTCTGCTCTCCTGAAATGATGACTTCAGCTGTAGGTGTTCACATCAAGAGAACATAGAGTTTGAAATGGAAAAAGTGAAGAAGAGATCAGAAGGTCAGGATTGCTCAGTAATGTTCCTAATCTGTAATTTTTGCATGAAGGAATAGAAAATGAAAAGGTTACAAGTTACTAGTTTGGGGTTTTTTTCTCTTTTCCCTCTTTCTTTCTTTTTGATTTTTATATATAGTAGTGAAATTGAACGTTATCTGCTGGTCTGCTAAAGTGAGAGAGGAAACAAACCTAGGAGTGTGAGGTTCCTCAGCTTCTGTTTGACTTTTTTTCCTTGCACAGTAGAGAGTAGTGTTGAGTGAAAGGAAGTTCTGGAGAATTCAGCCTTCCTGATAAATGATGGCTTTTATCATGACAAGTTTTGTAGGTTTTGCAAATGATAACTGAAGATTTTCCAGATGAGACTGCTAATTGTCAGGAATTAAAAAAAAAAACACTAGTAATTTCTCAGGCCACAGAAAAATATGGGGTTTTTTTCTCCATTTAAAAATTTCTTTTCTCAAATGTATTTAGTTTTTCTTCATGATTTAATTCTACAGCATATGAAGTACTCTGAACTTAGGTAACTATTACTTATGTCCCTAATCTTAAGCAAATTTGTAGGTACTTTGATATTCAGTCTTTATTTTCATTTTACAGTATGAGAGTTTTAAATGACACCACATCAAAAAGACACCTGCTTATTTTTGAAAATTGCTTTGACTGTACTTATCGTATTGAATAATAAAAAAATATTTTGAAATATTGAAGGAATATAGACATTTTAAGATGAATGTTCTAAAATTGTTCTTGATTAGAAAAAGCTATTTAAGAGTTTGTTCTCATTTGACAGCCTTAAATTGGATATGTCTTTGGAAATGGTTTGGGATTTGTTGCCTATTGTGGTGGTGTAGCAGTGAAGAGAATAAGAAGTGGTATTTCATTGTTTGTATGGAACTGTTGCAGTTTAATAGTTTTAAAAATTGACATATTTGGCGTAAGAAAAAAAGCTGTGGTTGAAACTGCAGTGTTTTATAAGGGAGATAATAAGATCACAGCAATAAGTATGCTGAAAATTTCCTGGGGGCTCCCATATTCCTGAAATAGCAGGTACAAGAGTATTTTAAAAAATAAGATAAAATTGAAGACTTTTTTCTTCCCTTCCTAGAAATGAATGTAGAGCAGAGAAACTGCCATCACATTCCTTTGAAATTGATCATGAAGATCTGGATAAGGATGAAGTATGTACTCTGTATTTTGGTGGTTTTCCTTTTCTTTCTCTTTTCCCTCGGAAGAGTTATTTGTTGGTTTAATATCAAATAAAGGATTATAATGGAGGCTCATTCCCTCTTATAGAATATTTAATATTTTAAAGAACGCTGAAGTTAGTGGAAGAGCTATGTCTATTATGTCATCCTATGTACAGCAGACGTATTAATAGCATTTTATTTTAAAATGAAAGAGAATTATTATTTGTTGTTAAGCTGATATTGATCCATTACAGTTTTCCTTCATCTTAGAATTCAAAAACCAAATCCATTCAATGTTAATCATGTCCTTCATACAGGATACAACATCACACTCCTCTTCAAAAGGTGGTGGTGGTGGAGGAGGAGGATTAGGAGCAGGAGTTTACAAGTCTGGATGGCTTTATAAAGGGAATTTCAACAGCACTGTAAACAACAGCATTACTGTTCGGGTAAGGGGACGGCATTCTTCATTTTTTATTCCATTTGAATTTATACCCCCGCAGGGGAGGTGCTTGTTTGCCATTGTCATTTAGCTGTTCATATCTCAGGTTTGATTCCATTGCTTTAAATGATAGTAAAGTCATATTGCATTTGTCTGCAAAATAGTGCTATCCAAGTGCAATCAAGAGCTGCCTGTTGTTTAAGCCCTGTGAATAAATATGAGTGAAAATAACTTGTCATTCAACAATTTTCATTCTTTCCTTCTTTTCCCACTTCAGTCATTCAAAAAGCGCTACTTCCAGCTGACACAGTTGTCAGATAATTCATATATTATGAATTTTTATAAAGATGAAAAGATATCAAAGGAGCCAAAGGGATGTATTTTCTTGGATTCTTGCACAGGAGTTGTACAGGTAATTTTCAGTTTATTTCATTGCAATGTTTGGGTATTACATAGGTCCAAAAATGCAAGCAGAAGTACACATGCTTCTCTGCAGTGGCAGTCTGAGCAATTTCATTAAATGAAAACACTCTTTAAATTGGTGCAGACTAATAGGTTACAAAAACCATAGTTGAATTTTGGTAGCAAGTAGTGCATATCCTCTTTGCCTATGGCACACATGAGAAAAAATATCCTAAAATAGTTCTTTTCACTGCAGTTTTCTTAGCTTTTCCCTTACGCTTATAACGAGCATTCTTGCTTGTTGTGGGTTAAAAAGCCTCAGGTTACAGATCATTGGCTGCTGGGCAAGTGGTAAATTTTTCCTGTATCCTGAGCCTCTTTGAAGATCATCACTTTTGGAGGTGATACAGTCTTATTGGCAGGAGGTAGGACAGAGGTTTGTTTATTGTGACTTGGGAAAATAAATAACCAGGAATATCTGACAATGCCTATTTTTTTGTTCCTCCTAAGAATGAGTTCCCCTGCAGACTCTCATTCCTGCACCCAGCTCTGTAGGGAATGTGTGTGTTCCCTTGTGTGTTTCAAAAGGGTGAGGGGGTTTTTTTGTGTTTTGCTTTTGTGATTGTTCTTTGATTGCCATTTAGAATGGGCTGCAGAAATGTATGAGCTGTTTTCACTAGCAAGAAGTGAGAGCCTTGGCCGAGGGGGTAATAGGGCACATCCCATCAGGTGCCAAAATCTGTGATGCATCCTAGGACTAAACACCAAAATCTGGCTTAGAGTTGCCTAAAAAGGGGAGACCATAGAATACAGAGAAAGAATTGGGTAAATCAAAAGATGTAGAGGAAAAATGTGATGTGAAAGTTCTGATTTGTTGAGTTTTAATACCACCATATATCATTTAACTCCCTATGAATGACTTCGAGTTCCTGTTGGATAGAGTTTGAATATCTAAATTGTAGTTAAATTTTTGAGAAATCATCTCCAGAGAGAATATAAGATACTTCAAAGACAATTCTGTTACTTTGGAAGAATAACCCTGCAGGCATTAGACTTAGCCTGATGTTTCATTTATAGCTCATCTGGAGTTTCTTTTTGAATCTGGTATTAATTTCTTTTGGTAAAAATTTTACACTTGAAATTAAGTGTTGAAGATGACCTCAAGATCTGTGTAACATATGGAAGGACCTACAGAGAAATGGTACCTTTTTTTTTTCCATATTTATTGATCAGGAAGAAAACAGTTATCATTAGATTTTAAACAAAGCCTTTGCTGTAGACTTCATCTGTTCGCCAGAAGTCTGACACACAGATGGAAAAGTAGATATTGAAGTTTTCCTGCCCTAAGGTTCTCAAGGTTCAGCATGCAAGATGTATTGCTCTATCAGATCATGTCTAATAGGGTTACAGAACCTGATTTAAAGATCTTAGCCATGTCTGTAGGGAGGGAAGTACATAATTTAGACAAGAAATTCATTAATTTTAATGCTCTGTGTACTTTCTGAAGATAAATTGAAACAGTATTTTCTTTATAGATTGTGCATAAATCTCTATACATAATCCAGCTATGCATATAACCAATCTTTAAAATTTTTGAACAGCCACTCCCTAAGATTCTTGGCATTGTTTTGTTCAACTTATAGGTCTTGGATAAGCCCCTCATGTTATATCAGTTAAAACACGTTTCAGTCCTTGTTTTCTATTAATATAAATGTGTAATGATTGGAGGGTTAAAGTGCTTTCTGAATCAAGAAAAACACTGAGAAACCTGAGAACCAGTTGCTACAAAACACAACCCTATTCTTACCCTGTCTGGGGTGAACTAAAACTTGTATCCCTGAAAGAATGTTCACCTCAATAATGTACTTGAGAGGAAATCTATTTCCTACCAAGAGAATTTCCAGTAGCAGAACTAAAAAATAACATGCACACATGCACATACAGACACACAGTCCCAAGACAGTTTGAAAAGCCAAGATTTGACTGACTCTGTTGACCTGTGCAGCTCCAGAAAAAGTTGTTCAGTCTTATCTGATTCCTGAACTAGGTCATGGCATGTAATAGAAGGACTGGAGAAAGTGATTAAGAACATATTGAGTAGGAATTTTCTAAACCATCTCCATTCCTGGAAAAAAAAACAAACATTCATGGAACTTTATTCTCAGTGTCTTGGGTTCTTGGTCTCCTTCTCTGCTAATTAGGATCAGATTTTGCCTCTGTTTCTCTTAAAAATATCACTATCATCTCACCATCTGGCTTAGAAGCTATACTTAGTATTTTGTTGATATAGAACTGTACTGAGAAATAATCTTATTCTGTAGTACTACAGGATACCATTGTCATCTTATTTAAGACTGTTAATGAAGAAAAATAAAACAAAGTGAAATGGCCATTTATGAGATGAATGAGTTGGTTTTTGTTTGTCAGCATCACTCTAAAGTTAGATGTGTCAACAAAATGATGGCAATTTTGTGGAATATTGAAAATAAAACGGTGGCCCTGATGTCCCTTGTCAGCATTCATAAAATGTAAATGAAGTGATGGGGGTTGGGTATGTCAGTGTTCTTTAGTATTTAAGCAACAAGGAAAGACAATTGATGCAACTTCTTCTGTAAGGCTAAGAAATAAATGCCTCACTAATTTGATAAATATGAAGGAAGAACATTATAATAAATCAGTTCTCTGTGTTTAATTTTACTGAGCTGTTTCAGTAACTGACCACCTGTTAATCCCTGTGACAAAAATTGATGGATTAAGCACCAATCACAGATAAAACCTGGTGATGCAGAACAGATTTTAGAACTTAGCCTGTTGCCAGCATATTAGGCATTGGGTCTTATTGTATTCCTGAAAAGGGTAGCATTACAATGCCTGAACAGCACTGTGCCTCACCTTTTGCCTCCTGCAAAAAATTGTTGAAATTGTCTTTAAAATCCTTTTAACACAAAGGCAGCATTGGGAAGGACCCATTGTAATATTTTCACATGAAGGGATTTGTCCTGTTGCAATTTCCTGCAGAGATTTTCTGGTTAATCTCTATTCTGAAGTTAGACTCATATCATCCACAATTTCTCAAAAAATATAAAAATAATAAAATTGTGTAGAAACATTCTTATCCTAACCACAATGTTTCTTATCTTCATGAGATACTCAGAAATTGTTACTTTTATGTAACTTGTTAGCAGCTACATATATATACAGTATTTTGAAACAGAAGATTTTATAGATTGTTCACAATGCATGAGGGCCCAACAATAAATTGACATGAATTTGCATTGATATCATACTACCTGGATTTCCCTTACACCTACTGACTTTTGCCTAAATGTTATTTTTAAGGAGTGGGCATATACAAATCCATTTTATGGATGTCTTTTTTTGGTACCTTTTAATAATTAGCTCTAGTGCTTATTTTTATTTTTCCTTTTGTTTCAACAGAATAACAGGCTTAGGAAACATGCCTTTGAGCTTAAAATGAATGACCTCACATACTTCGTGCTGGCAGCTGAAAATGAGCAGGATATGGATGACTGGATTTTCACTCTCAACAAAATCCTGCAAATAAATCCAGAGGGAACCATTCAGGAGAGGAAAAGTGCAGATCTCACTGATCTGAAACTTGGTAAGAGTGAATAGTCTCTTGTGTTGTTTTATGGCTTTCTTTAATGCAAAAAAAATTGAACCTTCAGAGATCACTATTGAATAATTTTTACTGCCCGAGTCTCTAAAGGATTCTGTACCTATTGATTCCTGAGGAAGCAGCACCAGACTTTTGGCAATCCCAGATCATTTTCCATAGGCTGTGAGAGAGGTAGAGCTGCTCTCTACAAAGTCAGCAAGAGGAACATGGCTCTGCTTTGCAGAAGCTGCTGCACAGTCCTCTCTTTCAATGAATTTACTAATAATTTATGTTCTACTGTTTCTGGAGTCTGAAGGCTTGAGTTTTGTGCTGGAGAGAAATTAGTTCAGTTCTTTTTCCGCTGCTTTGTTTTCTTTTCTTTAAAATCTGGAGCTGATAATTAAAAAATAAAGAATCCCAGTTGTGGTATATTGCTCTTTTTCTGGAAGCTTATTGATTTTGATTTCTTGTTTTTATGAGTTTGAGCATTAATGTGCTTTCACTGTGGAAGAAAGACTTGGATCTCTGTTATACTGCACTTCTCATGTGACAGTAACTCATTTCTCCACATAATAAATCCATGTTCAGTTTGGATGAACCCCAGGAGTAATTCTAAGACTGGAAATGTTGAAACCTTTTTATAAATTTGAACTGCTTGTGCTCTGAGCTGAGTCAAAGCTGCGAATCCACGTACCTCTGAATCTTGGGGAAGTTCAGAGCTAATTGAAGGCTTTGGCCTGGTGTTTATAACACATTCTGATTTTGGAGGGAGAGGATAATCTTCATATAGCCAAAGATTATTTTTATAATTTATAGGCACAGGAGACTTGCACCTCAGGATTAGAGAAGTACTTTTGAAAATCCCACCCGTAAGGGATACTAATGAAACAGGTAGAAATATGTACATAAAAGTTCAAAGACATAAGGCTAAGAGAAAACAAAAGTCTGTACTGGTAAAAACCCTGATAACAACAACAGGAATGTGTTCGGGAATTTACTTGTCAAAAGGCGTGATGCTTTCTTGGCAGAAGAGCCCTAAATATCTCTAATGATTTATTTCATATTGGGCTGAACTACCCAGTGAAAGCAGAGCAGTGCCAGGGGAGGTAAGTAAAGCAGAGTAAAGCTAAATAGTGCTGCTACAGATCCATAGATTTGCAGTTCATAGACCCCAGACCACATCACTTCCCAAAGAGCAGGTAAGGTCCTGCCTGTTTCACTGGAGGCTCCCTTTACTGGAAGTCCTAAATCTTTCAGTTGCCATAACCAAGAAAGGTGATGTCAGAAGGAACCAAGAGAGCAAAGGAAGGTGTCTGGTGGCCTGGAGATGTCAGGTGTTTCACTGAGAAAAGTAGATCTCTTGTTTTGAAAATATAAACTCAGTTACAGTAAGTACCAATGGGAGATGAGGCTGAGGAGGACAAAGATTTGCAGAAGTTTCTCTTCCATTTGTTGCTCTGTTGATGCTAAAGGCAATAAAAACAAATAGTGTGAAGATAAATTTTCTTTTTCATGTAATACAGTGATAGTACCAAGTATAATAAAAATATCTGCTTTTTTACATCTTTTTAAGACCCTGCAGAAGTTGCAATGAATTGTGATTGCTCTCAAGAGGAGGCTGATTCTTCAGAGAACACCTTGCACCCAGACTTCGCAAAAGTAATGGATGTTATATTTATATTTACAAGCTTAGTAGAAAGTGCTACCTAGATGAAAAATGCCTGCCAAGAGATGTTCATTACTATTGTGAAAGGTTTGACAATATAGCATAGCCTCTTGTCATTGTCAGAGCCATGACAAATGACAGGAATAATTTCTGAACACATGATGACTTTGTTTAAATGAGAAAAGCTGCACTGGGCATCAAGAAAGTTGGTACTCCCTAGAGTGCTTTGATTTAGACCTATTACATCAGTAAGGATCTCATGCCTTCAGTTATCTGTGAAATACTTACTGGTTTTAACTGCATTTTAAAAGAGTCTGGCCCTTGAAGAGCCAAGATTTCCTCTGTGACTTGCAAGGAAATGAGCTGTGAACTGCTTATCAACTCCTGTAAAGTCACTGAAAGATGCAGGTAGCATCAGGGGAAGCATTTTGTCCTGTAGATCTCATCAACTGCTTCATGTGGATGAGAGAGTTGCAGATGGTGCTAAGAAGCTTTTTTATGAGAAGCTGGATTAGAATTATTTCTCTACTTTTTCTTAAATGAATGTATGATTGCAATCTTCAATCAGAGATCTTTTCTAGATGTTATCTACCTACACAGCCAAATGGTGTTTGAGGATGCCCAGGACAGGGGCAGCTTGGACAGGGGCATCTGTGCTGGGTTAGGAACTGGCTGGAGGGCCAGGCCCAGAGAGTGGTGCTGAATGGGGCTGCATCAAAATGGCGGCCGTGGTGTCCCCCAGGGATCAGTGTTGGGCCCGGTTCTGTTTAATACCTTTAGTGAGGATTAAGATGAGGGGATTGAGTCCATCATCAGCAAATCTGCAGATGACACGAAGCTGGGGGGGAGTGTGGATCAGCTGGAAGGCAGGAGGGCTCTGCAGAGGGACCTGGACAGACCGGAGAGTTGGGCTGATCCCAACGGGATGAGGTTCAAGAAGGCCAAGTGCCGGGTCCTGCACTTTGGCCACAACAACCCCATGGGGAGCTCCAGGCTGGGCACAGAGTGGCTGAGAGCAGCCAGGCAGAAAGGGAGCTGGGAGTCTGGATTGCCAGGAAGCTGAAGAGGAGCCAGCAGTGTGCCCAGGTGGCCAAGAAGGCCAATGGCATCCTGGCCTGGCTCAGAAACAGCATGGCCAGCAGGTCCAGGGAAGGGATTCTGCCCCTGTGCTCAGCCCTGGGGAGGCCACAGCTTGAGTCCTGTGTCCAGTTCTGGGCCCCTCAGCTCAGGAAGGAGATTGAGGTGCTGGAGCAGGTCCAGAGAAGAGCAGGAGGCTGTGAAGGGATCCAGCACAAGTCCTGTGAGGTGAGGCTGAGGGAGCTGGGGGTGTTGAGGCTGGAGAAGAGGAGGCTCAGGGGAGACCTCATCACTCTCTCCAACTCCCTGAAAGGAGGTTGGAGCCAGGGGGGGGTTGGTCTCTTTTCCCAGGCAACTCTCAGCAAGACAAGAGGGCACAAGAGGTCTCAAGTTGTGCCAGGGGAGGTTTAGGTTGGACATTAGAAAGAATTTCTTTACTGAGAAGGGTGATCAGACATTGGAATGGGCTGCCCAGGGAAGGGGTGGATTCTCCATCCCTGGAGATATTTCAAAAGAGCCTGGATGTGGCACTCAGTGCCATGGGCTGGGAACTGCAGCAGTAGTGGATCAAGGGTTGGACTTGATGATCTCTGAGGTCCCTTCCAACCCAGCCAATTCTATGATTCTATGATGTTACTCCCACTGATATGAACTGAAAGTTGTGTATGCAAAAGAGGACAGAATTTGGTCAGTGCTTTTCTGTAGATTGTCACCTAGAATTAAAAAAACCAAACTAAACAAAACTGAAGAAAAAACAGAAAAAACCCACAACAAAGTAAAACTGAACGAAACCCACCAAGCACATAAAATGTGATTTAAGACTTAATTGACTTGATGTACTGTCAATCTTTGTGTCTGATCATCTCATCTGTGGGTAGATACTTTCTAACAATTTAGTTACTGCAGACATCTCAAAGGTATCTCACAGTGTCTCAAAGACCACTGGTGACCTGCAAGGCTATTATAGGTGGTCTGCATGTTGTGGGAGGCTTGTATTGCCCTTTTTTAGGGTTAATTCCTGTTTCCCGCTCACCTTGCTCTGGAGGCTTGAACTGCAGCAGTTATCTGTGGCCTTTCTTTAGTCCATGGCAGGTAAATCTCCTGATTCCATCTCCACCTAAACCATCAGGAACACATCAGGAGCTGTTTCTGCAAGTGAGCCTGTGGGTGGAGCATGTTAGGGAGTAAAAACAGAGTTCTTGGTCTTGCTGAACTGTTTCTGGTTGTTAGTGTGTGTCAGTGAGGTCATGTTGTTGTGAAAAACATAATAGGTTAAACTGGACCTGAACAAGAGCACAGCCTGCACTATGTCAGCTAAGGTTTATCAGGAAAGTTGGGGAGACCATTAATAGTTTAGAGATCAAAAAGTAAAGAAAAGTTTGAGAAAACAAGCACAAGAAAAGTCTGAAGGAATCAAGCGTGTTTATGCTGAGAAAAAGGGTATCAAAGATATGATGGATCTGTGAGGGAAGGAAATGTGTAGGGCATGCTTCACATGTTGGATTAATGGGCTTACATAGTAGGGAAAAATTATCAAGTTAGACATAAGGATAAACTTTTAAAAGACAGGGTAAGAAAGCACTTGGCTTGAAGTAGTTGTATCAGAAACTTTATTATTAATTCAGGCATGTTTTTGTCAGAAATAAAACGTGTGTTTTATTAATAAATAAATAATAAAACGTGTGGCAGAAGGATGGATGGGGAGAAGACTCACAGCCTTCCCCCTGGATGACACTCTGCAGGCTGGGTGTCTGCCCACCTCCAAGGCTCAGCTCCACTTTCCTTCTCTTTCTGCCCTCCCCCTGGCACAAGTGGTTTTCTGTGGGGCTGTTTGGGTTTTTCCTCATCTTGGGAATTCCTGAAGTGATTTTAGTGCACTCATCCACTGTTCTGACATCTTTGTTAGATGTAGGATTGTGTAATAACATATTTGAACTTGAATTAATTAATTGATCTGTTTGGGGGTTCCTTAAAAGTGCATCATAGCCTGAAAATTCCTGCTTCGCTCGTACATAAGCTTCTAAGAGTGCTTTAGAATTCTTTGGAATAACTACTGCAGATCTGAGAAGTGTTGGTACAAGAGAAACATTGATCATTCATTTAAAAGCCTATGGATTTCTGTTCTTGTGCAGAAAAGTAATTTATTATCTGTCACCACAGTACATAACAGAAACAGAAGAAACAGTGAAAGCCTCTCGAAATACCGAGCGACTGAATCTTTTCTCTCTGGATCCTGATATAGCAGTAAGTGGGTTTGGTTGTTTTTTTTTTTCAAGTTCTTAATAGTTTTAAAATACAGGTGGTGTGAACTCATTGGGTTAGCTAAGCCACCAAAGTGGCCTGGAGTTCAGCAAGCAACTGAGTATACCCAAGACCTTAGCTCTGAAGGGTGAGGGGAGCTGTTTCCTGGTCTGTAGAGATTTATGAATTGGCTCTACCCATATCTGATCAAAGAATGGTTGAAGATGGACATGACCTATGGGGGTCATCTAGTCACTCTAGCTAAGCTTTGAATGATTAAAGCACACTGAAAATTCTGCACTACCAGAACCTTCTCTTGGACTGGAAGTATTCCCACAGTGTTTCTGTTGTTGATATTTCTTCTGTGTTTCTGTTTCTTTACACTGAATTTGACTGCAAGAGCATGAATAGATCTAAAAAGTAGTGAGAAGGTACAGTTGAAGATATACAATGCTATCTGTGTGAAATAAAAGTGTAGCTGGAAATTTAGGAAGTGCAGGTTGCATTTCTTTTTTAGCAAGTGCAGCTTGCTGATAATTTAGTGACAGAGTCTGTGATTTAAAGAAAGTTCTTCTTTGCACTGAATGCACATTTGTGGGTGATTTAACTGGAAACTTGAGTTAAAAAGAAGACTTAAGTAAAATTGAAATGAGTACATATTCAATCTTGAACCTGTTGTTAATCAACTATAGCACCATTATTAAAAACATTAAGCAAACTGAAATAGTGGTGTGATGGATAAGGGAGGGGAAGGTCTGAAATGTAATCCTAAAATGTGGTGTTATAGTTTGAGAATATGAGGCTGATTAAACTAGATGAGGAAATTAAAAGCTAGAGTTTCAGAAGCAGTGAGCAAACAAGAAAAAAAATGTGTTTCTAAAATTACAGGGACCTTACTTGGGTCTTTAATTCTACTTCTGGCATTATTGTCCTCGGGCAGTCTTTTTGCTTTGCTTCCTAATGTATAAATTAGGAATAGCACTCATTTACTATGGTAGTGGTAGATATCAACAGTGACTTTTTGAGGCTTCAGGTACTTTAGTGATTGTTAAGATCTCTAAAATCTTGCTTAGTTTTGGAATGCCTTGTTTTTCCCATGTATAACAAATCGCTCACCTTATTTCAGTCAATGAATCCTCAGAAAAAGGAGTTTCCAGGGACAAATTCAGTGATCAAACCATTTGAAGGAAAACCTGCAAAAAGGATCCTGATAACTTGCAAATCCCTCACTTTGAATCTCCAGGCCTGTGTTACTGAAAACGAAAATGATCCTTCAACCAATGTGAGCTGTACTTACTTCCCTGCATTTTTTTTTCTTTTTTCTTTCTTTTGTCTCTCTTTCTGTTCCTTTGTTACCTTGTAGGGTGATGGTAAAAGGAAAGCTGTGCCATGCACACAAACTGCACTTAGTCTTCCTTTGTCCATCCCTTTGGATTTAATAGTGAAATTGATTAAATTTCAATAAATCTTTTGAAACTGATTGTTGTTCTCAAAAGAGAAAATCTTGCTTGTTTTTGCTTTAGGAAAAAAGGGCAGGGAAAAGTGAGATGTAACTGTCAGTCCATAGTTTTTATTTAGTTCTCCTCTGAAGCAGCAAAGATTTGAGAAATTACTGTCCTGGCAATTCAACTCTCATATATTACATGTAATATCTCATATATTACATATATTTTTTTTTTTTCTTTTTTTATTTTTTATTATTTTTTTTACAGTGAGTGCATATTCAGCATGATGTAATCAATTTTTTTTGGCAGAATGGAATAACTGTGAAATGAAGTCATAATAGCTCTACCAAGGGCATGTGATAATTCACTACAGAAGCTAAAATAGCATAATAGAGTATTGTATCTGCCATGTGTTCTTCCTTATCTCCAAAATTTTAAGGTTCTCATTTCTGGACAGTTCAGAAAGTGTTATTTCTATTATGAGACTGATTTATGTCATCATAAACTATGGAGGCTCTTTAGAGGTTATTTACTCATAGGAATTAATTCCCTGGTGCTATGTGATAGGATAAGGTGTTACTGTGAGAGGAGTTTGAATGCTCTCAGTTTTGTGACAAAATGGCACATGTGTTTCCCACAGAATAAAACACCCATGCATTTGTGTTTTGTGCCAGTAAACATTTTTCATCCACTTAACCTTTGGCATCTTTGTGTCACTTTTCTGAGGGATCCCTAGAAAGCCCACCCTCATTCTACTTTCTTTTAAAATGAGTCTTAATCTACATTTTTAAAATCCTGCAACATGATTCTCTGAGGCAGGGTTCATTTATTCTAATAATTATTTCTGCAAATACATTTGGTTTTTATTCTAGAAGTTTCTAAGTTAATTATCAGTTCTGGGTCATTGTTAACAAACTACCTTTAAAAGCTCCTGGCTTTTAAAGCTTAGTTTCACATGGCTGGAAATTAACTTTGGCAGGGGGGACGGGGGGTGAGTGGAATTATGAATCTCATAATTTGTAAATAACATTTGTTTGCCTTCTTTTTCTAGCTGCAGGAATGTATTAAAAGATAAGATTTGCCCCTTTGCTCTTAATTACCATTATATTATCTTTTTGGTGCTTTCTCCAGGTAGAGCCTTTCTTTGTGAGCGTGGCATTGTATGATGTCAGGGATGGCAAGAAGATCTCTGCTGATTTTCACGTGGATTTGAACCACCCACTTGTTAGACAGATGATTTCACGTTCCTCATTTTCATTAGAAAATGGCACTGGTGAAAATACAGACTCAAACGAAATGGAAGAACCACAGGTCAAGGGGTTCCCAGAAGAGTGGCTGAAATACCCAAAACAGGTACTGCACGTGTGACTGTCATGACTTAGTGACTCGTGTGACTTATTTTAGTTCAATAGTAGTATACATTTTTGTCAAAGAATTTATATCTACTACCAGTGGGTTTTGTTTTCAAGAATACTCTTGTGTGTGTGTCAGTGGTACTCTTGTATCCAGATGCTTGCTTACTGAGCTCTCTATAGACTTTAAAACCATTTACGCACAAAACTAAAAGAGTTATTGTCTGTTATTCAGAGAAACCAACCATGTTTCCTGTCCTTTTTGGTTCGTGTTCTGACCTCTCCCTAACCAGCCAAAATCACAGCTTGAAGTCACACCTTAGTACTGCAGTAATCATTAAAGTACTTCCACATTTTTGCTCTTGCTGTAAGCCTTTCCCCAAAACCCCTACTGAAGGTAGGACTTGATGATCTTCAGTATCCTTTCCAACCATGATGATTTTATTATTCTCTTACCTTCTCTTCTCCATCATTCCCCTGAGCTGTGGCTGAATTAGGTCAGCATTTTAGTACTGTCCACGAGGCACAGTCCAGCTGCATGTGCTCAAGCTTACTTCAGCACAGGCACAAAGATTTTACTTTCAGGCTGGCTGTACTGAATATGTAGAGATAATAATGATCAATAATCATACTGCCTTGGGTTTGTTTCTGTTTCTATCACCAGAGAGCACTGACAGTATTTAATTTCTCCATTTTAAGTGTTTACTCTTATCCACAGGCCCTTTTCTCCATAAGTAATCCACATTCCGAGATCGTATTAGTGGCAAAAATAGAAAAGGTGCTTACAGGAAACATTGCCAGCAGTGCTGAACCTTACATTAAGAATCCTGATTCTTTTAAGGTAATGTAACTGGAATATCAGTTTGGGTTTTGTCAGTTTTAGCCTGTTAGAAGCTGAAGATATTGTAAATTGTGCTCACGAGTCTCATCACCGCTGTGTGGCTGCTGAACAGGACAAGCTCAAAGGAGGCTCATGCCTAAGAAAATAAAGGCTCCAGAAAATAAAATCCAGGCTCCACTGAGTGTCTGAAGTACCATATTGACTGCACCATACAAATCCATGTGGTTCATTCTTACACTGGCTGTGTCCTAGCAAGTGAAATCCTCTTTGAGCAATATTTTAGAAATTGTAGTTTGTATATGAGCAATTTGTATATGAGCAAAGCTGGGGTAAGCCCCAGTTTCTCCCCGAGAGCAAACACTGCATCTGCATTGGGTGTATTACAGAAAACTGGAATAATAACTGTGACTGAAGGGATGGGGAAGGGGGTTAATTCATCAGCAGCATCCTGTTCATCTGTGACATCTTTGCTAAATTATCTTAGGGACACTTTAACCTCTTCAGCAGAGGAGTACTTGGATGTAGTCTGTGCTGCATTTCAGATGTTATCACGATACTGATTACATAATATTTTCTTTTTTGTAGTGTGCACAGAAAGTGTTAAAATCTAATAAACAGTTCTGCAGCAAGCTGGGGAAATACCGTATGCCGTTTGCTTGGTCGGTGAGGTATGGATTAATTCTTTTTATAATTTATAAATACATTATAGCTTATTCTGCTCTTAGACTTTTGTATCCTTTTATTCTTTTCCACTTTTTCTACCTGAAGCTAAGCAAAGCTTTCCGTGTGGTCCAGGACCTCAGAAGATCCAGCAGCTCTATTATTTCCTTGCCCTATTTTTCATACAGCTGAACATCAGTTACTTTCTCATTAAATGTTACTGTGGTGGAATCCTCTCTTCAGGTATATTGTGAATTTGCCAGGTTGTAGCAAAGGTGGCTGTTGGAATATTGATTTATCATGAGCTACACCATTAATTTGGTGCTAAAAAATACCAGAGAGGTTTCAAAGTCATAGTTCTCACAAGAATTTTCTACAAAGATAATTATGGTCTGAAATACATTTGGAATGGCCACCTCAGTGATAGGTGAACAAGTCTGAAGCTCTGTTACGTTATGATGCCTGTCAGGTTTTAGGAAATTTCTTACCAAAGATTTGCAGGTTATAGTGCCACTGAAACAGTGTTTTGCGGATGATGTTGAGGATTATTCTTAAGGTACTTGTTCATTTTTAGTGTTCTTTAGGTTACAGAGAGCTGTTATTTAGTGTTTGTGAGGTCAGTTGGGTTTTCTTGCAGATCAGTGCAGTGGCAGTAATGGATTTTTATTCTTTCTCTCTCCTCCTGGGTAATTTCTGACTGACTGTACCCTCAAGACTGAGGCACTCCTCTTTTACCCCCTACTACCAAATTAACTCACAAGACCATATACAGATTTCTTATTTTTGTTTTCCCTTCAAGTTCCCATACAATTCCTTTCTCTGTCCTCTCCAGTTTTTCCTTTTCAGTCTTCTGTAATTTCCTGAGCTTACTGCTACTCTGAGATGAGAGAGCTCCCTGGCTGAGAGCCTCCTGTGTGTTCCTCTGACCCCATTCCCTTCTTTCTGGGAGTCTGACATTTTATATTCCTCATAGAAAGCAAAGCTGTTGCTTGGCAAGTGTAAGTATTCCTACTCTGTGGATTCTGCTGACCATGGCAGGACATGAGAGCTGTCTGAAGCTGTAGGGAGGAAGGAGAAATAAGTACCACGTTGTGGCAATGCCCATGACCATAAGGGACAGCCAGGTGGCTGTGGGATTCTGGTGTGGAGGGTATGGAGTTTCCTCTGACCCTTGTAGGGGGCAGATTATGATTTTAGAATATGGTGCTTAGATGGCAAAGGGGAAAATACGCAGTTAGACACAGCCATTTTAAGTGTTCATTTATTTTTTATGGACACCCATTTTTGTCAATAGGTAGTAGGAACAGAAGTACTTGCATGCTCAAGAGAAAGGCTGATAATGTGTTCTGATCTGTCATTGCACACTCAAGGATATTCAATATTTACCACTTCTGTGCAGCCAAAGGACCATTCATCAAAATTGCATTGATGGTTGTCTCTTGGGTTGACAGAGCTACTTTTAGTGTGTAATGGACCATACAATAGCAAGACATGTAGGCTTGGCATCAGACTGACTTGGAGCTTTTTTATTAACTCTGTCCTGCCTGTGTTCTGTGGTGGTACCATCATGAATATGTCCTGCAACTCAGTCATTACTGTAGCTCTCTTTAACTAGTTGAGGCTCTGGCTTAGTCACTCATGGATTTGGGGAAGACTGAAGCATACTTCTGCAAATCTTGGTGTGTTTTCTGTCAAAAAGAAAAGAAAAATACAGAAAGGTTTTCTGCTTGTTTTGAAAGAAGCACATTTCCCTTTGCCAAGGTGTAGGCAGAAGCAAGGGGTGGGCTGTGCTGTCCTGAGGTGCAGCTTCCAGTCACCACAGCAAGGTGAGCAGAAGCATTTCTGTAGGTGGATTTCTCTACTTAGCTACTGCTCATCAAAGTGGAGCACAGGACCTGCTTTTGCTACACCCAGCAGTATGCAAATATTTGAACAGAGATTTTCTTGTTTAAATTCCATGCAGGATGGTGATTGGCAGAGGCTGGAATGTAGCAAATGGTATAACACAGGATTTCCCAAATATAAATATGAATATATGTTTGTCATGGTAGCAGGTGCACAGCAAGTCCATCATTTTGCAGACTTATTGTGTGTGCATTACAGAGTTGGCCTGCACGTGGGCAGAGGACACAGCTGGAGTTTGTGGACATGCCCCACTACCAGAAGGCAATATTTTTGGATGGCATCCTAATTGACTGCTTCACTGCCCTTACCACTGGAAAGTTTTCCTCCCATCTGTAGAATTCATTACAGAAAATATACTTGGATGTGTTTATCAGCTCTTCAACTCTTTCATCATAAATCATAATGTGAGATAACATAGTTTAAAAATCATTGACCAAATACACCATGTGTATGAACTCACTGATACCAGTGGTGTTGGGTTTATTTAGCTCATTGAGTCAAATTTTGCCCTCATTTACATCTCTTTATGTATCAACATTGCTCAGGACTCTCTTTGATAAAAGTGAAGTGTAATTTGACCCTATGTAGTTTATTTCTTTTTTCAGAGCTTGAAAATAGAAGTTTCCACTGGAGGCTATTGCACTGGAGGGGTAAAAATGGTTTGGCTATGACAAATAGCAAACCCTTTGTTAGGAAATGTGTTTTTCCAGTTATTTCATTCTGGCGTTAACCACATTCCCCATTTTGTGTGGAAATTGTTCCCCCTTAAAGCAGTTGCAGATGGGCTCACTGGGATTTTCACATGTGCAGTCAGCAAGCCAAAATCTTGACAGCTGAGTGTTGTACATGTGACTGAAACTCTTTAATTTATCTTGTGTGGCACCCGGTTTGTTGGAGTCGTTCAAAACCATGACTCAGGGTTCCTCCCTCATTTCTTGCTGGCGTTGGTAGGATCTGGTGTCTGTAAGCTCTCACAGGTATAATTACAGTACTTGTTAGAATTACAGCCTGTCAAATCCATCTTCCCTTCTCATATTCCTGCCAGAACTCAAAAAGTTTGCAAATATGTGCCTGAGCTACATATTGTAGATAGGAGGAAACTTCATTCACAGAGAGATAGTTTTTACGTTCTGCTATTCTCTCAAACATTCTCCACCCTTGTAAACCTGACATTTTAGGGCCTAATATTTGAATCCTTCAACAGCTTGGGCAGCTGCTGGCATAGGTTGATGTGGCTGAAGGCAGTGAGGCTGCACTGATTTACACAGGGATCTCACACTGATCCTCTAATCCTGGAGGTGATTGGTTTTCCCACAAATGGCAAGCCACTGCTTAAAAAATAGCATTTTCAATGGAAAATTATGAGCATAGTGTAGGTTTTCCTTATGGTTGTAGACTATTGGCTTACAACATCAGAACAGTAGAGTCAAAGGAACAGTTTAGATACTGAGTTTCTTTAGTGAAGCCTGCTGATTTTTTCCCCCCTAAATTAACACATGTAGAGTATCTTCAGGATTTTAATTCTGTGAAATTTTTCGAATTAAAATTTCTCTGGTAAACAAGTAACCAACAGTATGGAATTATTAATATGTCGGACAAATATCAGACTCCTGGAAGCTCCTAGAAGCATTTAAATATTTTTACTTTTCTTGGATGTGGCAGGTGTCGTTCTCAAATGCATTCCCTGTGACAAAAAGCACTCTCACTCCACCTGCACACAACAGCCTGAGAGGATCAAACAGAACATGGGACTGTGTTTACTTAATTTCACACATAATAAATGTATTACTTGCTTCTCTGGCAATTCTTCAGCTTTAATGACCTGCAGGAATGCAGACACCAGAACAGTCGTACCAGCAGAAAGCCATCTAAGTCTTCCCTGAGTGCATAAACCTGCCTGTCTTAAGAAGGGTTATCTGGTTTTCAGTGGGCATCTAAATTGATCTAATAGTGACAACTGCTTTATAGAAATGGAGTATTGTGTGTAAGCTGGAGGGAGAGAAGCACTTAGCTGCTTTGTATTGCAGATACCTGGTTTCATGCCTTTGATTTCTTCCTGGATGTATTAATTAGGCTTGCTAAAGCTGATGAGCAGATGGAGATCTTATGATATCCACAGAGGACTGGTGCTGGAGAGGAGTGGTTGTGGGCAGGAGGACTCTAAAGCTTTTCTGACTCCAAACCAGAGTGGCCAGAGGGAAGGAGGTGACAGTGCCACGTCCTTGAGCCTCCTGAGGGGCAGTGTTCAGTGCACAGTGCCAGTGACCCACAGTGAGCTACTGCCAGCACAAACCTGACCCCTTTTTTCTTTTATACCATCCTCAGCACTGCCTTGGAAAGTGCCCCTGCCCCCTGCTGTGCTGAGCAGTGGTCTGCTTGGTGTCAGACTGCACTGGAATTCCTTGATAAGCTCCAGCAGAGCCTGGGTTTGCTCAGCATCACCTTGCAGAGCCCAGTGATGCAGTGAAAAATTGCTTTGTGTTTCAGTCCTCTCTGTTAGACTGGAGAAGGAAGCAGTGCTGAGTCCAAGAAATAGCATAATGTAATATTGTAAAAATTGTAATAATTATTAAATCTTTTTTATTTTTTCTGACAGATGTTAATAGGATTTGTAAAGTAAGTGGTGGCTGCCAGGAATTAGGTCTGATTTCTCTGTAATAACAAGATTTTTGATGTTGCCTGTTTGTGTGAACCTTATTCCTCCTCACAGTCAGAGGGCAAAATCTGATAGAGGACATTCTCTACAGCTACAAAGAAATGAAATAGTGGTGCTTCTCTCAGTTCATCAAATTAAGACATGGTGCATTTATGCACTGGTCCTTGGGATCCTCTTCCAAATGTTTACTCCATTATTTTTCGTCTGGCAACAATTTGTGCTCGCATCAATTCTTCTTACTGGCAGTGGAACAGAGAAGTAAATTAAGGAAGCAAGGTTGGCCAAATGATTCACAGAGCAGCACTTAGTGTCAAGAATATTTTACTTTTTTTAAGCAATGTCTTTGCATACACCAGTTGAATCCAGGGTTCATTAATTTGGAGAGCTGTTACATTACCCAGTCCTGCCAGTGTGCGAGACCCTTGGGGGATATACAACAGGCACTGGGTTGTCTTAATTAAATCCTGCAAGTGTCAATGAGTAGGAATGGAAATACCTGGGAATGTTTTCCTGTGCACATGACAGCTGATAGGTATCATTCCAGCTGTCAGTGTACATCTTTTTTTTTTTTTTTTCATGGGGGTGAACTGAACTTGCTCACACTCCTGCACGTATACAGCTCAAAAGAGCTTTCTTGTGTGAAGCTCTGCTAGGAGCACTTGCATTTGTTTAAGAATCTTTGTTAAAAGCGTACATGGCAATTTCAAATGTTCAATATGTGTTTCTAAATGTGATTTTTTTTTTTCTTTATAGGCCAGTGTTTAAAGATAATCAGGGAAATGTTGATAGAGAATCCCGATTCTCACCTTTATTCAGGCAAGAAAGTAATAAGATTTCCATGGAAGATTTGATTAAGCTAATAGCAGAATACAGAAGGTAAGGAACAGTTTTTAATTTGATTTGAGGAGTAATAGAAGCTTTATTAAATCTATGCAGAATAAATTTAACACAGCGTGCTGTAGTGGCCATATTAAATTAGTGTTTTTCACATTAGCCTTTTATCTGCCAAAGAGTGCTTTAGGTTGGACTTTCCAGGAAAACTGAAATATCATTCAGTACATTAACAAATGTTGTTACAACCTAAAAATAGTGATCGCTTAAATTAGCTTCCATCAGGGGAGATGCAGGTGAAGTAACCAACAAGAGAAAATTATGTGTGAGAAAAAAGAATTCTAAACAAAAAAGAGAGAATTTTTTTTGAAGACACTTTCTTTAATGGTTTCCTCACTCCTTGCTTTTGTTTGTTTGAGTCTCCATGACAAACTGCAGGGTGGACATTGGAAGGAAAAAACTTGTCCAAATGTTCAACTGTGTGTAAATTAGTGGATAGGTGTTTGGCTGAATAGTGTCCACCCAGGTGTAAATCAAGTTAATTCTAGAGAAGAGGCTTTGTTTGTACTGGATAAGTGACATGAGAATTGAACCATTAATTTCTTCCCACCCTTTCTAGTCTAAATCTGCCCAGAAATGAATTAATCTAATTAAGTTCTCCTGTTCCATTTATATAAAATCAGATGATAGCAAGACTGAATGTGAATTTTATGGGATTGGCTTGAGCCTATAATCTTTGTGTGCCATCCTACTGCTCCTGGTCAGGAAACTTGGCTGAAGTTCTCACTGCTCTTACTGGAGTCACCAGTGCTGACTTCCTGTCTAGAAGATGTCCTAGATAGAAGGAATTTAGCATCATGATTTTGGCACTTTTCAAATTGCTTGGGCACAAGGACTCTATCTTGGTCACTTTTCAGTATGACATTTGTAGAAGCCCTAATGGTGTGAAATCCTCTTGCCTCAGTGATCACTGAATTTAGAGAACGTTTGATTCAAATTTTAGAAAGAAAATGTGGCTAAGTTATTTCTCATAAGGTTTGGTTTATCAGTTTCTTCACTTTCTACAAAGGATGCTTAAACATTGCTTGCAAAAATAAGTCATAAATGAGGCCAAGAAACAAAAGGGGGGAAAAAAACATCAAACCAAAACCAAACCACATTTCTTTCCTGCTGTTGCATCGGTTTGAGTTTAATAGGCAACAGGTATATGTTAAATGTGTTTAATATGTATTTATATCATAAATCAGCGTCTGTTTTTAATTTTAGATTCATTACTGTTATGGTTCTCATCTCCCTTTTTCTAATTTTCTAAAACGTTTTCATTTCTCTCATTGCAGAGCAGAAAAGATAAGCAAAATACAGACTATACCTGGCTGCTTGGAGATTGCAGTTGATTGTGTTCCTTTGGAACATCCAAGTATGATTCCACTTTTTAATTAACTATTATAATTAAGTAGGACCTTGTTGTAACCTTTCCAGCCATAATTGCTGCCTTCACATAGTTCTGGTAGGAGTGTCCATTGTTGTATAGAAAAATGTATACAGGGGACTGTTCTTCATTGTTGTTGTTCATTTAATTGCATCATTCTTTGTTTCATCCTATACGTGGCCAGCAATACAAAACACAACATGATGAATCCACATGTGCTGGAACTCCAAGAATTACTTTTTGCTCTCTAAGGGATCAGGTCAGAGACCTGAATGGACTTGTGTAGCTTGAGGTTAATGGCCTTGCACTGTTGATGGGCTGTGATGCTCATATCCTTGGTGAATTGTTTCAAGAACACAGGCTTCATGAAAGACTTCATTCTGAGGCCACTCTGGCATCAGTGCCACTACTGCTAAGATAGATTCTTCTAACTGGATCATTTTATCTCTTCTAAAATCTTCTATTTCAAGGGCCACATTTCTCTGACCTGTTGTCACAAAAAGCTCAGGACCACTAAATCCCTCTGAAGTCTGTCATCACGTATCTTTGTATCATCTTCCTGTGGTATTAGATTAAAAAAATATTTTTTCTAGTGCTTAAAAAAGAGGGTTTTTTTTTAATTGAAACTAAATGATAGCTGGAGTAGGCAAAAGGGTCCAGAGCAGCTTGCACCTGGTACTGTTACCTGATTCAGTGTGCACTGTGTCTGGCTATAAAGGTTCTCTGCTAGTAAGGTGCCCAATTTTTCTTAAAAGTCAGTGAAAAATCCCTTATTCTAAAGAGTAACAGCTTAAACATTCCTTTTAGTTTGGGGAAAATTTGTCTTATGCTACATAAGGCTATAAAATACTTTAATTACTTCACCAGAAAACTTCCATGCTGTAGGATTTAGTAAAAGCCACTGAAAAGGAAGTTGGTCAAAGATCTTGTCAAGGATTTGGCAGTACAATTGTGTCTCTAGGGCCCAACACCAGCCCTCAGGTTGCCATCAGTTTGTGTTAGCAACAGAATTAGATCTTTGTTCTTGTGAGACTTTGTTACAGCTGTGGGAGCTGGAGCTGGTAGTGCATCAGGACATGTTGCCTGATAGTCTGTAACCTGGAACAAAACTTCTGCTTTTTCTGCTGCAGGGAGGAAGCCAGACTGGCGTAGCTCTAGCAATGGGGAAGAGAGAAAAAGGTTCCTGCAGCTCCAGCTGAGCTGTGTGGTCCCTGCTTCATTTCCTTTGTGCAGGAGGGTTGGGGCCCTGAGGCTGGCAATAGGGTGGCAGGTTCTGCTGCTGCTACATCCCCTGCTTTTCCCCTTAAAATACCCAGTAATCCCTCCAACTGGGAGGCTCCACTCTTGAGGAGGGCAGCACGAGGCAGTGGCTCATAGCCAAGAGCCAGGCAGCTGGCAGGGAACTGGGGGGGTTGTGTCCCTGAGGTGGGAGGGTAGCACAGAGGGACCGTGCCCTCGCGGTCGGCTTCAGGGCCTTCATCTTCCCCCTGTCAGCTTCTGCCTCTTCTGACACCCCACAGGATATCCTTGCTCTTCAGTTTGAGCTATTGGTATTGCTTACTCCCCTTTCTTGTTCAGTTCAATACTATTTCTGTTTCCCTGTGGATTTTCTACGGGCTGCTGGAAATGCAGAGCGTGGGAGGCTTGCGAAGGCTTCTGCAGAGAAGCCTTAGCACTGCGTTTCTCTCCTGGGGTTGATTCCCAGCTTTCTCTAATTAAAGCCAATAATGTTCAAAATGGATGCTATCAGAATGCTTATAAGTAAAGTTTGAGGGGCAGCTGACTAGATCATAAGATGTAACACATCCTCATGTTTTAAGATGGTTTGCCCAAGATTTGCCCAAACAGAAAGCTGCCTGTCTGTGCTTCATGGTGAGAGAGCAGAGTTTCCCAAGAGCAGTGAGCAGAGTTTCCCAGGCACTGGGTGTGTTAGTAGCAGAAGAGCAAATCTTAAAAATTTTCTGTGTGACACCAAATGTCTTCACTGACCAATGGAGGAATTTGGATGATCATCTACAGGGAATGCTTGCTGGCACTGGAGGGAATAAACCTTCTCTACAGCTGACAGTACTTGTTTCTGGCTGACAAATGCAAGTTATTTAATTTAGCTGGTCTCTTTTAATGCTGCTCATTTTGACAGAGAAAGACAACATTTTTCATATATGGGTCTTTCCAGCTTAATTCAGGACCAGGTCTGTTGTCTGGGTGTGTATGTGAGTCAGTGCTCATATTTTGGTGGGTGGCAGTCAGGGGAGAAAGTTTTCAGTGTCTATGTGAAAGAAAGCAAAGAGAAACAACTCTGCTATAGTTGGTATAGAGCCCCTTCTCCTCCACCTGCTTGGGCAGCAGAGGACCTGCACTGTCCTGAACCTGGCAGCTTCCTCTTCTGCTCATTTGGAAGGAGCTAAAATGGTCCCTAGAGTACGCAAGGGATATAACCAGTGTCTTTCAGCTTCCTCACTATAAATTGTTAGGTTTTTTCCTGTGAGTTATGTTAGGGTTTAAGGAATTTATTTGTAGGCAGGACTTTCAGTTTACTTTTCCCAGAAATAGCTTGGGACATCCCTAAGCTGGTGACCCTTTTCAGATGCTTTTGTGCAAACAGCCCTTAAGTTCTCCATGCTGAAGTTCAATGTCTCACTGATTTAATGACACAGGAAGACAGAGCATACTCTCTCCATTTTTAATTTGTCTCTGTCTGGGTGGCAAAGTGCTTATTTTCATCTTCTGTTTCTTGACCTGATTTCAGTTATCCCAATTGAATCATATATTTAATGTAGTTCTGCACTACTTGTTTCTTCATTTCATTTGCCATGTGATTAAATAATTGAAAAATTGAAATGAGATGTAGAGCTGTAAAATTAATGAGAAACAGCATCACTTCAGAATATTGTGTTGAAACTGTCCATATACCAATGGTGCCATCAAATGCCATCAGACACTGTGTATGTCAAAAGAGGTTTTTCAGTGCTTTACTGTTTACCTCAAGTAGTTAAAACATTTAAGAATGATGTATTCTAATTGTTCTGAGGTGGCATGGATGTAATTTAATGCAGTATTTGACCTATTGCATCTTATTTGACCTCTTGCATTATTCTTTGCAAGTTAAGGCAGGATTTTACTTGTACCATCTCAGTATTATTTATTCTTAGTAGTAAGACTGTAAAAACAAACTATGTGATGCTTTTCTTTTCTGTTCTCTTGGAGATTGTGTAACTTCATCTTTTATACCAATCAAGCCATTTAATGACATAAAGGAGCATCAACCCACGGTGGAGGTTGAGGAGTTTGTACAGGAATCAACAAAATATTCTCGACCTTACAGAGTATACAAGAACCAAATATACATCTATCCAAAGCACCTCAAATATGATAGCCAAAAGTACTTCAACAAGGTACAGTATGTGAGCACTTCAGGCCAACATTGGGTAGTAATATACTGCATGAGCTCTCATTGAAATGAAGGAGCCCTCATCATAAAGGAGGGGGAAATGGTGATGCAAGTCACTGGCTTGGCTTTTGATCATTTTCTGGTTTTGCAGTCATAAAACACTGGTATGATTTTAGTGAAATAAGTCTGTGGATTAATTTTAAATTGTATCAGTGATTCAATGAGAGAGAATGTGGTAATAGCTTTTTCTCAATTTTCAGAAGGGCTGTATTTTAATGAAATGATATGTGCAGATAAAATTCATCTGGATAATATTTGTAATCCTTAAATGAAACTTGAACACTACTTGTGTTTTCGTGGTGATTGAAAATTAATAAAAGACACAGGTAAGTGCTGGTCACTTCTGCACTGTCAGCTTGAGTCCTGGCTTGAGTTTTGCCCATTCTTGGAAATGGTATTTATAGTGATATCATTGTGACTTAAAGGCTTTTTAAATGTTCATGCACCATCTGCATGTTTCCCTTACATTTTGGAGAGAGCTTATTTCAGCCCTTATAGTTTTCCTGTGTTTATATGGGTACCCTATTTCTGATCCAGGCTTTTCTGTCTGACATTTCTGTCTTTTCAGGCACGGAATATAACAGTGTGCATTGAATTTAAAAGCTCTGATGAAGAAGGATCAAAGCCACTAAAGGTGAGCCACAGCAAGAATATATTCAGAGAACTGTTTCTGAGGATATGACTTATAAAACCCAGCAATCAGGGATATACTAACCTGGGACAATTAAAGAGTGGACGTTGTCATGCATCCTTTTGCATTTGCACTGTGGTTCTGTTTGATCCCAGCTTTTCATAATGATTCCAGCTCAAAGTGCCATTTTGCAGTTCTGGCTTTCTCATTGTTGGAGGGGAAAGATTAGAAAAGTTAACCATTTTTTAACAGTACAATTTGCTTATTCTAGAATTTATTATTTACCCTGCATTTCTCGCTGATGTCAGGACACTTGATTGAAAAGAGTGGGCCATAAAATTAAAAGACCCTTAGACTGATATTTGCTGTTGACCAAGGGTTGTTGCACAGTGTTGTACTGTGGTTTCCCCAACAATGAAGTTGCCATCACTCAATAATCAAAAGCCTCCAGGCTGGACTCTACAAGCAAGGAGGTTATTAACTGGTGTGGCTTTTGTAACATTGATAAGTCAGTAAAAGCATTGTGTTGTGTGTGGTACTGCAGAAAAGGAAAATAGCTTTTGTTAAGCTTTTTGCAGAGAACTCTGAAATAGATACCAGCAAGAAAGAAGTCTAAGGAGTCAGCACTGCTTAGCAGAGTATAGGCTCATTTTCACAGAATCAATGGACTTTTCCTGGAAGTGCATCTAAAAAATTGCAAGTTTGAGCACTTAAAACGCTGGTTTTAATATTTGATCAAAGTAATTATCAATCTTTCATGATACTGTTTTCAATGTACATGGATATTAGATATACCAAGAGTAGCATCATCAGCAGAATTTCACAATGTAATTAAAGCATGTTACTTCTGTCAGTGTATTTATGGGAAGCCAGGTGGACCATTATTTACAACGGCAGCCTACACCGCTGTGCTACATCATTCCCAGAATCCTGATTTCTATGATGAGGTCAGTCTGCTTTTTCTTTAATTACCTGTCTGCCAACCCCATGTACTTGCCAATGAGAGAGAAAAATATGTGTAAAGAATACTTCTGTTACCATTGCTTGTGTTTCTGGATAGGCTCGTGCTATGTAGATTTACATACAGTCTCGTGTTTTGGTTTTTATTCTTAAATCAACTCAGTGAATCCTTCCTGTTGTAAACTGTTTTCAGTACAGTTAAGATGCTGTAGAACTGATTAGGAGCAGTCTAGCCCTCTAACGTGCACATCTGGATTACATTAAGAGTCCAGCTGCATCCTGAATGTAAAGGAAACAGTAAATGTTACAGTGTAGGGTGGAGCCAAATGTCAGAACAAACCCTCTCTGAGAGGCAAGATCTGCATTGGGGCATTTTTGTTACTCCCGTGGTCTGAAGAGCACGGCCAGTGATGTGTAGTGGCCTGCAGCAAGTCACTTAGCTGATGCTTTTGAGAATGCAGTTACAGAAGAGTCCATATGTTGATGCTTGCCCAGCATTAGTTGCACATGCATCAACACCAAGGATTAATTCCCCAGGGTTTCTGCAGGTGAACTTAATTTCACACTATCAGTGACTACTGTGTTTGATGGCCTGTGAATGTCATGTGTTTAATTCTGGATTTCTCATTACTGCTTTATGTGTAGCCATAAAGATGGCAAACAGCATAGCACATAGCCAGTGTTTTCCCAACTGTGTCTGGGTCTTGAAAAAGCTTGCTTTTTCAGTTAATATTTACTATAATAAAATGGCAGGGGCAAGACCAGCAGTTAAGGTACAGCTACATGTTGAAGTGTCAATTTTAAGATACATGTTCAGGAACTGAGGCAGAACCTAAAGCATTACATCCTCAGAGATCTTGAGCCCCCCACTACTCCTATGTGAGCAGTGCTTGGTGTTTTAACACATCTGCAAATGTCCTTCATGTGATGCCAGTGAGCCATCTGCTCTGGGCAGGTTACTCTCACCTTGAACAAAGAGCTAAATTCACATCTTAACAACTGGTTTGTCTGGAAGAGATGTGTGCCCTAAGTGTTCCTACTACTGCAAGTGCAGTCTTTAGAAGAATGTAGTGTTTTATCCAGAAAGTTTTCTTTATCTCCATGGTCTGAATGCCCATTTCTTATCTATGTTTATGGTATTAGATTCTTTTGGATACACTGAGGCAACACTTGAATCACTTATCAACAGTTTTCAAACCTTTCTTTAAGCATAGGTTTAGCTTGGATAAATTTTTATCATTGCTTGCAAGAGCAGTGTGTGTTTTTTGTTAGTTCCTATGATAACATGTTTTGATTAGTTTGTATTTTTATTCCAATAATACCTCAAACTTCATAGAGATTTGTGGACATTATACTTGATTTAGGACTGAGCAGAAATCATAAATAAAAGTTTACTTACATGCCAGCCTTTATTATTTAGTCTTTGCCATGAAATGGTGATGAAGCAGTAGCAAAGATGTCATCTTAGATTTTGGTTTGGTCATACTGAAAATATGAGAATGGTTATGGCTGTTTATAGCTGTTAGAGTGCAGGTGATCACTTCTAAGAAAGGTTCATCACTCTTTAGTTGTGTCCTCTTTCATCTTAAGCTCTTTCATCATAAATGCAAATATTCATCAACAAGACAGAGAGAAAACCAGCTTTAAGTAAAAGTGGTAGATGATTACCCTAAATAATTTCTCTAAGAGAGCATCTCTTCTGCAGATGAACATTAGCCCATAGAGGCAGGCTGTACTTAGACTGCTGTGTAGAGAGAGATGTCACTGATTTACACCATCTCTGATGCCTGGTTTAATGGATTTTTAAACTAAAGTGAGGTGTAACATTTTACATTTCAGGTGAAAATTGAACTTCCCACTCAACTCCATAAGAAACACCACATTCTGTTTTCATTTTATCATGTCACCTGTGACATAAATGCAAAAGCTAATGCCAAAAAGAAAGAGGCTCTGGAAACACCAGGTACCTGTAGTAGAATTACTTTCAATTATAAATATAAATTATATACATTCAAATAAGGATTGCAGAATTTCTGGCTGGATATTGTTGTCTTCCTTTGAACTTGAGAAGCATGTTTTTCCCCAGAATCACACTGATCTGTTCTTGTGCACAGTGGGATATGCATGGCTTCCTTTGTTGAAAGATGCCCAGTTAGCTTCCCAAGAACACAATGTGCCAGTGGCAAGCAGCCTGCCTCCCAATTACTTGAGCCTTCAAGAACCAGCCAGTGGAAAGGTATTAATTCCTACTTTCATATTATTCACATTTATTTGCTGAGCCTTTGCATGAGGTCACATTTGCATTTGCACTTACAAATGCCAATGACTTACAAGTGCAAATGATAAGTAGGGTATGTGCTTTACCATATCAGTGTGAATATGATTGAGTATATAATATTTGTACCACTGGACTGAGAATCTTGCTGATTCACTGGTTTAGATGGAAAAAGTTTGTTTTAAACAGTAGATTTGTGCTATATTATACCTAACTAAAACTAAACTAAACTAAAAATGTGGATGAGAGTGGTCAAAAAGAACTCTTTTCACAAATACAGACGTATGACGTTGATTCTCTGGCAGATGTGATCCATAATCATGATT